>NC_087087.1:953571-1271428 GCF_036172545.1 Culicoides brevitarsis | reverse complement strand
TTTTTGAACCAAAGTAAAAAAAAATATATGATGGAAAATAAAGCAAAATTTATTAATTTTTTACCAAACTAACCTCAAATTTGAATTTGAAAAAAAAATACGAAATTGAAATCTGTTTTCAAAAATTTGTTTTAATATTAAATTCAAAATTATGCTTTTCAAATTTTATTTTCGAAAAATGATCGAAATACGCCATTTGAAAAAATAACCTCAAATTTTATTTGAAAAATTTATAATTGAGAAAAAAATATTTTTTTTTAAAAAACGATTTTAAATTTTAAATTAATAGGTATCGATTTATGAGTTTTTGCCCTCTATTTTATTTAAAAATTGTTTTTCAAGAATTTGATCGAAATCGGCGCCATTTTGTATTTAAACTAACCTCAAATTTTAATTTGAATCAAAAAATAGTAAAATTTCATGTTTGGGAGTTTATATTTCAGAAAATAATGAAATTTATTGTATTTTACCTTTTTGAGTGTCAAAAATTTGAGAAAATTATCAAAATGGGCGCCATTTTGAATTCAATCTAACCTCAAAATTTTTGTGAAATAAAGATTTAAATGAAAATCTAAGAAAAATTTCAATTAAAAAGATCTAAAAAGAATTTCTCGATTAATTTTTGTCAAAATTTTATTCAAAGTACCTCATTTTCAACATTTCCTTCAACAAAAAAATAATTTAAAATGAAATAAAACTTCAATTAATCAAGTGATCTGTCAAAGTTGACGAGCAATTCCGGCGTGTATCTATAAATAGTTTGTTCCTATCTTGCAAAATAAAATAATTATGTTCCTTTAATTGGATTACAATCCGACATACTTACTGAACTCTGCTTGTAACTTGGCGCGAAACTGTTTGTAGCTTCGTTATGACACCGTTAAATAAGCCGCCTTCTCGAATTTCAGCTAATATTTTTCGACCAGAAAATTGTCCGAATACCTGAGGCGATTTACAACTTATTTCACGGTCGTGTGAAAATCCTCGATTTGAGTTGCAACAAAATCTCGTCGCTCGATGCCCTGCAATACTTTGACGACATGGAAGAATTGATTTTGGACAATAACTTGATCGCAGATGACGTCGTGTTTCCCCCGAATTCGCCGAACTTGCGATTACTTTCATTGAATAACAATCGGGTATGTATTATCTGTCGCTGCAAGCTTGACCTTTTTCTTGCATGAAGTCGTTCGATGATAAGAATTTTTTTTCTCTCTCTCATTTTTTTTCGTTTCAGATCAAAGATTTGAATAAATTACTCAAAAAAATTCGCAGATCTTTCCCGCATTTGGAGTATCTCAGTCTTCTGGGCAACACAGCATGTCCTTATTTCTTCCTCAATATCGACTTTGACAATTATTACGACTACAGGATACACGTGATATCGCAATTGAAGCACTTGAGGTTCCTCGATACGAAGAAAGTTTCGTTGGCGGAACGAAAATTAGCAAGAGGAAAAGCATCAATGGCAGCGGAAACAACTTCTTCAACTGCTCCAGCGAGTCTCGATTATAACGATTGCAATGGAAATGCAGCAGCTTTGATGAAACCAACAAATTTATCTGGATTATCTCGATTTTTTGCGTTAAGTTGGCTGAAAAAGGAACCAAAAATTTACAATCCATTACCCGAAAGTCGCGAAAGAACGCCTCGCGCTGCTTACGGGAAATTAAATTACAAATATATCGGAAACGAGTCGGAAGGAAATCGATTTATCAGGAATAAGGATCTGTAGGAATAAAATTTTCCTTTTGTATTTATTGCATTTTTTTATTATTTTACGTTTAGGAATGTCATACAAATACTTTTAAATTTACTTGGCTGTGTATGGAATAAGTAGATTAAGTAATTTTGATATTTTTTATATGGAATAGAGGTAGATTCCGTGAAAATGTTGAAATTTATCGCAATTCACGGATCAGAATATCGAAAACGTACATCAAAGCACATTTCGCAATGCATAAAAAAAAATTTTAAAATATCATTCGAGTTTCTTAAAAATTTCAAATTCGAAGGTTTAAAAAAGGGAAAAAATATTAACATAAAAATTCATAAAAATAATTTTTATGAAGAAAAATTGATAATTTTAATTAAAAATTTAACTTTTAAAAAATTTTTTTTTAAATTTTTTATATCAAAAATTTAATTTAAATTTTGAAAATTTTTAAAAAATTAAATTTTCAAAAAAAAATAAATTTTTTTTTAAATTAAATTTAATTTAATTTTTTTTTTTGATTTTAAAAATTAAATTTAATTTTTAAAATTTTTTAAAAATTTAAATTTTCAATTTAATTTAATTTAATTAAATTTTAATTTAATTTTTTTTCAAAAATCTGAAAATTATCAATTTTTAACATTTAAAATAATTTTATGAAATTTTTTTCTTATAAAATAACCTAATAAGCCGATCGATTATCTAAATATTAATAGTCAACACTATGCGCTTATAAAATATTGAATCAACTGGTGCAAAAAAAAAAACCGAACAATTAATTATAAAACGTAGCAGCTACTGGTTCAACCAGCTGTCTTTGTTGTTTCAACGTCGCAAGTTTCTCAATGTGACACGAACGACACAATAAACTATCCTCGTAAGGATAACAACGTTTGTCTTGCTCGTCAGTCAATTGCATGCCGCAACTTTCACAAATGTAACAATCAATATGGAAGTCTTTGTCCATGCTAACAACACGAACTGTCTCTTCAGTGCCTTCAACGGGAGTAATTCCTAAAAAAAAAATTTTTTTTTGATGAATTTGTTTTTTTTTTTGGAAAATTTTTAAAAATTTTTTGAGTTCAAGAAAACTTTTTTCAGAAGAAAAAAATTTTTTTTAAATAATAAATTTGGTTTGATTTTTTTTGAGAATTCTTTTAAAATTATCGAGTTTAAGAAAAATTTTTTAGAAGAAAAAAATTTTTTTTAATGAATTTGATTTTTTTGAGAAATTTTCAAAAAATTTCAAGTTCAAAAAAAATTTTTTAAAGAAAATTTTCATACCTTTGCCACATCCTGCACATTTAGGAGCATAAATTTGATGATAATCGTTGACACAATAGATTTTATTGTCGACATCTACTGTGAATGGAACGCCATCGAGACATTCATTACAAACGCAACATCTAAAGCATCCCGGATGATATGATTTGCCCATTGCTTGTAAAATCTACAACAAAAATTCATGAAAATTTATTTTTTGACGAAAAAATTTAAATTTTTACCATTTCCATAATCAAATGCCCACAAATGGCACATTTTTCAGCAGTTTGTTGGAAGCCAGAATACTAAAAAAAATTAAAAAGTTAAAATTTCGATCAAAATTTCTTAAAAAAAAATTCTTACCAAATAATCTTCTTCGCAATAAACGCGTCCCAAGACGTTGTAAAAAGCTTTTCCGCGTAATGCACGCCCGCATGAGCAACAAATAAAACAATTTGTGTGATACAAGTTATTCATTGCTTGACAAGCTTGTCCCGCGCCCGTCACTTTTTCCTTGCACGTGTAACAAATTCCGAAATATTCGCCTTCTTCCTCTTTTCTCTCCATTTCTTCCTCCAATTGACGTGTAAGTTCTTCGATTTTTCGTTCAGCTTCTGTCGGGCCTTGACTACGAGGAGGCGTTACGCTGTACGGTAAGAGGCTTTTTCCCATACCTTTGAAAAAAAAAAAAAATTTTGAAATTTCATTCGATTTTAAAGTAAAAAATTCAATGGAGCAAAATAAAAAAAAATTTTTGAATTTCATCAAAAATGAATTTTTTTTTGTATTTTCATACTTTTTCAAAAAATTTTCGAAAATAAAAAAAAAATATTAAATTAAAATAAAAATAAATAAAAAAAAAAATTAATTTAAAAAAATTATTTATTTAATTTTAATTAAATGTTTAAAAATGTTTAAAAATTAAAAAAAAAATTAAAAAAAAAAAATTCTAAAAGTAAAAAATTAATTTAAAAGTAAAAAATAATAAAAAATTTTTTTTTTAAATTTTAAAAAAAAATTTGAAGCAATGATTTTTTCAAAACTTACGTTTTCCTGATCCTCCGCTTAATACAGAAGGCGTCGGAGATGCTCTATTTCCAACAGTTCCGGGACGAGGCGAAACTCGAAGAGCAGTTGGAATAAGAGCATCTGCGCCCGGAAGTTGAACAGGAGCTTTCGCCGGAGGTTTTCCTTCAGCAAAATTGGGTTTTTGTTGAGCAACTTTACTTTTCAGCAACATAGAGTTGTCAATCGAGACTGAACTTGCGTTTTTCTGCCCTCCTGACATGACAACGTAATCCGATCCATTGACGCTTTCCGTTGTCGGCTTCACTTTTGGAGGCAATTGACGCGAAGTCGAGATGCTGCTGTTACTTTTCATGTGTTGTGATGTCGAATTTGTCGATTTCGGAGCTAAAGGAGGTTGTTTCGCCATCTGAGGTTGCGGCATGGGCGGCGCAGGACTCACATTACAACTCACATAATCCGGCGATAAGGGTTTTCCGACGCTATACGAGTGTTTGGGGCTTTCGATGTTGATGTAACTTTGCTTTGCCAACGGATTGATCACAGAAGTTGCGTCATGCATCATCGTTTGTTTCGCATTCGCAACAATTTGGGGACTTTGTGATCCGCTGCGATTCGAATAATAAATCGAACTTGTCGCGGGAGATGCTTGCGGTTGTGCCATTTGTCCCGAAACCGAATGTAAATTCTCGTAAATCGGGTTTGCGGGTTCCATTTCGTGCGGTTGAGGCGTATGAGCGTATCGCTGAGCATTTGCTGTCACATATCCCGTTTGCGTGTTCGGGACTTGAGGTTGCGCTTTTGCACTGCGAACTGTTCCGTAATCCGTTTCTTTGTAATATTCGACATTTTCGTAAACGCCATACGCCGGAGGAGGAGCGGGATAGCTGCCGTATTGATTGTTGCCTTGTTGATAAGCGAAACGCGTCGCGGGAGCAACACTCACATATTGAACGTTACTTTGACGCGGCGCATTAATGAACGATTCGCCCGATTGCTGATGATGCGATTGTTGTTGCTGATGATGAATCGACATCTTGGGTGATTCATCGGAGATGCGCATTTGTTGTAAGCGATACAGGTAAGCTGGATCATTTTCCATTTTACTGCCAAAAGCCTCGAAAGACAACTAAACTACAAATTTCCTTCGAAAGATCCTTTAAATTTAAATTCTCGCAGGATTGACACTTGCTTTCCGGCCCAAAACAAAGAATTCCAAACACTCGAGATTTTTATTTTGATTTTTATGACTTACATTCACGCACGAAGAACATTTCTCGCGTTTATTGTCGATTCGGAGGTATTGCGGAAGAGTTTTGAGGTATTTTTAGGTCCGAAAATGCGGGAATTACAGGATTAATTCAATTTTTTTCTCAGAAACTTATCACACCTTCGAATAGTAAATAGTTACGATGGATTTCTTTAAGGATATGAAACATCCAAGTCACGAAAAAATTCAAATTAAAATTTTTAAAAATTCGTTAGAAATGAAAATTTTCGTATTTTTTAAGATTTTGTCAATTCTACAAGATTTTTAATAAAAATTGAATAAATAATTATTATTTTTCTGAAAACAAAAAAAAAAATAAAATAAAATAAAAAAAAATATTTTTTTCAAAAATAGAAAATTTCATAATTATTATGTTAAAAAACTGAAAGATTTCAAAATTTCATTGAAAAAAATTTAATTTCGTCAAAAAATGATAAAATCTAAAATTTTCTTCATAAATATGAAAATATGAAATGAAAATAAAAATTACGTAAAAATACGTAAAAAAAATACGTAAAAAATACGTAAAAAAATACTGAATTTTTATCTTATATTCAAACGTCGAAAAAGTAAAAAAAAAATTTTTTTTCATTAAAAAAATTAAAAATTTATTTTTTTTTTAAATGATTAAATTAAAATTTGTTATTTATCAAGGAAGTAAAAAAAAATTATGTGTTAAAGTCAAAAGATTAAAATTTTTTATAAAAAGTGAAACCTTTAAAACTAAAGTTGAAAATTTAAAAGTCTCGTTCAATAATATAAAAAATTTTAATTAAATTTCCTTTAAAATATATGCTTTAACTTTACAAAAATACAAAAAAATGTTTTAAAAAATTTATAAAAAAATTTTGAAAATTTTTTTTTCTTATGTTTAAAAGTTGATAAAATGTAAAAAAAAATTTTTTTTTTCATTCAAAAAATTAATATTTTAATTTTCTCTTAAATTTAAAATTATGTTCAAAAATTGTAAAATGAATTTTTTGAAAAATAATAAAATTAAATTTTTTTTCAAAAAAGTGATTAAATCAAAAATATTTAAAAAAAAAAACAAATTTATGTGTGAAAGTCAAAAAATCAAATTTTTATATAAAAAGTGAAATTTTTCAAAAATTTTGAGCAAATGTAAAAAATTTCAGAATTTTGTTGAAAATTAAAATTTTTAAATACTCAACTTTACAAAAATACCTTTCAAACAAAGAAAATTTCGAAACACAAAAAAAGTTGTCCTACATAAAATTTTCATAAAAAACAATTTTTTTTGTCCATTCATTAAAACGTATCCTTATCGCCTTTTGAATACCTTCAGTCAAGCATGAAGAAGAAAGAAAAAAAAGTGAAAAGTTGGGGGAACGACATAAAGATAAGAACTCTTGATAAGGACTTTGGTATCGTGAAAGGTGCCCAAAATAACAAAGAAACTTTTTATTTTTCCTTTATGAGTATGTAGTAAGTATAAGTAGCAATTTTGTATTTTTTTATTTCATTTCATCATCATTTTAGCGTATTTTTTTTTATAAAATAATGAAAAAGTAGAAGAGAGGAATTAACGGGTCTGTCTGAATTTGATTATTAGTTGCTTTGGAGAAATGTACGTTTTTATTTAGAGTTTTTTTTTGTTCATGCCTTCGTTCTTACATTTCACATTAAATTATATACTTATTAACTGGTAGAGTCATTACTTTAAGGATTATATTGCTATATGTATAATATACGTTTGTTTATGTACTTCTTATGACAATTATATTAATTTTACGATTTAGTTATGTGTCGTAGGTTAAATGTATGTGTGTCAGGAGGAGAAGGAGTCGAATTGAATGGGTGAATGCGGGAAATCTACTGATAATCGTAATACAATAATAATAATAGTAATCAATTAACATCTAACAGAAACAAAAATATTACTTTTTCTTATTGGATATCGCTGCCTGATTCGCTTGCGGAGTGTGAGGTCGACTTGCGTTAAGCCCGCTGTACTGATATTTCGCCTTCTTCTCCGACGGCTTCAAGATTTGGAAGGAGCACATGAGCGATTCGTCGACAGACATCATGCCGCCCGCATTGTCAAACTCGCCGCAGTAGTTGGGCGCCGAAAAGAGTGTCACGAGTTTCCGTTTCGCAAAGAATTCGTAACCATCTTCGACGACTTGATGCGCACGACAAATCAAATCCATCTCGTATCTGTTGAGGAATTTGTTGACAACGTCGGCGCCAAAGGTAAAACTCACGCCGCGATCGTTCTCGTCCCATCCGGAAACATCTTTGTCGGGATCGCTCCATAGCAAGTCGCACAATAGGCCGGTATCGGGCACATCTGTTGGTCGCATGATGCGTCGAATTTGTTCCATGCCCTGCAAATCGGGCGACAAGCCGCCGTGACAACAAAAAATCTTCTCGTCAATGATCGCGGCAATGGGAAGGCAATTGAAGCAGTCCGTAAACGTTTTCCACAATTTGATGTTGTAACGACGCTTGCACTCGTCGTAGAAGCCGTAAATGCGATTAATGCTCGCGCATTCGTGATTCCCCCGCAGCAGGAAAAAATTTTCCGGATACTTGATTTTGTACGCCAACAAGAGGCAAATTGTTTCGAGCGATTGTTTGCCCCGGTCAACGTAATCCCCGAGAAAGAGATAATTAGCTTCCGGCGGAAAGCCTCCGTACTCGAATAAACGCAACAAATCCGTGAATTGCCCATGAATGTCGCCGCAAATCTTCAATGGCGCCTCAAGTTCGAGCAAAATTGGCTGCTGCAGGAAGATTTCGCGCGATTTTAGACACAAACCACGCACTTCGTCTTCCGTCATATTTACTTGTTTGCCCGGACGACATCCTCTCGCCTCCAAAAGCCTACATATCAGATTATCTAGGTCAAAATCGTCGCCCATTCTGTTGCTCTTAACTACTTATCTCGATAATTTTTGAATACTGCTTTTTAGTTGCCCGAAATTTAGTTGCTTCTGTCACTCGTTTTAGCTGCCGCGTACTTTTTTCTGTGGAATTTTCAATTTTTCTGACGAATTTTCACCATCAACATCAGTGATTCACACTCGTTGCGTGTACGGCGGTGTACACAAATAACTTCCTAAAAAGGAAACGTCTTCTAATGGAGCATTTTACGCGTTTCTCGCACTTTTTCTCCAATTACTACGCCTTCGCCGTGCACTTAATGCCCGAATTTTCCACAATTTTTCTGCAATTAGGCGATTTTTCTGCGTCAAAACTCGAATTTTTCTCTTTTTCGAGCGATTCTGAATGATATTGGGGCTTTTTAGGCGTCGTTCTGAATGTGCATTGTTCTAAATGAGGCGAATGGCGGTGTGAAAATGCCATGAGGGGCATAAAAAAGAGGCAAAACAAACCAAACAGACCTCGATTCACCGATTTTAATTGAAAATCAAGGGAAATACGACGAATTTGAGGGAAAAAATCTTTGAATTGTGTTTTTAATCGTCGACATTAACTGTAAAAAGTCGAAAAATCGAAGGTTTTGAATTTTTCACACAATTTTTGGATAAAAACTATAAACGCCGCAAAACGTTGTAATCATGGATGGCGATTTGTACGATGAATTCGGAAATTATATTGGACCTGAGCTCGACAGTAGCGATGAGGACGATGATCAAAGCGTTTATGGGCAAAATGAGCCCGTCGACGATATTGATGTAAGTTTCAATCTCAAAATTTTAATTTTTTCTATTTTATATACATTTTGCTACAACTCAGTACCGTATCCTGTGTCTTTCCCATAAGTTTTTTATTTTAAGAGAAACCAAAAAAGAAAAAAAAAACCAACAATAAAAAGTCAAAAATAAAAAAAAATATTAGAAAAAATATTTAAAAAAAATATTTTTGGAGCGGCCTTAAAAAAAAAATTAAAAAAAAATTAATAAAAAATTTAAAAAATAGATAATTTAAATACAATAAAAATAAAACATTTAAAAACGACTTAAGAAGTAAAAAATATATTTAAAAATAAAAAATAAAAATTTATTTTATACTTTTTAGTTCGTTTTTTAATCTTTTAACACTTTTTTCATCTATATTTTTTCAAATATTTTTTTTAAATTTTTTTTTTTTTTTTAAGATTTTTTTTTTAATATTTTTTTAATTTTATTTTTTTAAAATAATTTTTCCAAATATTTTTCTTTTAATTTTTATTTAAAAATATTTTTTTAAACATTATTTTTTAAATATTTTTAAAAAAAATTTTTAATATATTATTTTTTCGTAAATTTTCACAGGATGACATGCCCGAAGATGAAGAAATGGAACCGGATGAAGACAAAACCAGTCGTGCCGTTGTTTTACACGAAGACAAACGCTACTACCCAACGTCTCTCGAAGTTTACGGACCCGATGTCGAAACCATCGTTCAAGAAGAAGATGCCCAACCCCTCGAAAAACCCCTTATCGAACCCGTAAAACGTTTAAAATTCCAACTGAAAGAACAAGAACTCCCCGAAACGACTTACAACATGGAATTTTTAGCTGATTTAATGGATACGCCGCCTCTCATCCGCAACGTTGCTCTTGTCGGGCATTTGCATCACGGAAAAACGACCTTCGCTGATTGCCTAATTCGTCAAACACATCCGCAATTTCAAACGATGGAAGAAAAAAGTTTGCGATACACCGACACACTTTTCACGGAACAAGAACGCGGCGTTTCAATTAAATCGCAACCGATAACTCTCGTTTTACCGGATTGCAAATCGAAGAGTTATTTAATGAATATTTTCGACACTCCGGGACACGTTAATTTCTCCGACGAGGTAACTGCTTCGATTCGATTGTGCGATGGCGTGGTTTTGTTCGTTGATGCAGCCGAAGGAATTATGCTCAACACGGAGCGAATTCTAAAACATGCGATTCAAGAAAGACTTCCCATCACGTTGTGCATCAACAAAATCGATCGATTGATTTTAGAGTTGAAATTACCGCCGCAAGACGCTTATTTCAAAATTAAACATGTCGTTGAAGAAGTCAATGCTTTGTTAGCTCTCCAAGCTGTCAACGGACAAACGTATCAAGTATCGCCTGCTTTGGGAAATGTTTGTTTCGCAAGCGGATTATACGGAATTTGCTTCACGTTGAAATCTTTTGCGAAATTATACGCTGACACCTATGAGGGCGTCAATTATGTCGAATTCGCCAAAAGACTATGGGGTGACATGTATTTCCATGCCAAATCTCGTAAATTTACGAAAAAACCTCCCCATAATTCGGCGCAACGAAGTTTTATTGAATTCATTCTTGAACCTTTATACAAACTTTTCGCCCAAATCGTTGGAGATGTCGACGGCACGCTCATCGATACATTGAACGAACTCGCAATTCGTGTCAACAAAGAAGAAATGAAATGTAATATTCGACCTCTGATGCGTTTAATATGTAATCGTTTCATGGGCGATTTTAGCGGCTTCGTTGACATGTGTGTCGAACATATTTCATCTCCATTGGAAAATTCAAAGGAAAAAATCGATCATATCTATACGGGACCCAAAGAGGGATCCATTTACGAGGATATGTTGAATTGCAATCAAGATGGCACTTTAATGGTTCATTCAACGAAGATGTATCCGTCGGAAGATTGCACTTTGTTTCATGTTTTGGCTCGTGTCATGAGCGGAACAATCCACGCCGGGCAAGAAGTCAAAGTTTTGGGCGAAAATTACTCCCTGCTTGACGAAGAAGACTCCCGAATCTTGCAAATTGGGCGTTTATGGATCTACGAAGCACGTTACAAGATCGAGCTGAATAGAGTTCCTGCTGGAAATTGGGTTTTGATTGAAGGAATCGACCAGAGTATCGTAAAAACGTCGACAATAACGGAAGTTAATGTTGTCGAGGACTTGTACATCTTCAGACCATTGAAGTTTAATACACAAAGTATCATCAAAATCGCCGTTGAACCTGTAAATCCCTCAGAATTGCCCAAAATGTTGGATGGATTGAGAAAAGTTAATAAATCTTACCCTCTGTTGGCGACTCGGGTCGAAGAATCTGGCGAACATGTCATTTTAGGGACAGGAGAACTGTATTTGGATTGTGTGATGCACGATTTACGCAAGATGTACTCCGAAATTGACATCAAAGTAGCAGATCCGGTAGTTGCTTTTTGCGAAACTGTCGTTGAAACGTCGTCCTTGAAGTGTTTCGCTGAAACTCCAAATAAAAAAAATAAAATTACGATGATTGCGGAGCCGTTGGAGAAGGGTTTAGCTGAAGATATTGAGAATGAAACAGTTTCCATTGGATGGAATAAGAAAAAATTGGGAGAATTTTTCCAAGTTAACTACGATTGGGATTTGCTTGCGGCACGTTCGATTTGGGCATTTGGTCCGGATAATACAGGTCCGAATATTTTAGTTGACGATACGTTACCTTCGGAAGTTGATAAGTCACTTTTGGGTTCGGTCAAAGATTCAATTGTTCAAGGATTTCAATGGGGAACGAGAGAAGGCCCGTTATGCGAAGAACCAATTAGAAATGTGAAATTTAAGATTTTAGACGCAGTTATTGCGAATGAACCATTGCATCGGGGAGGAGGACAAGTTATTCCCACAGCACGTAGAGTTGCGTATTCGGCATTTTTGATGGCGACACCCCGATTGATGGAACCCTATTTGTTCGTTGAAGTGCAGGCGCCCGCAGATTGTGTCTCTGCTGTTTATACAGTTCTTGCGAAACGACGGTAAGTTACCTAAAAATTAAAATTTCTTTCATTATTTTTTACAATTTTTATATTGAGTTTGCCTTACAAAATTTGTTCATGAGAGATAATCTCGAAAACTATACGTCTCAGAGCATATGTTTCATGGAGAAAAATGTTAGTTATGACGTGCCCGATGTTTTTCGCGAAAAAAAAAATTTGAAAAAAATTTCAAGTTGAAAATATCAAAAAAAAAAATTTTTTTTTCTTTTTTTAATTTTAAGAAAATTTAAAAAAAAAATGTATGTATGTTTTTTTAAATATTTTTTTTTTCAGAGGTCATGTTACACAAGATGCTCCTGTACCCGGATCTCCATTGTACACGATAAAAGCATTCATTCCCGCGATCGATTCTTTCGGATTCGAAACAGATTTGCGAACTCACACGCAAGGACAGGCATTTTGTTTGAGTGTTTTCCATCATTATCAGATCGTGCCGGGAGATCCGCTTGACAAAACGATTATAATTAGACCGTTGGAGCCTCAACCAGCGACGCATTTGGCGCGTGAATTTATGGTCAAAACACGCAGAAGGAAGGGCTTGAGCGAAGATGTGTCGATTAACAAATTCTTCGATGATCCTATGTTGCTTGAACTTGCGAGACAAGATGTTTTACTCAATAGTGCGTTCTAAAAAAAAATATGGAAATTTTCAATAAAAATTAATTTGAATCGTATTTGAGGTTTTCATTTTTAAAGATTTTCAGTTAAAATTACCTCCAACCTACAAAGTAAGTAAAAATTTAAATTAAAAAAAAGTTGAAAAAATTAATTAAAAAAATTTATTACAATTAAAAATAATGAAAATTAACAAAAAAAAATTTAAAAAAAAATTAAGTAAAAATTTAAAAAAATTAAAAAAAAAATAAAAAATAAAAAAAATAAAAAAAAAATTTAAAAAAAAATATTTAAAAAAAATTTTTTTTAAAAAAAATTTTTAAAAAAATTTTTAATATTTCATAAAATTTAAAAATTAAAAATAAAAAATTATAAATGTGAAATATTTTTTAAAAATTATAATATTTTTTTTTTTTTTTTTTTTTTAAATTTTTTAAAGACGTACAAAAATTATTATTTTAAAAATTAATTTTTTTTTAATTTGAAAAAAAATTTTTTACGAAATTTTCATTTATTTTACATAAAAAACCATGGAAAATTTGTTCAATTAAATGAAAAAAAAAAATAATTAATTTTAATTTTTTTTAAGATTTAAATTTTTTATCAACGTTTTATTTAAAATTGAGTCCCAAAAAAATTTTCTTTCCTCTAATTCAACTTTTCGAATGAGAAAAAAGCAAATTCAAATCGTTCCCGTTACGAAACTCAACTGCCGTTAGTCAATCGCAGTTTGACTCGCATCGTGATCAGACGTGTTTCTCAAGCCTTTCTACAAAATATTTAAAATAATATTAAATTTTTCCATGTCTCGTAAATTTCTCTCAAATTAACTTCTAAATCCGATAAGAAAAAAAAGTGACTTTGTGTAATTTAATAATTAATTAATAATAAATTCTGTAGTGCTAAAATTTCTGCCTTTGTCGTGTAAAAAAAATAAATTTGATAAAAAAAAACGTGAAAAAGAGTAAACGCCGGGCGATATTTATTGAAAAATAGTTATATATATTTTTTCGGGGTGTATTTCTCTCTCAGTGTACATAAGCTCGTATGTATCTCGTCGTACGGTGAACGACAACGACGACAACGAGAAAGTACATAAAGTGATAAAAAGGATGGCAAAAAGTGTGTGTGCATAGTTATTGTTCGCCAGTTGCATTCAATTAAATTTGGGCGAAAAAAAGGAAGAAAAATCGGGAAAAACTGCGAAAAAACAAATAAAAGAAGACGAACTGTTGGCAAAAACAAAAAGCCTTAGGGCTCCAATCATTATCATCATCATCATCTCTCCTCGCTGTACATAAAGTGCACGTCTCTCGCGTGTCGACGTAGCTGTTTTATCGTCGTGTAGCGCGTGTGCACACAAACAATATAGACAACAACGTGGTTTTCACGTCGTCGTTCTTCTTTTTGGCGAATCGATTTTGTTGAATTTTCCTTTTGTTCAGCATTTTTTTTGGGAAACGCAACAAAAAAAAAAAAAAAAATTGCGAAATCTATGCACGGGAAGAAAATGCCGTCATTGCAACAGGTAAGTTCATGAAAGAAAAAAATTCCTTCTTGTCTGTCTGTTTGTCGATTAAACGTGCTGCTTCCAAAAAACAAGGAATTTCATCATCATCATCATCGACAATTGATAAGAGATGCATGAGTGTCTATCCAATTGGGATTAAGCTGAAATGTTCGTGTGTGTTAGTTGTTTACAACAACAACAGCAGCACTTCACTCGATAAATTAAATATTTAATAAAAAAGTTTGCGTTACTCGAAAAAAAAATCGGTGTATGTGTTCGACTATGTGCGAAATTTAATTATCAGCTTTAACAGTTAGTTTGGTTCGTCTTGTTTTCTTAGATTTTTCGGTTGCAAAATGGCTGATTTCGACGTAGTTGTGAAATGCGGATATTGAGATCATTTTTTAAAGCAATTTTTGGAATTAATTAGTTCAATTTTGGAATGAAAATAGAATTTTTTATAAAAAATTTATTTAAAATATTAAAAAATTAAATAAAAAAATAATTTTTACATAAAATTTTTTTTTTAATATTTTTTTAACTTCTTTAAGATTTTTTGACATTTTCTGTTCTTGAAAATAATAAAAATTCATGAGTGAAATGAAAAATTTTAAAAATGTTTTTTTTTAATTAAATTGATTTTTTGAAAAAAGAAAATTATTTATTATTTCTGAAAATTCGAATTTCACAATTATGGGTAATCAAATTAAAACTACTTTTAATATCATAATTAGATTAAAATTTTTATAAAGTATTCTTCTATATGAAAAAATTTAAAAAAATTAAATTTTCTTGAAATTCTTTAAGTAAAAATTTAAAAAATCTTTACATAATATTTTGATAATATTTTGGATGAAATTTAACTTTATTTTTTTATGGAAATTTTAAAAAATTTTGATTTTTCATTTAAAAATTGAACAAATATGAGCATTTTCGAAAAATTTACCAACAAAAATTGAAAAATTATGAACCAAAATTTACTTTTAAGAATCTTTTTTGGACAAAAAGATCAAAAAAAAACTTTTCAAATTTAAAAGACACTTTAAAGAGAAAAGTTTCAAATAAGATATTTATGATTTCTCATACAAAAGAATAAAATTGCTTGAAAATCAATTTTATAAAGTGAAATTTTAGATTTTTTTTTAGAAAGTCTTTGATGAATTAGAAAAAACCTTAATTTTACATTGAAAATTGAAAATTTTTATCAATCATGAGCCAAAATTCACTTTTAGATACTTTTTTGCTTTTTTTAGAAGAAAAAAAAATTAAATAAAAAATTCTACAATTTAATTTAAATAATTTTTTTGATTTAATTAAATATTAAATTATTATTTAATATTTATATGCATTTTAATTAATTATTTTTTTAAATATTTTTTTCATTTCTCAAATATTAAAAAAAAACCTTAAAAAATTCAAGTTTATGAAGTAAAATTTTCAATTTTTGCTTTTAAAGCTCAAATTATGATTCATCGACTAACAATTTTTGCTTCGAAATCACAAATTTTGTCATTCGATCTTCCACAAATTGAAATCCATCTCGAAAAATTCAATTACATCTTTAGAACATTCCAAAAATATCGATATAATAAATTGCATTGTGCTCGTATAATATTTATTTACATTTTAATTTATCACACTGCAATGAAGGAGAAGCACCCATAATGAAATATAATAAAGAGAGAAATGAGAGTGAAATGCCTTTTTGCCTCCTCCTACACTTATTTACGTTCCTCTTGCGAGCTGCGACCCTCAAAAAAAGCATAACAATACAGAATTTTTTGGTGTGTTTAATCATGGGACTCATAAAGAATCGGATATATGACAAATTTCTGTGTGGCGTAAGTCTCTGTTGGCTTGCCTTTATCAGCAAAAAAATTCTATTTTACGTTGTTTTTTGAGGACTGACTGTTATTTATCGTGCCGTTCGTACGATTATCGACAACAATCGGAGGAAATGACATTAGAATGTGCGTTTGTTTTAGACAAACGATTTTTGTTTTATGGCAATGTGAAGTTTTTTTTTGATTGACTGTCTGACGATCCTCCCACTTTTCACTTCATTTGAGTCGAAAATTCAGCAAGTAGAGCACTTAATATTCAAATTCCTCCTTGAAACTTTTTACATTTTACATCCAATAAAAGTCACAGCGTCGTACGTTGAAACAAAAGTTTGAATTGATGTTATGAGTCAAATGACAATTTTCAGAACATTGTTCATAATTGTCGTCGTCTTGATGTTCTTGTTCTTCGTCGTTGCACTTTTGACAAAAAAAACTAAATTTTTTATCTTTTTTTTTAGTATTCAAGTTCATATTAGGGGATTTTTTGGCGTTGGATTCAGATATGGGTCAACGAGGCGATTCTCGAACGTGTGAAATGGAGAAAATTATGATGAATGACGATGATAATGAAGCACTTGACAAAAGCGAATCCGAACAATTAAACGGCAAAACGACTTTTACCTCGGATTTTAGTTTTGTTTCAGGGCTGTAGAAGGATTTTGAAGAAGATAATACCAATTTTTATTTTTTTGATGAAATTCAAGTCTTCTTGAAAAATTTCAGTTCAAGTTTTGTTGAAATATACCTGCAAAAAAGAAAATTTTAAAAATTTTTATAAAATATTTAATTTAAAATTTTTTTTCATGATTTTTTTAAATTTTCGAAAATTAGAAATATTTTTCGAACATTCGTTTGGACAAGTTTTTTGATTGACATCTTTTTTAACAAATTATTCTTTTATTTTTGAAAAAAATTTAAAATTTTCGAAGTGTAATTTTGAAATTAATGATTTTCGAAAATTTATAAAATTTTTTCGAACATTTGTTCGAACATGCTTCTGAAAATTATTTTTTTTAAATTTTTATCAAAAGTATATTAAAATATAAAAGGTAAAAAAGAATTTTTTCGAATAATTGACAAATTATTCTTGTATTTACAAAAAGAAAATTAAATTTTTTAAAAATAAAAAATTATGAACAAATTTTTTATGAAAATTTAAAATTTCTTTTGATTCTGAAAAATGTCTCAAAAATATATAAAAAGTGTCTAAAACTCAAAATTATTTATTTGAAAAATTTTTGAACTAATTTTTTTATCTTCGAAAAATTTTACAAATTTTCGAAAAAAAAATAATTTCGAAATTAATTAAAACTTTGAATTTTTTGACAGAATAAAATTTTTTTTTATGAATTTTCAAAATTTTTATAAATTTCAAGCTTTCAAGGCAATTAAAGTAACATCTCTGCCTGATTCACTTTTTTTTTGTGGGACAAAAGATTTCCCTCTTCGCATTCAGTGACTTTGCGCGTCATTCCTACTGATCTACAAACACACATCATCGCATGCATCGACAAAAAAGCATCAACTGCGTGGAAAAATGATGTCTTGATTTACATCCTTTTCCGTAAAATTCAAAACACAAGACAATTCATATCCTCTCTGCGTGTCTCTCGCTCTCTATCTCTATTTATTTATATAAATTTTCAGTTTTGTGCCCGAATGTTGTCGTCGTCTCGCAAACACACACATACAGAAGGAAAATGGAAAATTATATACAATGAAATGACATTTAATGCGAAGTACGACGACGACGACGGGCGTAAATGTATGAGCAAACAATATTACGGCGAATGTGTACGCTTATTGTCAAGTCATGGAGAAGAGGAGAAGAGCCTTTTAAATGGTTTAGTTGCATTTGTGTGCCTGTCTGTCTCAATAGTAAGCAGTTATGTGTCCTTTTTTCCTCTGTGATAATGAGCGGAGTTTTTTTTCCATCAGAAGTTTGTGTTTTGTTTGTTTATGGAACGCATTCCGAAGCTGCGAGGCAAATTCTCGGCAATGTGGTTTTATTTTATATGAAAAGGGTGAGCAGTTAAATGATGTTTTTTGTTCTAATGAATAACATTTTTCCTTAAAAACAATTTTTTAAAAAGTTGAATTAGCAAAAAGCGAATTTCAAATTTTTTAACGGTCATTTTTTGAATTGACATTTCAAATTTTTTCAATTAAATTTCAGTTTTTGATCATTTTGGGACAATTTCTAACAGAAAATGTTTTAAAAAAGTTTTTCTTTTGCTACTTCCCTGTCATGGCAGCATAATAAGCTGCATTCAACTCATCTTAGCTGTTCTATTCTCTTACACAATACTGCTCTTCCTTTTTTCTTGCATAATAATTACATACAAAAGTGATATATTTATATGGGGTAGAGACATTATGACTCGTCTTCTTCTTATTCTTCATCATCGCTCCATTCATGCATTGCCGCTTGCACTTACGGATTCGCCGTCGTGCTGTGCGTTCGAAGAAAAAGTACATCAAAAAAAGTGTCGACACACGATGGATTCTCGCAATATGTGGCAAACATTGCTTTTACTGCTCCAAATCTCTCCGTTTTTCTCTCAAGTTATGTGTAAGTGCTTTATAATAAATATTAAGCTCATTACGAGGTTCAACATATTTTTTACTGCAAAAACGCATCTTTTGTTCCATTTTTTCATTAAATGGCACCTGCACAACACATTTTGAGCACATGAACCTACCTCACTGAGTAACTGTGTGCACGAGAGATTTTCATTTGTTTTTGTTCGTAATCACCGTGTAAATGCTGCGCAAAAAAAGTTTTATATAGTTTGCTTTTCACATAAAATTGTAGGTACCTACACAAAGCAACAGGTAGATTTTGTACATTTTCATTTGCTCTTGCCTGCTGCTTGTCTGCCAAACAAATAAATGCGAACGAAATATATTGTACCTACATGTGAATTGAATTGAAATGGAAATGTTAGATAGGTTAGGATATCGTTCGTGAAGTTATTTCGAAATTCGAAAAAAGATTTTTTTTTCTTCAAAGATCAATATTTTCGGTTTGAAATGCTTCGAAAATATTTTTAGAAAATTTTTTAAATTATTTTTTAAAGAAATCTGAGCTTTTTAATATTTTTGGAAGATTTTCGAAAGTATCAAATGAAATTTTCGAAAATTTGAATTCGAACATTCGTTTGAACAAAATTTAGAAGTTTTTTGAATTCTGAGAAGATTTTGTATCTAATCGACAATTTATTCTTTCATGTTCGAAAACTTTTTCAAATTTTCGAAAAATAATTTCGAAATTAATTATTTCTATTTATCGAACTATTCTGACAAAATTTTTAAAATTATAAAAAAAATAATAAGATTTTTAATTTAATAAAAATTTTTAAATTAAGAAAATAATTTAAGATTTTCGAAAAATAATTTTGAAATTCGAAAATTTGTTCGAACATGAATTTTAATTTTTTTTTTTTTGAAAAATTTTCACAAAAGTATAAAATGTTTCGAAGATACAAAAAAGTGTTTATTTAAATAATTGATAAATTACTCTTGTATTTTCAAAAAAAAAACAAAAAAAAAATTTTCAAATTTTCGAAATTAAAAGTTTAAAAAAATTTTTTTCGAAATTAATAAAAATTTTGACTTTTTTCAACAAAAAATTGTCTTAAAATAAAATTTTCAATGAAATTCGAAAAAAAAATACAAAATCTAAACTCATTTCGAATACTTTTCACTTCATGATCACAAATCGGAAGTACGCTCGTGGTAAAAATGGATGTTTTAATCAACATATAAATAGTATAAAAACGTCACTTGGGGACAAATGTTGATAATATTTGACAGTCAGGAACATTCATTATCATTTGTTTTGTTTTTCTTCTCTTATTTACATTCTTTCGTTCGTGTGTTTGTATCCGTTACTCGCAAAGGGCTTGTTCTTCGTTTCAGTAGCTGATTTTCATCATTTTTGTGTTTCTCGCATTAACGGAAGATAAATTGACATCTTACATGATTTTCGTTTCGAAACCTTCTTTTCCGCAAAATGTTCAATTGTCTCGATGCTAAAAGAAGAAGAAAAAACGAAAAATGGGTTAAGACCCTTTGGCTTTTTTTGAACAAGAAAATATTAATTTCTTACTCTCGAGTTGAAAAGAAATTTTTTCTTTAAGAAGACTTTTATGAAGGTCGTTTCCGAAGTCAATCACGAAAAAATCTTCAAAAATTTAGCTGCTATTCAAACAATCGTAATCCCACTTGTCCTTTCATCATTTGTGTATGAATGTAAAGAGATAGTAGAGCCACACAAAAGCCTCGTAAGCCGATACATGGGGAAGTATAAAATAGCTTTTCAGCACATCATCAACTGTTGAGCTGCTTGTCGTTGTAACATTTCCACACATACACACGTCTCACATGTTCCGAATTGCAAAAAGGAGTACAAAAACTGAAAAGCATTAGGTACATATCTACCACTTTCATATCCTGTTATTCTGCAAACAATGGGAAAAGAACATGAGTATTTTGCATATATTGTAAGAGGAAAATCGCAATGAACATTTTTTTGTCTAAAATTTTTTTTTTATGAAAAATTTCATTTGAGCGCTTTTTTAACAAAAAAAAAAAAAATTAAAAATTCAATATTTTAAGAAAAAATTTATTTTAAACTGAAAATCTTAAAAATTTTTCGAGAATTATTTTTTTTCAAAAAGTTAAAAAAATTACTTTTTTTTTCTTAACAAAATTTTGAAGAATTGAAATAAATTTTTCTAAAATATTTGAAAATATATGAAAAAATATGAAAAAAAAATTTTTTTTTTTTTGAAAAATTTAGAAGAAAATTCATTTTGAACTTTCTCATAAAAAAAATTTGAGAAATTAAAATAAATTCTTCTAAAATATTAAAAAAATTAACATTAATAATTTTTTTGTTTTAAATTTTTAGCAAAAAATAATAATTTTTCGAAAACATAATTTTTGCTTAACAAATTGATATTTATATTTTTCATAATATGAAAAAAAAATTAAATTTTGAAAAATTAAGAGAAAATTTGCTTCTTATTTTCATATAAAAAAAAATAAAATTTAAAAAAATTATAAAATTTAAAAAAGTAAAATTTTCAAAATTTTTTTTTATAATATTTTATTATTTTTCTCTCAAACGGATGGACAATAAAATCCATCAAAAACAAAATTTTCAAAAATAACGTCATTTCACAGAAAAAGAGAGAGAAAAACCTGAAGACACACAAAATACATTTTTTTCCTTCTACAATGACGACTACGAGCTACTACATGAAGATCAAAACGAGTACATGTACTTTTTATATTTTTTAAAGTTTTCTTGTTTTCCTCTTTTTTTTTACATTTTTTTCGTCTCTCACACGATTTCAAGTCTTAGAGGATCTTAAGTCAAGCATTTTTCGCATACATATTCAAATAAAGGGATGAAGTGTAATATTTTCCGCAAATATAAACAAAAAAAAAACGACAGATTAGGTTTTCGTGATGAGCGAAGAGAAGTTAATTATTATCCTTGTTGCGTGATGTGATTTTTTTTTCGATAAAATCAAAACTAATTTGTTTTTCTTTTTTTTCAGATCAAAGACTGCCAAAATACAGATTTAACGGGATCGGACATCCTTCAGAAGCACTCAATCAATTCCATATTGGAGCACAATAGTGACATTATCAATCGAGGTTTGGCATCGCCGAACGAAGGTAAGTTTTGCGTTAATTGTCTGCCAACCGCTTACATCATTTTGGCATTTTGTCAAGAAAAATTACAAAAAAAACTTTTAAAGAAGATGTTTTTGATTGGAAAGACATGAGAAGCGTGTCTCATGTTGATAATTAATCCAGAATTTGACGAATCAGGTCGTCGTGAATGGCTCACCTGTTTGAGTTGATCGCACTTTTAGGTCTCCGCGTACGTTCAAAAGCATGCTCAACTTATTAAGAATGCTCAAAAGTATTAATTACCGCTTTATATCGTTTATAAATAACAATAATTATATTCTTTTCGCTTCGTTCGTTCGTTCTACGTGTGTCTCAGGTGCTGCTGCTGCGGGAATGACAACAAAGCCGGTGCATGTTAATTATACTTGTGTGTGTGATTTACACAAGAAACGACTAAAAATCTAAAAATTAATAGAGTAGCAAACGGAGTACATGCTCAAAATCCCTAAAATTAAGTTGACAATGCCACTTGATAATAATGCAATTATAAATTTTGTAATAAAAGTGACAATTGTAGACAACAATTGTGAGTTAAGCCGTAATTGGAATGGAATTTGTACGATAATCATGAATGAATAATTATTATACCGTTTATCATTTTATATTTTATAATACGTTACTGAATTATTTTTCGTATGAAAGTTGTTGTACTGTTAAGTTCTGATTTCAAATAAATTTCATTAAAATTAATTCGTTGAAAGAAATTTTTTGAGGAAGTTCAAATTTTTGATTCTTATTTATTTGTAGTTGAAGACAAAAGTTTATTAAAAATTTTTTAATAATTTAATTTTTAATTTATAGATTGATAAAATAAAAATTAATAATTTATTTTTCATAAAAATTCGATAAAAATATTTCTTTAAACAAAAATAAAAAAAATTATTTAATTTTTTTTTAATTTATAAAAAATTATTTTATAATTTATTAATAAAAAAAAATTAAAAAATAATTTAATTAAAATTAATTAATTAAAAATAAATTAAATAAATAAAAATTAAATTAATTAAAAATAATTTTTTCAAATTTTTCATTTAAAAATAAGATAAAATTATCTTCATTAAAATTCTTTTTAATTCAAAATGATAAAAAAAACTTTTAGTTAATTAAATGAATCATAAAAAAAATATTTTTTTTAAATAAATAATTTTTTTCTTATCTCGAAAATAAAAAAAAATAAAAAATATATTACAATAATTATATTTGACGTCAAAATGATAAAAAAAAATAATATTTTTTTGAAAAAATAAAATTTTGAAATAATGTTTAATTATTTTTTTAGATAATATTTATTTTTAAAAGATGAAAAAAAAATTCTTTAAAAAATAATTATTCGAAAGATTAAAAAAAACAAAAGAAGATAAAAATTCTTCTATATGACGTCAAATATATTTATTTTTTTCATTTTCGAGATAAGAAAAAAATAATTTTTAAATAACTCATTTGATAAAATTCAATCTCTTACAAACAAAATGAAAAAGAAAAACAAAAAACCAAAGATAAACTTTAATTTTTTTAAAACTTACCGCACATCGCATGCAAGAAAAAGCAAAAATCCTCCCAAACAATCAATTTAAATCACCAAAATTCAGCAAAAAAGTGACATCATTATCATTCGTCGTCCTCTTTTTCGTCATATTATCCTGAAACATTTATGTCACTTGTTATAATCAATTTTCTCCTCATAAAAGCACGACGACGACGACAACGACGTGTTTTGATGAAGGACGACGTGTCACACATTCGTAAAGTTTTGTGATTGATGTTTCCCATCCGATTCCGATTTGAATGCAAGTCATTTCCATTTGATAACTGCTCGGCAAAAACAAAAGCGGCAAATGTGTATTTTAGGAACAAAACACTTTTTAGCATTACTTGCCGCTCATTTCGACGCAAAATTGTCACAAAACTTGATAATTTCCTGCACACATGATGCCAATTCGTTTATCGGGAGCAGCAGATAAGAAATGTCGCCTGCCAATTTCGTCTCGATGATGACCATTGTTCGCAGATTTCTTGACATATTTTATCGTCGTTGGTCCGACTTTGTTATCGCCTTATGAGATATCGCTCTTTGTTGCATTTTTTCTCCCTCTGTGATAACTCGAAATGCCATTTTTTTTGTAATCATGCCAAGATTTAGCATATATTTTGTTTTGGCATTGTTGCATTTGTCTCTTGTGAAGAAAAGAAAAAAAAACAAATAAAAGGAAATAATAAGAAACTATTTGTCAACTCGAAACGAAATATAATAAAGTTGTAAGACATTTTTCGAGTACATTTTTCTTATTTTTTCGTTTCAAAGCCAACTTTTTGCGAATTTTCAACATTTATCACTCTCTTGAGTTAAGCACTTTTTAAGAAGAGTTCTTAAAAAGTTTCATTGTTTTAAATTCAAATCGATTTAGACTTACCCAAACATTCGAATATGGAACAAATCTCGTCAGATGGGCGTTCTTTGTAACGATAACCGGAAAAGTGAGTGAAACATGATTGAGTTTGATTGACACACAAATCCGTGTCGCTCGATTTTCTCGGGATTTGTTGTTATTATCATCATTTTTTATGAAATGTGACTTACTCAAACCTTGAAATTGGATTTTTATTCCAAAAAATTACTTTTTTTTTTTGCTGAAATGAGAAAAACAAAATTCAAAAAAACAATATAAATTTAAAGAAAAAATAAATTTAAAATAAAAAAAATTAAAAAAAAATAAATTTTTAAAATAATTAAGTTTTAAAATTTTTAAAATAATTAAATTTTAAAATTTTTAAAATAAATAAATTTTAAAATTTGATTAAAAAAATTAATTTTAATTTTTTTTAAAAAATTAAATTTTAAAATTTGTTAAAAAAATTAAATTTTAAAATTTGTTAAAAAAAAATAAATTTGTTAAGAAAATTAAATTTTAAAATTTTAATTTTAATTTAAAAAATAAAATTTTTTAGTCAAAAAAAGATAAAAATATAAAAAAATAAAATTTTTTCTAAAAATTTCGTAAAATTTCCGAATAACCAGAAAGTAAACAAACAAAAAATCGAAAAATGTGAATGAACTTGACTCACGTGTGAACTCAAAACCCATTTGCTGTCCTAACAAAACATTCTCCCTCGAAAAAATAAGCACATAAATTACACGGAGCTCGGTAATCCGGTAACGTACGTTCGAATTTTATACTTTTTAATTATTATCATTATTATTTTACTGCAACTTTTGTATTTTTTAGCCATTATCGTCAAAAGTAAATGACTGGAAGACAACAACAAAAGTAACGTTATCATAAACAACTATTTTTTTTCTATTAATTATGTATCCCATGTCCGTTTATGGTGTGTTCACACTTCAAAAATTATTGTTCATCATCGTTTTATTACCCGCTCGTACTAACAACAACAACAAACATTCATTCTCTCTATTAGCAAAGGGAAAAGAAGCAGAAAAATAAATGAATTTTCTACTACAAAACATGAGGTTGAACTTCAACCAAGCGAAAATTAGATAGATATATTGCTTGTAAGCAAGTCGGTTCTTGAAGGAATAATTATTATTATATTGATGTGTGATGCGGGGAAGAGAATTGCATGTAAAAATTCTGATTATTTTTTTTTTATCACATATAAAAAAAAATTATTTTTTCTTCGTTTTGAGTTCTGTCTGAGTTAATTTTGAAAAGAATTATTTATTAAAAAAAAATTAATAAAAAAAATTCAAAAAAATATCAATTAAAATTTTTTAAATGAATAAAATAAAAAAAAAATTGTAACAAAATTTCAAAATTGAAATAAAAAATAATAAATTAAAAATTGTATTTAAAAAAAAATTAAAATAATATATATGTATGTATAATAGGTATACCTATAAAAAAATTAATTTTCAGAAAACAAAAAAAAAAAATATTTAAAAAAACTAAAAATAAATAATAGGTATTTTATTTTTTTTATAAGAAATAAAAAATAATAAAAAAATTTTAAAAACTTGAACTAAAATAAATTGAACGAAAACTCAAAATTAATCAAAAATATTTTTTAAATTAAAATTTGAAAAAAACAAAAAAATTAAATTAATTAACTATTTCAAATTTTATTAAAATTAATTTTAAAATTTAAATTAATTTTATTAATAAAATTTTAAGAATATTTTTGCTGAATTAAAATTTATTTAAAAAAAAAAATAATAAAATAGTGTTAATTATTTAAAATAACAATTTCAAAAAATTAGTTAAAAAAATAAAATTTTAAGAAAATTTTGAATTTAAAATTTTTTATGAGAAATTTCGAAAAATTATTAAAAATTAATTATTATTTTTTAAATAATTAATATAAATTTAATAAAAATATATAATAGAAAACAATATTAAAATAATCAAAAATACCTCTCAAACATTAAAATTAAAAATATTATTAAAATGCAGTTAAGCTATTCATTTCACGTTAGTTCTCTCATGTCTTTTTCGAGTTTATTGAACACTCGCAATGTTGTTTTGTTATTCTTCTTGTAATGTGTGTTTGTGATTATAACAGTCTCGAACGAACGAAAAACAGTTTAGCACAATTGGAGCTTTAAGACGCCGCATGCGAAAGAAATAAAAATTTTTGCAACAAAAAAAAATCTCAACTTTTTGACATAATTCGTATTCTCGGAAATGGTAGGCGGCAAATGATAAAAATAAAAAATAATGAAAAATAAAATAAAATAATAACGAGCATGATTTAATGCATGCAATTTTCTGGAACGACTGACAATAAATCACGCGCGAATTGCATTTTCTCCATTTTTGTTGCCAATAATAAAAATCTTACTGCTTGATCTTACAAGGACTAATTTTTCCTATTTTTTTTTTCTTTTTTTTAGCAAAATCCATTGGATCATTTGACATTTTTGGCGCAAACGCTGGCACTAATAACCAAAGTAGTTATTACTCGGTTCACAGCAATCACAACGGATTCCTTTCGACAAGTCCCAACAATCAAGTAGCATCGTCTCCGAGCTCGACGCACTCTTCATCGACATCGCAACAGCAATTGACGACAAACAATCCAATGATGGTATCGAATGCAAATTGTAACGGCAATCACAATCAAATGCAATCATCAACCAAAGCATCAGCAGCTGATTTTCAGGTAAAATGAACGAGATAATGGCTTTTCGGTTATCTTTTCGGGTCGTTATTGTGCGAATTTTGAATGTATTTCGACTTTAAGTGCACAATTATCCCTTTTTTGGCTCATTTCCGATCTTTATGGGTGATTTTTTTGCCTTTTTCAGTTCGAAAATCGTTCCTTTTCTGGTAGCAGCAACAATTTGGGACAATCGAAGACGTCTCAAATGAAAGCCATGTCTCGTAATCACTTGACTTTGGATTGTTCGTCGGCATCTCCTCGTAATTTCGCGGCATCTCCCTTGTTTGGGTAAGAAATTTACCAAATTTTTGCGATTTTTTCTCATTTTTGTGTCTTTTTCAGCAATAGCTTCAATAATTTCGATACAAACTTGACGGCAAATAGTATGCCTTCTCCTTACGCGTATCAAACAAAGTCGATTTCGCCCTTTCCCGATTACACAAACACCAATATGGACAACGGAAGTCACGATTTTTCCGTTTTGGAAAATCATAACATTTTGCATCTCATGAACTACTTGAATTTGAACCAAAGTTCAAGTTCGATCCCGAGTTATCAGCAAATTCCGCAGCATTCGAGTCAGCAATCGGCGCAACAAACCACGCCTTTCGGGAGTGTTGGAAGCGGCGGCAGCGGATGTACTTCGCCAATGTCTCCGAACGAATTTGACATGGCGCGTCTTCAATCGATGCAAAAAATGAACACGCTTCGTTTGTTACAGCAGCAGCAACAACAGTCTCAGCAACAAGCTCAATTGTCGCCGATGCATGGCTTGAATCCGCTCACGTTGAATCATCTCATGAACGGCAGTTACAATCAATACAAGAATTGGCAATTACCTCCGACACCGATTACGCCTACAACGCACAACGAGGTTGGTTTGGATCGTTTTGCGAAATTTCATCGCAGCTCGGCAGCAATTAATGATCCTTCGTGCACTTGGAGTGGTTCGTTGCCCATGAAATCGCATCGAATTTTGACATATTCGCCCAAATTCTTCCTCGGAGGCATCCCATGGGACATTAGCGAACAATCTTTGGTTCATATCTTCAAGGAATTTGGACCTATTCGGTAAGAAATTTCAAAATAAATTTTTTTAATTTTTTGTCCCAAGAACTTTTTTTCAAAATTTGAAATATTTTTTCATACAAAATGACAAAATTTTAAAAAATTTAATTAAAATTTGTTTCAATTTTTTTTTGAGTAAACTTGCATTACATACAACTTTAATTTATCATTTTTAATCATTTTATAACTCAAAACTGCCAAAAAATTGAAACTGAAAAAAAAATTTTTCTTTGACATAGTTTTGTTTTGAAAACTAAATCAAGAGCAAAACTGTGTCAAAAAATATGTCAAAAACTGTGTCAAAGCAATTTTTGTCAAATCTTGCTCCAAATGGATAAAAATTTGTCAGAGGGCTCTAATTTATCATTTTTAATCATTTTTTAACTCAAAACTGCCAAAAAATTGAAACTGAAAAAAAATTTTTCCTTTGACATAGTTTTGTTTTGAAAACTAAATCAAGAGCAAAACTGTGTCAAAAACTATGTCAAAAACTGTGTCAAAGCAATTTTTGTCAAATCTTGCTCCAAATGGATAAAAATTTGTCAGAAGGCTCTAATTTATCATTTTTAATCATTTTATAACTCAAAACTGCCAAAAAATTGAAACTGAAAAAAAAAATTTTCTTTGACATAGTTTTGTTTTAAAAACTAAATCAAGAGAAAAACTATGTCAAAAACTATGTCAAAAACTGTGTCAAAGCAATTTTTGTCAAATCTTGCTCCAAATGGATAAAAATTTGTCAGAGGGCTCTAATTTATCATTTTTAATCATTTTATAACTAAAAACTGCCAAAAAATTGAAACTGAAAAAAAAAATTTTCTTTGACATAGTCCTTTGACATTTGAAAAAGTTCAAAAAAAAAAAAATTTAAATCGACTTAAATTATTTTTATTTTAATTTTTTAACAAAAAAAAAAATATTTTTTTAGCGTCGAATGGCCCAGCAAAGATCAAAAAGGTTTCGCTTACATAATTTTCGAGTCGGAAAAGCAACTGAAAGCACTTTTGCAAGCGTGTCATCAGGCACGCAAAGATCATCATTCGAGTTCAGGTTCGCTCGAAAGCAACGGCTCATCTGTTCCGAGCAAATATTACTTCAAAATCTCCTCGAAACGCATCAAGGCGAAACAAGTTGAGGTAATTCCGTGGGTTATTGCCGACTCGAACTACGTAAAAGCGCCATCGCAAAAGCTCGATCCAACCTTGACTGTTTTCGTGGGTGCCTTGCACGGAAAATTGACAGCTGAGGGTTTAGCTACGGTCATGAACGACTTGTTTGAGGGCGTCGTTTACGCAGGACTTGATACCGACAAATACAAATATCCAATTGGATCGGGACGTGTAACTTTTAACAACACTCGTTCTTACATGAAGGCAGTTTCCGCAGCATTTATCGAGATAAAGACGTCGAAATTCTCGAAAAAGGTACAGGTTGATCCGTATCTCGAGGATTCTCTTTGTTCGGCATGCGGCGTTACTCATGGCCCGTATTATTGTCGCGATTTGAGTTGCTTCAGGTAAGAATTTTTTTGAAAAATTTCAAAAATTCATTAAAATTTTTAATTTTTTTTTTTTTTAGATATTTCTGTCGTACTTGTTGGGCAGTTCGACATTACAATGATTCGACATTGTGCAACCACAAACCATTGACTCGTAACTCGAAATCGACACAAATTATTGGCGTCGGCCCGCAAAATCACGTTAATACTCCGACAACGCCTACAACTCCCAATGTTGTCAACGCATTTTCGCCACAAATCTAAATTAATCAACTTTTGAATCATTTTGGGATCAAAAATCTTTCGGAACTGTGTGGACCATCATCTTTAAAAGAAAAAAAATGTACAAAAAATGATAATAATTTTCTTGCCGATGCAGCAGATTTTAACCGACAACAGTTTTTAACCTGAAAAATTGGACATTTTATACCGCAAAAGGTCTCTTCAACGCTCAGAATCACAAAAAATCATGCAATAACTTCAATTTTTCGCAAAAATATGTTTTTGTACAATTTTAGACACTTTTAGTAATGATAGTTTTGCTTATCATACACCCTCTTGACCATAAAATATTTCTCACACAGTTCCTCAAACTCTCGCAAACTCAAAAAATCACAAAAAAAAAGTAGGAACAAAAGTTTTTATCCAAGAAAAATTATATTTATACACAAAAAACGTCTAAAAATGATACAAAAATTATAAATCTTAGACAGCTTCAAACCTGACTCTCTGAAAAAATTTCGTACACTTTTTTATGTACTGAATCCCGACACCGAGAGCAGAAAAATTTAGTTTTTAAGATGAAAAGTTTCGAAATACTCGAAAAAATCGGAAAAATCCAATATCAATGTCTATTATAATGATTATTAAACGTTTATTATTATTTTAAAACATAAAAAATGTTAAAAGCGGGCAGTTGCCAAACAGATCCTGATACAAAAAAGGACTAAATGACCAAAAATGTTAAAAATAATAATTGAAATCATTGTTATTAGTACTAAACATTAATATTAAAGGAATAATAAAAACGTTAACATGTTTGATTATTATTATCGAAGCGAGCTTATTATCAAAAAAATCACAAAAATAAGAAAAAAAATATTTATTGATAAAAAATAAAAATTCAAACAAATCAAAGAAAGGAAAGACTCAAAATATGCAATGTGTGCTTAATTAAAAATAAAATTTTAGATGTTAAGAAAATCGTAGAAACAACAAAGTTGGTATAAAAATCGTATAAAAAAAACGAATTTGTGTAAGAAAGAGGTTTCAGGGTTTAGAGAACAGACAAAAAAAGACACAAAAAAGACTTGAACCGAAATATTTGTTAAGTTGTTAAAATTAAGAAGAAAAAAAAATAACTCGAAAAATTTCTTTTCGAGAATCGTTTATGTTTTTGTACTACATACCAATTATTATAATATTACGAAATTTTGTTAATTTTTTGTATTCTTCATGATTAAAATGAAAAAATTTATTCGACAAAATTTTTTTAAAACAATTTCTCAAAAAAATTTACATTTTTTCATAAATTTTTGACAAAATTTATTCAAAAAGTATTTAAAAAAATATAAAAAAAATATTTTAAAAAATATAAAAAAAAAATAAAATAATATAAAAAAAATTTAAAAAAAATAAAATTTAAATATTTTATTTTTTTATATTTTTTCTTAATATATTTTTTTATTTTTTTAATATTTTTTTTAAACATTTTTTCTATTTTATTTTTTTAAAAATATTTTTTGAATAAATTTTGACAAAAATTCATGAAAAAATGTAAAATCAATAAATTATTTGAATTAAAATACTGAACATTCCGCCAAACATTCCACAAGTAACTTATGATGACACGAAATGAGATTAGACCCTTTTTAACTGCATTTTATTCAAAAAAATCTACCAAAAAAAATTTTAACCTAAACTTTTATCTTGTGCATTAAATTATGTGTGTTCGCAATATTTGATAAAAAAAATCGCATGTATAAAAAATCAAACGCCTGTCTGCCTAAAAAAAACACAAAAAAAAATATTCACAGCAATTAATGACCAACCATATTTTATACCTTTTATAGATGATGATGATGATGATCGACGATCGAGTACTCGTGTTTTTTAATCGTTAATGTTAAATTTTACGATGTTGTTATATTGATGTTTTCTGATCGTTAAAAAAAGTTACTTCCATGATAATTTTAAATGATATTTTAAATAAAAGATAAAAAAGTAAAAATACTCCTGTCACGTCTCTTTACTTAAATTAGATTAATATTTTTAATATACAATGAAACCTTTTAAATTGTGATTTTAACTCAATTTTAACACACAAATTAAAAATTATAAATTGTTCAAGTTTTTAGATAGACGAATTTTTCCTTATTGCTCATTAATTATTAGTGCAATTCCTATTTTTAATCTTTTATTGTTAACAATTAAATAAACAACCAGTGTTATAAACATATATATTAGTCAAGATGAATTTTATACTCAATTTTTAAATATGAAACATTTTTAACTTCAGTTTTTATTTGAAAAAAAAGAAAGATTTTTATATATATTTTTTTAAAAATTTAATTCTCTTTAATTTCCTTTCGCTTTGTCACAAAATGGAACACAACGGTTCTATTTCCATAAAAAAATTTATAAAACAATAACTTACCAAAACAAAATACTTACTCACCTTTGATACAATCACAAAGTTCTGCTTATTTTTATAAATAAATAAATAATAAACAATCAATAAAAAACAATATGTATATGAAACCAAATAAAGAAAAGACGCTTCTTGCTTAAATTAAACTTACATCACACACTATTTATTCGTACATAACATATATAAGTATATATTAAAATTATTCTTCATTATTATTATGTGACGGACAAATTTAATTTTTTCTATATTATATTTATATAATACTAATATATAATATTATATTATATATTATATATATATAATAATATAATAAATTTATCATAATATATAATAATAATATAATAAATTTTTATAAAAATTTTTTATTTACACCTAATTATTTTTCAAAAGAATTTTTTTTAATTTTTTTTTTTTAAGTTTTGACGAAAATTTTAATTTTCATATATTATGAAAAAAATTATTTTTCAAAACAAAATTCAAAAAATTATAATTTTTGGAAATTTATTTGATCTGTTTTGCAAAATTTTCAAAATTTTTTTAATTTTTTTTTTAATTTTTTTTAATTTTGCGAATATCACAATTTAATTTTGTTTCAAAATTTTTTATGATTTTTTTTATAATTTTTAATTTGAATATTTTTCATAAAATATTTTGATAAAATGTAAAATTTTTGAAGAAAAAAATCTTAAAAATTTATTATTTTTGAAATGCATATAATATAGAAAAAATTAATTTTCTCCGCAGCTTTACTAATTATTGTTTAATAATTAAATAACATAATAAAATAAATATACAAAACACAAAAAAAAATATTTACAACAATCGTGTTAGTTCACTTAATGATAAAAATAGACAAAAAAAAGTTGCATATTATGATTATTATTAATAAAATAATTCAAAAGATATATAAATATTATTGCAATCAAGACAATACAGCGCATAACCAAAAACAATAAGTAAAATATATATAATATATCGCATTTATTAAAAAAATATTAATATTATTATTATTAATATATATGATAATAATAAAAGTATTATACAAGATATACAAAAAAAAATATTTTTAAGCTTATACTCGTGATTTTATCCTGAATTGCAAATCATAAATAATAAAAAGCGTACCTTTATAATAAATAATAATAAAACGACGTTATTTAGGTACGAACATGAATTTATTTATATATAATGTATGAAACAATAAAGTATATACAAAAAATTTGCGAGAACTTAAAAAAAAATCTCAAAAAATAATTTTAAATGACGCAAAATGAGGCAAATGAAGATAATCAAAAATAATATATATTACAACATTATGACGTAAGAAGTTCAGCATTTAAGGTACCTATTAGTTAAATATAATTATAATAAAAATATAATTCAATGTATACCAAAAAGTGCAGAAAATCTCATAACGGCTGAAAATCAATCAATAAACAAGTATACCAAAAATTGTTTTTTTCTTTTGAACTTTATTCGTCATTGCTATACAAAATGTAGTTTTACATTCAAAGTCTTAAATTAAAATAATTAATTCCTAACCAACACCTGGTTAAATTTTTTTATAAATATCGTTTAAATATCCAATTCAAAAAAAATGTCTCTAAAAATTTACAATGTCACAACACATCATGGAATAATTTTTTTTCGGTTTACGATTTGGCCAATCGTCGTTTGGCGAGGAATTGATACATTCCCAAGAGACTAGAAAGTGTTCCGATAAACGCAACTTGCCATGCGGGGATTTTTCCGCCCCATAATAATCCTTTTGGAAGTGTCGATCCGGCGTGAATGATGTCGATGCAATTTCTTATCATGGAAATTTTTTGGAGGAACTCTTTTTGTGCTTGAACTTTGCTAAATGCGATTTTGACTTCTTTCTCCGCGGATGAGGAATGTCCGTTGCTGAGACATTTTTTGTGGTTTTGTGTTAACTGCATGAAACGCCATGTTCTGAAAGAAAAGAAAAATTTAAAAATTAATGAAAGGTAAGTTTAAGATTTTATATATATTTTTTTTTTCTTGAGAAAAAAAATTTTTGAGATAAATCTTAATTTTTAGACATTTTTAAGTCTTATAAAATTAATTTCACTTAAAAATAAAATTTTTTTTTTATTTTTAAATATCATAAGTTAATTTTCTTTCAAAATTTTTTTATGAATTTTTTTTAAATTTTGACAAAAGAATTATTTTTTGGAATATTTTTTTATGAAATATTTTGATAAAATGTAAAATTTTTCAAAAGTTAATTTTTATTAAAAATTTTTAAAGATTGTAAAATTCGTTCATTTAAAAAAAAGTTTTTTTTGAAAAAATTTTTTTAAAAAAAGTTTTTTTTTCAAGAAATTTTTTAAAAAAATATTTTTTGAATATTATTCATAAAAAAAATATTTTTTGAGTATTTTTCATAATTAAAATATTTTGATAAAATGTGAAATTTTTCAAAAAAAAAATTTTTTCATGAAATTTTTTAAAAAAATATTTTTAGAATATTTTTCATAAATAAAATATTTTGATAAAATGTGACTTTTTTCAAAAAAAATTCTTTTAAAAATTTATGATTTTTAGAAAATTTTATAATTTTTTAAAGCAAAATGTTAAAAAAAATTAATTTTTTCAAGAAAATTTTTAAATACATTTTTTCTTACTTTATCAAACTCAAATAATTCGACATCAACCAAAACAGCGAACTCAAAGTATCCCATAACGTCGGATTTTCTACATGAAGCAATTTGTATTCTGCCAACCAGCAGATCTTATCGATGGGATAATAAATCGTATCAAAAATGTTCGAGAGAACGCCTATCACAGACAAAGTTCGATCTGGCTCGTGTTTTCCCCATCCGTATTGCAGCGTGCATTGGAGCATCGGTAAATCGTCAAACAACCTCAGTGTCGCTCTCGTTTGTGACATTTTTGAGCTGAAAATCTTCAATTTGTTCGCCGCATCGGGATGTTTTTCCGCATTCATCACAGAAGCGAGTTTCGCAGCGTAACATAAAGTTCGAATCACCTGCAAAAACAAAACAAAAATCAATATTTGCGTAAATTCTTAAATAGATCAAGAACACGGAAGCAAAATTCTCAACCGGTTCTTCGTGACATTGAAGAATTTTATTGTTGGCGAAAGTGAAAGTGACTTAAAAATTAGATAAAAAGCCCTTTGACGATGACACGTATTCATTTTTTCATGAGCAAATTTAAAATTCGAACACAATGAAATTCGATAAAAAGAACAAAGTTCAAGAATTTCACCCAATTCCTTATCAACGATATCAAAAGTAAACAAATTACCTTATCCCTGCCGCTATAACAGGACAGCATCTCACAAATCTCGTCAAGAATTTCCTCAAACGTTCCCATTTTGCCTCTGTCTTCACCGCTCTCTATCGTTGATTGTTGCTGCAAAACTCAAAATCTTATAAGAAATTCTTCCGAAAGCACGAAAAACACGAACACGAAAACAATTCTCGTTACCGAATGTGCATTGGGCGACTTTTAGAAGCGAAAAATTGTGCATTTGGATAAAAACCGGTCAAAACAAACGCAATTCACGGGAAAGCAAAGAATTTTCCTCTTCTCAAGTGATTCGGAAGCGACAAACACGAGCCTCAAGATACCACGAAAACGCAGACGGAACAGGGCACATAATAGGAGCACAGAGAAAATGACTGCGGAAGCTGCGAAAGACGTTGAAGACAACGAAATGTCGGAAAAGTCGCGCATTGACATTGAAAGTTATCGCAAATTAGTTCAGAATTACATTCAAGTTGTAAGTTTTTCCTCATTTTCGGTTGAATTTCGAATTTTAATTGAATTTTTTTGTAGAGACGACACAAAACGGCATTATTTTGGGCGGAAAAAGCTTCGGCATTGTCGAATTTTGAAGTAAAAGATGTCTATTGGCAAGCACAATGTATGTTTTTGTTGAAGGAATATCATCGAGCAGCATCGTTGATTCGATATTATGGATTTGAGAAGTCAGATGTGTTGTGTTTGTACCTTTTGGCGGAGTGTTTGTACGAAGCGAAGGAATATCAAGAGGGATTAGATGTTCTAATGAGTGCAGAAATTGAAGATTTGGGACTTACAACAACAACTGTCGAGCAGGAAGGGACTTTGATTCATTTGACGGCGAATGAAGAGAACAAAAATGTGAGTTTTTATCCATTTTTAAGTTTTTTGAGATAAAATTTGTCTCTTTGGAGCTAAAAATTTACTTTTTCTCATTAAATTTGACCTTTTTGAGATGAAATTTGTTTCTTTGGAGCCAAAAATTTACTTTTTCTCATTAAATTTGACCTTTTTGAGATGAAATTTGCTTAATTTAAAAAAAAATTTAATTTTTGAGTCAGTTTTAGAACTAAAAATTAACATTTTTCATGTGTTTTTAGGAATTGCTGGCCTCAATTTGTTACATTAAAGGAAAAATCCTCGAAGCAATGGATAATCGTAACTTGGCAATGGATTCCTACGTTCAAGCTTTGCAAAAATCCGTTCATTGTTACGAAGCTTTGGATGCTCTCGTGCAACATGAGATGCTTATGGCATGGGAAGAACGAGTTTTACTCGATAAACTTCCGATAATCGAACAATGCGCCGACGGCGAAGACAAAATCCTGCGAAAATTGTACGAAAGCAAACTCAAAAAGTACTCAGATTCGGTCGTGCCTCAAACAAATGCCGAAATCACGCCTGTCGCGAAGAAATTGAGCACAACTCTCATCAACGAACTCACGGAAAAGATGAAAAACAGTCGAAATGTCACAGATCCCAAGGCTTCGACGATCAAAAGTAACGCGAAATGCTTCACGCCGGTATCAGCAAATGTCGCAACGCCCAATTCGAACAAAATGTTGGGAGATTTCAAGAGTACGCCATCGTATTCGATCCATAATAGTCTTTTGAAAGTGTCGAAAAGTACCCCAGATTCTGCTTCGAGTCATAAAAAGAGCACAAAACGTTCTTTGTTGACAGCAATAAGTCTTCAGACGGCATTAACGCGCCTCAACCAAAGTGTCGACGTGATGTCAGCTCAAGCGGAGAAGCTTTTCTACAATGGAGAATACAAAAAATCGTTAAAAGTGATCGATGACATCCTAAAACGGGATATTTATCATACACGTTCGCTTACTGTCAAGATCGAATGTTTGATGGAACTCAAAGAAACAACGGCTTTGTTCTATTTGGCGCATCGTTTGATCGATTTGTACCCCGATGAAGCGATTGCTTGGTATGCCGTTGGCTGTTATTACGATTTAATTGGGAAAAGTGATCAAGCACGACGTTATTTGTCGAAGGCAACATCGTTAGATCGCTTATTTGGACCTGCTTGGCTCGCATATGGACATTCCTTCGCCAAAGAGAACGAACATGATCAAGCTATGGCGGCATATTTCAAGGCGACACAGTTGATGCGTGGATGTCATTTGCCTCTTTTGTACATCGGAGTCGAATGCGGCCTCACGAAAAACTTGGAAATGGCGGAAAAGTTCTTTTTCCAAGCCATGAACATTGCTCCGTTGGATGTTTTCGTGTTATTCGAACTCGGAGTCATCAAATTCGAATACGAATTATACGAAAGTGCTGAAGAAATTTTTCGCACAACTTTGGGAATGGTAACGGAAATGGCGCACACGAATGGCGAATCGATTTCGTCGCGTTGGGAGCCTCTGTTGAATAATCTCGGGCATTGTTGTCGCAAAAATAAGAAATACGAAGAAGCTTTGGAGTTTCATCGACGTGCTTTGATCCTCAAACCGTTGTCAGCAAGCACATATACGGCATTCGGATTTTGTCAGGCACTGATGGGACGTTTAGAAGATGCGGTTGAGTCATTCCACAAAAGTTTGTCGCTCAAGAGAGATGATGTCGTTACAACAACAATTCTCAAGCAAGTTATCGAAGATCTCATTGAACGTGATAATTTTGTTGGAGGACTCATGTATGATGATATTCAAGCGAAAGAAACGAGTATGGTGACTGCTGATGAGACATCAACTCCCACAAATCGGCTAAATTGCGTAAAACTCATTAGATTTGATGATGACTCGAATGCTTCACAAACTTCCGATAATGTTGATATGAGCATCGATTATTAGTTTTAAACTTTTTTTTTGTTAAATAAAATCTGAAATAAAATTCATCAAAAAAAATTTTTTTTTTTGAAAATTTGGAAAAAAAAATTTATCTCTTTGTAAAACGCCTTCTCATGAAACTTACCCTGAACAATGTTTTTCATCAAAAAAAAATTTTTGACAAAAATGGCTTTGACACAGTTTTTGACATAGTTTTTCTCTTGATTTAGTTTTTAAAAGAAAACTATGTCAAAGAAAAAATTTTTTTTCAGTTTCAATTTTTTGGCAGTTTTGAGTTATAAAATGATTAAAAATGATAAATTAGAGCCCTCTGACAAATTTTTATCCATTTGGAGCAAGATTTGACAAAAATGGCTTTGACACAGTTTTTGACACAGTTTTTTTGCTCTTGATTTAGTTTTTAAAACAAAACTATGTCAAAGAAAAAATTTTTTTTCAGTTTCAATTTTTTGGCAGTTTTGAGTTAAAAAATGATTAAAAATGATAAATTAGAGCCCTCTGACAAATTTTTATCCATTTGGAGCAAGATTTGACAAAAAATGGCTTTGACACAGTTTTTGACACAGTTTTTTTGCTCTTGATTTAGTTTTTAAAACAAAACTATGTCAAAGAAAAAATTTTTTTTCAGTTTCAATTTTTTGGCAGTTTTGAGTTATAAAATGATTAAAAATGATAAATTAGAGCCCTCTGACAAATTTTTATCCATTTGGAGCAAGATTTGACAAAAAATGGCTTTGACACAGTTTTTGACACAGTTTTTTTGCTCTTGATTTAGTTTTTAAAACAAAACTATGTCAAAGAAAAAATTTTTTTTCAGTTTCAATTTTTTGGCAGTTTTGAGTTATAAAATGATTAAAAATGATAAATTAGAGCCCTCTGACAAATTTTTATCCATTTGGAGCAAGATTTGACAAAAAATGGCTTTGACACAGTTTTTGACACAGTTTTTTTTGCTCTTGATTTAGTTTTTAAAACAAAACTATGTCAAAGAAAAAATTTTTTTTCAGTTTCAATTTTTTGGCAGTTTTGAGTTATAAAATGATTAAAAATGATAAATTAGAGCCCTCTGACAAATTTTTATCCATTTGGAGCAAGATTTGACAAAAAATGGCTTTGACACAGTTTTTGACACAGTTTTTTTGCTCTTGATTTAGTTTTTAAAACAAAACTATGTCAAAGAAAAAATTTTTTTTCAGTTTCAATTTTTTGGCAGTTTTGAGTTATAAAATGATTAAAAATGATAAATTAGAGCCCTCTGATAAATTTTTATCCATTTGGAGCAAGATTTGACAAAAAATGGCTTTGACACAGTTTTTGACACAGTTTTTTTGCTCTTGATTTATAAAATGATTAAAAATGATAAATTAGAGCTTGATTTAGTTTTTAAAACAAAACTATGTCAAAGAAAAAATTTTTTTTCAGTTTCAATTTTTTGGCAGTTTTGAGTTATAAAATGATTAAAAATGATAAATTAGAGCCCTCTGATAAATTTTTATCCATTCGGAGCAAGATTTGACAAAAAATGGCTTTGACACAGTTTTTGACACAGTTTTTTTGCTCTTGATTTAGTTTTTAAAACAAAACTATGTCAAAGAAAAAATTTTTTTTCAGTTTCAATTTTTTGGCAGTTTTGAGTTAAAAAATGATTAAAAATGATAAATTAGAGCCCTCTGACAAATTTTTATCCATTTGGAGCAAGATTTGACAAAAAATGGCTTTGACACAGTTTTTGACACAGTTTTTTTGCTCTTGATTTAGTTTTTAAAACAAAACTATGTCAAAGAAAAAATTTTTTTTCAGTTTCAATTTTTTGGCAGTTTTGAGTTATAAAATGATTAAAAATGATAAATTAGAGCCCTCTGATAAATTTTTATCCATTCGGAGCAAGATTTGACAAAAAATGGCTTTGACACAGTTTTTGACACAGTTTTTTTGCTCTTGATTTAGTTTTTAAAACAAAACTATGTCAAAGAAAAAATTTTTTTTCAGTTTCAATTTTTTGGCAGTTTTGAGTTAAAAAATGATTAAAAATTATAAATTAGAGCCCTCTGATAAATTTTTATCCATTCGGAGCAAGATTTGACAAAAAATGGCTTTGACACAGTTTTTGACACAGTTTTTTTGATTTAGTTTTTAAAACAAAACTATGTTAAAAAATGATTAAAAATGATAAATTAGAGCCCTCTGATAAATTTTTATCCATTCGGAGCAAGATTTGACAAAAAATGGCTTTGACACAGTTTTTGACACAGTTTTTTTGCTCTTGATTTAGTTTTTAAAACAAAACTATGTCAAAGAAAAAAAATTTTTTCAGTTTCAATTTTTTGGCAGTTTTGAGTTAAAAAATGATTAAAAATGATAAATTAGAGCCCTCTGATAAATTTTTATCCATTTGGAGCAAGATTTGACAAAAAATGGCTTTGACACAGTTTTTTTGCTCTTGATTTAGTTTTTAAAACAAAACTATGTCAAAGAAAAAAATTTTTTTTTCAGTTTCAATTTTTTGGCAGTTTTGAGTTAAAAAATGATTAAAAATGATAAATTAGAGCCCTCTGATAAATTTTTATCCATTCGGAGCAAGATTTGACAAAAAATGGCTTTGACACAGTTTTTGACATAGTTTTTCTCTTGATTTAGTTTTTAAAACAAAACTATGTCAAAGAAAAAATTTTTTTTCAGTTTCAATTTTTTGGCAGTTTTGAGTTATAAAATGATTAAAAATGATAAATTAGAGCCCTCTGATAAATTTTTATCCATTCGGAGCAAGATTTGACAAAAAATGGCTTTGACACAGTTTTTGACATAGTTTTTCTCTTGATTTAGTTTTCAAAACAAAACTATGTCAAAGGAAATTTTTTTTTTCAAATTCTTTTTTTAGGAATTTTAAGTTTTTAAAACAATTTGTTTTTTTCAAAATTTTTTTTTTTAAATGTTTTTTTTTTTAATTTTAATTTTTTAAAAATTGAATAAATACTCATTCTAAAGATGATTTCTGTTCATATGAGGTCGATAATAACTGATAACATTCAAAAAATTTCAGAAATCCTCGTTACTAACCTCACATCGAAATCCATTATTTACGTTAGTCACCTCTGTGTGTGTAGAAAAATTGGCAGGTCCAAACCTTTTTTGCGATTTCGTAACAATTTCTCGGCATTTCAAGTCAATTCAAGTGCAATTCGCTCCGTCAAGTGTCTCTCCATCTCGTTGACTTGCAGGAAATCCATCTGGCATGAGCTCCATCGCAAAACACGAAACGTAAGAGTTACGCGTCGCAAGTGCACATAATATGGATGACGATGAAAATAATGCCAAAGTTGCAAAAAATAAACATTAGAAGGACAGAAAACGAGAGCGAAGACGAACTTGATGAACAAAAGTGACGAAGAATACGGTAAAAGTGCATCGCAGACTATTATGGAAATAGCAACAGATGATTCATTCATGCTAATTTGTTTCATCTCAATTGTCGCAATGGGAATTATGATAACGCTAATTGGAAATTGTCTGTGTTGTCGTCGGAATAAAGCTCAAAAGTAAGTTTTTGGCATGATTTTTGCATTTTTATTGTGAATGGCATGCACTTTTGGAGCATTTTAGCGTAGAAAAGACAGAAAAACGAGACGAAACATCGACACGACACACGAACAAATAGAGAAAGTCTCGCATTCACTTCTCTTTTGTTAGTTGTTGTGATTTTTGATCTATTTTACGTGTGTAAAATTCATTCAATACGAAAAAAAGTCAAGTGATGACGACTTTTTTGCGGCATGATTCATCGTTTGTCGTGCGTTTCGATCGTTTTTTGTCTGGATTTGTGTTTTTTTTTGCTTTAATGTTTGTGTTTCCTCGACTTTTTGACGTTACAGAAGCGAATTTAGCGGAGTTGAGGGCATGGTAAAGATAAAAAAGCTCGACGAAGGCGATTTTGCATCGAATACGAATCTGAATGCGAATGCAAATAACGTAATTGAACTTAAACTGCATGGAAATGATAATAGCACTCAAAGCAATGAGATTAAAAGGTGTTTTTTTGTTTGTTTTTTGTCGTAAATGCATGAAAACTTTAAAATTTCAATCTAAATTTTGCTTTTTTGATCATTTAGAGTAACGAACGCTCCTCATAGAAGTCTTCCTGATTTGCCAGCTGAGATCGGAGACACTGCAATGGATAATAATTCGGATTTATATGCGACTGTCGGGGATAAGATGCAGCAAAAAGCTCCCGAAAAGAGTCGTAAGTCGCATTTTTGGACAATTTTTGATGAAAATTTTAATTTTTTTCCGTTTTTAGCATCAACTTTGAAGAAACAAACAAGTATTTCGCAACACAGTTCCATCAGTCAAGCCGATGACTTTAGTTCGCCATATGCGAGAGTTCGTTCGCCGCCTCATGCGTATGATAAGGTTAAACGTGCTGAACATCCGTATGCGCAAGTTGGCTCACAAATGTTGCAAGATCAAAGTTTAGACGAGACAGATGGCGAAAATTCGCCGTCGCAACGACAATCAAACGGAAATTTGCCCGAAACGGAAGACAATCGACAAGATTCCATCCCCGCAGCATCAGCAATCGCAGGTCGCGTATCCGCAAGTCAAGATTTGCCTTATATGACGCCGCCCATTCATCCGCCCCAATTGCATTTCAGCGGAGATTCGCAAGATTCGTCGAAGGGATACACGAGTATTAGTGTCCGTGAGCCTTTAGCTAACATCATTGCCATGACAAACGAACAAAATGCTCAACGGAAACGTCGGGAAATGAGTGATTCGCATTACGCGACAGTTTCTGATGATTCGGATGAGATGTATGCCGCCATCGATGATCCGAATCACGTTGATTTGTACACAAGCGGATCCGAAACTTACGCTCAAATACAACCGCCGAGTCAAATGACGGTTTCTGTGGAAATTAATGCAACAAATCAAGTTGTGCCGCAATCGCAAGACGTTCCTGCGTCTTCGACAACGACTCGAGAAGCTCAAATAACGCAAAATTCGTCGCAAAACGACGCGGTTGTCGTTCAAGTTAATCCAACGCCCGTTCCGCCCTCAATTGACAGCTTAAAAACTCACATGCATTCACGTCAGGCATCCGCAAGTAGTTGTTCCAGCTCTCTCGGATACATCATTGGAAGTCCAAAACCCGAAAAACGTCAAGCAAACTCTCCCTTACCTCCGACGCCAAAAAGTCTCCATAAAACTTCGTCATCGAATTTGACGTCAGGCAGTTCAAATGTCACTTCGGGACGAAATTCGGCAGCTTCGGTCATCGAAGTGAGCAACGTCGTTGGAATTGGAAAGATGGAAACGCCCAAACATGACACGAAAAAGAAAAGTCCCTCGAAAGACATTGAAGGCATGTACGCCAAAGTGATGAAGAAGACAAAACTTTTCACAAATTTACCCGAAAACAACGGAAATGTACCCGAAATGTATGTTTCGGATCCCGATATTACCAAAGAGATGAACATCGACTTTGACAAACACGAGACAGCATCTCCGGGCAAAAGTAGCGTCACTTCCGACAACAATTACGAGACGATAGACAAGAAGAAGCGCAATCGCACGGGATCTTTCACGCAACGAGATCCGGGTTACGAAACAATTCCCGCAGAAAAGCATCGAAAATCGGATTTGAAGCAAAATGCGAGGATGTCAGCGCCTGTTGGTAGTTTAACAACAACAAAAATCGAAATTCAAGAGGAACCGGGATACGAAATACTGCTTCAACCGTCGACAGTTGCTGTTGATCCGGGATACGAGATCTTGAAACAAGCAAATAACTCGGATTACGATCCAAATTATGAAGTTTTGAGACCCGTGGATGACGGATATGCGCGAATTATGGATAAATATCGGTCCCAAAATGACGAAGATGATGATTTGGGAGTCTCCCCGCTTGATGGTTACGCGAAAATTGGCGAAAAGAAACAAACGAACATCAATAATAATGTCGTCGTTGCACCCGTTGACGATGATGCGACGTCAAATCTTTATTCAAGTCTCACAAATCCACCGTACGCAAGTTTAAACGAAGTCAAATCCAACTCAATTGCTCAAAATACCGCAACGCCATCGACGGAAAGCTTTACATCTTCGGAAAATAATTTGCTGAGACCGTGTGATGCGAGTTCGTTGACGGGCAGCGATACCGATCCCAATTACGAGTCTGTGAGATATTTAAAAGTCACGGAAAATCCGTACGAAAGGTTGCACAGTGAGAAAACGAGTCCCGTGAGTGTTGAAAGCGGCGAAAAATCTGAAAATGCACAGAAAAACGTTTCGGATTTCTTTCAAGTGTGAGATAACGAGAAAAATGCCCATTTGTTCAAAGAATGGCTGGCATGAACATCACACACTCACTGAAAAAAAAAAACTAAATTTACACACGTTTCCTTTAAAAAATGTGACCTACTCGTTATATTTAATACTACTCGTTAAAAAAAATCGACAGACTGAATTATTTCAACGTTGTACCCGTGTAAAAGGTATTTATATAAAAAAATAATTAATTATTAATTAATATAAAAAAATAGAAATTTATTATTTTTATTAATATTTAAGAAACGTTCCATTAGATTTTAAGAATAAACGCATAAAATTAAGACGATACCTTTAAAAAAATATTTATAATTTAATTTTTGACAATTTTTTTAATCGATCAATTTTAGATGTTTAACAAAAACAAACTGAAGCAATAAGTAAAAATATTTTTCAATTTTTTAATTTTTTTTTTGTCAAAAAAATAATTTTCAAATTTTTAACAATAATATTTTGAATTGAAATTTACACAAATTTTTATTTTTCACAAAAATTCAAAATTTTTTTTTATTTTTCACACAAATTTAAAAATTTTCTATCTTTCACAAAAATTTAAAAAAAAAATATTTCTTACACAAATTTAAAAATTTTCTAAATTTCACAAAAATTTAAAATTAATTATTTTTTACACATATTTAAAAATTTTATATTTTTGACACAAATTTATAATTTTTTTCATTTTCACAAAAATTTAAAAAAAATTTATTTTTCACAAAAAATCAAAAATTTTTTTTTTATTTTTCACAAAAATTTAAAAATTTTATATTTTTCATACAAATTTTAAAATTTTCTATCTTTCACAAAAATTTAAAAAAAAAATTATTTCCTACACAAATTTAAAAATTTTCTAAATTTCACAAAAATTTCAAATTAATTATTTTTTACACAAATTTAAAAATTTTATATTTTTGACACAAATTTATAATTTTTTTAATTTTCACAAAAATTTTAAAAAAAATTTTTTTCAGAAAAATTCAAAAAATTTTTACTTTTAACACAAATTTATTTTTTTTTTATTTTTCACAAAAATAAAAAAAAAATATTTTCCACAAAAATTAAAAAAAAAATTATTTATTTATTAAATATTATTTTTTATTACCAAATATTTTTAATTATTGCATCAGTCTAACAACTTTTTTTATAAGAAATTCGTTTTTTTTTAAATTTTTTACTACTTTTTAATTATAAATTTAAGAAAAAATTAACCTTTGCAATGTATCGACAACATTGAATTAGTAATTTAAGATTAATTTGTAAGATATAAGGAAATATTTGTAAGCTTTTGTGCGATGAAAAAAATGCGAATAACGTTAAAAAAAAATTATTTAATAAAATAAAATTTGAAGCCTTTACGAAAAAAAAAAGTTTTTTATTTTTTTTAACATTTTTTTTTTATTTCTTAGAAACATTTAAACAGCTCCGTCATTTTTTTTTGTGTCTAATTTGGAATGCAATTGCAATCATCATCAAAAAATCAAAAAAGTAAAAACAATACTACAATTATTCTTAATAAAATTTATTTAATTTCCTAAATTTTCTTTCAGTTGTGTTGTGTGTGAGTTTTTCCATGAGGCAGGAATGGGTAAGTTTCTTGGGATTTACAATTCGTCGTGTTCGCCGTGCGTTTGTTCCAAAGTTTCGTTGGGCGAACAAGCAGCTGGCGTCTCAAACACGTACAAATATTCGCATCGATTTGGTTCCGTGACACTCGTAACTCGCGTATCCAATCCGCATTCGACTTGAACTGTCGCACTTCGTTGCGGGCCATTCCAACACGATGTCCCATGTTCGTACAACATGACGGAATATTTGTTATCTTTGCCTGCCCATTTGCCCCATGTACCGAGACGTGTTTCAGATCCGCCATTTTTGGGCGCTTGAACTGCTTTGTCGAAGGGGCAAAGTTTGTAAATGTATTCGCGATCTTCAAAATTGAAACATTCGCCACTCAAGGGAGCAAATTCTTCCTCCGGACCGTAATCTTTCTCCAAAAGCTCCTTAATTGATGAAAATTCGGAGTCAATGTCACGGAATTGCTTTTCTGCTTCGTCGTACGTGGCTCGAGCTTCGTTTGCGCGATTTATCAGTTCTTGTGTTTCGTCGTCGTAGACAACGGGCTCTTCTGGGGGTTTTTGTTGTTCGTCAACGACTTCTTCGATATCGCCTTCGCCAACTTCTTCTTCTTCGGATTCGTCGTAATCTTCGTGCGGATGTTCTGTAGCGCTTTCTTCTTGATTGTCTCCCTGATTTTCGTCGTTTTCTTCATGTTCTTCAGTCTCTGCTTCTCGTTCCTCTTGGCTTATCGGTGGTTTAAATAATCCCTGATTCAGCATTAACATGGGTTTGATACGAGGCCATGACACGGTAACGAATTGTTCCAAATCGACAGTGTCTTGATCGTTCAAAAAGTAATGAGCTTCTTCGACGGAAACTTCTCCGTTGCGATCTCGATCGAAAACGACACGAGCTTGAAGTTCCGCAACCTCAATGACGCCATTTTCGTTCGAATCGTAATGCGCGAATGTTTGTTCCGCCTCTTTGCGATTGGCAGCAGCTTCTTCTTCGACTTTTTTCTTCTTTTCTTCCTCCTCAAGTTCACGATAGTACCTCAAGGCGTCACTTTCCAAGTCTTCCGCTTCTTTTTTGAGCTTTAATTTTTCATCGCGCAACGCTTGAGCTTCATTTCGTGTCTTTTCGAGTTCATCCAAACGATTTTTGTGGTCTCCTTTCAGCGATTTCCCCCGTTGACTCATCTCTTGTCTCAATTGGTTGCCTAATTTTGCCTTTTCGACGCGTTGTTTCTCCCGTAAACGATCTTCTTTGCCTGAAATTCAATGAAAAAATTAAAAATTTACAAAATTGAAGCAAAAAAATTCCTACCTAATTCGAGACAATTGTTATGACAATCCGCTCCGCTCGAATATTCATCAGAAGCATCGCAACAATCGCAAATTCCGTCATTCACGCGACTACTGGGGATGTTTTTCGGTCGATATCCGGAGTTTGTGCAATGAAACGATCCCAAAGGACATGCCGCAGTACCCGGTTCGTCGCTAAAATCCTCACAATCACAGTATTCGTCGTTAATTTGTGTGTACAAAATTTCCTTTTTGCCATCTAAGCACATCCAATTGTCGCTTTCGGGTCGATACAAGCTCGCTCGTGATATGGAAACGCCTCGCGGGCGAGGAATTTGTTCGAAACTGAGTTTCGTGCCGAATGCCAGCAGTAACACGGCGATACGGAGAATCATTTTGTGATGATGCAAGCCGGTAAATACGTTCCCAACGGGATTTCTGACAGTTTGAGCCTTTTTTGTCGGATGCCAAAGGATGTTTGGGATGCGATGTGATGTTTTTTCGATGATTTTACGAAGTTAAATTACCAAAATTCCTGAAAAATGCTCCAAAACACGAAAGCTTAAAAGACACATCAGCTTTGGCGAATGTCGAATTGAACAGCTGACTGTCAAAAAGGGCGAATTTGGAATCGACTACGGTAAATTTTTGAATTTTCATCCCGTTGAATGAACTTTGACTTTGAAAATTTTTAAAATTTTCATAAAAACCTTGAATCCATGAGAAAATTCGAGACGCTCATTCGAATTTTGAAGGTTTTATCAATCAACCTACGATTTTCAGTCAATTTTGTAAATTTTTCATGTATTGTTGATTGTTTTCCCGGCGTTTTCTTCTCACCCACAGACCATCTTCTATTTTTAGCATTGACTTCTCGACTTTTCGAGAAAATCTCTTTTCTCAAATAAAAACAGAAAAACTAATTTTTCTTCAGTTCAGTATTAAACGGAGAGTTGAAGACGTAAAAACTTAAAATTTAAAAAAATGCCTGGATTGTTAGCAAAAACTTCTGCTTCGGGACATGGAGCTGACATCACGGGACTTGCTTATTGCCCGAAAAATAATCTTCTTTATACTTCAGGAGGCGATGGAAAAGTTTTGGTAAGTTTTTAATTTTTTTTTTCTTCATTAGGCTGTTCCAATTTTTTTTTTTTTCGATGTTTTTGTCCCATTTTTAAAGTCAAAATGGGGCAAAATAAAAAAAAAGTGAAAATTTCATCAAAATTGACCTTTTTCCATATTTTTTCAAGAAATTTTTAAAATTTTTTTGAAATATTTTCAATTTTCAAGAATTTTTGTATTGAAAAACGAAATTTGACATTGAAAATTTAAACAAAAAAATTTCATAAATTTTATAAAATTTTGAAAAATAATTTTTTTTAAATATTTTGTAGAAAAGAAAATTTCGTTTTTTAATACAAAAATTCTTGAAAATTAAAATTAAAAAAAAAAAATTTGAAAATTTCTTGAAAAAATATGGAAAAACATCAAAAAAGGTCAATTCTGATGAAATTTTTTATTTTGCCCCATTTTGACTTTTAAAATGGGGCATGAGACAAAAACAGAAAAAAATGTGTATCGACCTTATGGAAAGACTTACGCAACTTCCTCTCGTCGTTCGTAGGTATGGGACAAAGAATGCAACTTGAAGAAAGAAATTGTCGCGCACGAAGGTTGGATTTACTGCATTGCCGTCTCGAACAACGGAAAAGTTTACACGGGATCCAACGACGGCACAATTAAGATGATCGAAAATGCGCTCGGCGACAAATGCGAAGCCGTTCAAATCTGCAAAACGATGGATGAGATCGAATCGCTGTACGTTCACGGCGATACCTTGTACAGCGGCGATGACAAAGGTGTCGTTGCGTTCTTCGAAAACGACAAATTCATGTCACGCATCGAAACTTCCGAAGAAGTAAAGGGACTCATTGCTGAAAAAGGCTTCATTTACACGATTCGCGATCGAGATTTGTCCATTTTTGCCGCAGACACGAGCAAAAAAGTCGCTGGATTACAACATCGTGCGGCAATTCCGGGCAGCGCGCCAATTTGCATCTTCGGACCAGTTGAAAAGGAGAAACAAAAATACATTGGTATGTTGATGCGACAAGCAAAAGGTCTTCAAGTCATCAAAAATCATCCAGATGAAAAGTTTGCGGTGTTATGTGAAAAAGACAATGTACACGAGATGCTCATAAATGCTTTGACGGGCATCGATCATTTCATGTTCTCCGCAGATTACGTTGGAAAAGTGAAGAAATGGAGTGTTGAAAGCGGAAAACTCGAATTAATCGCAGAACTTGATGCTTGCCCGGGCGTTTGTATTAATGCGATTAAAGCAATTGACGCAAATACTGTGTATATTGGATCCAGCGATGGATTGTTGAGAAAATTGACATTTTGAGTGTTTGTGAATTATCGTTAGTTTGTACCTTGTTGCTTTTTTTCTAACATTCATTTTTAATTTAATCAATAAAAATTGAATTTTTCCATTTTATAGAGTTTATTTTCGAGATACAAAATTGTCGTTTGCACCCTCAGGTCAAATATTTGAAGAATATTAAAAATTGAGTGAATTTTTATTTGTGGAAAATTATAAATTTTTTGAAATCTTAAAAATTTTTCGAAATTTTTTTAATTATCATTTTTTTTAATTTTATTTTTTTATACTTAAAAAAAATCATTTTTCTCCAAATTTTTATTTTTAAATTTTTTTTGAATTTTTTTTTTATTTTTTTAAGAGAACATATTTTAAATTTTTCTAAAATTTATAATTTTAAGTATTTTTCAAATTATTTTCATTTTTTTTTTAATTTTTTTTCTCAAATTATTTTTTTTGTCAAGTTTTTAATTTTTTTTATTAAACTTTTTAAAAATTTGCCTATATTTAAAAAATAATTTTTTTTTAAATTCTTAATTTTTTTTTAAATTTTATTTTCTCAAATTTATAATTTTAAATATTTTTTTTAAGAGAATATATTTTAAATTTTTCTCAAATTTATAGTTTTAAATATTTTTCAAATTATTTTCAATTTTGTTCTTTTTTTTAAATTTTTATTATTTTTTTAATACTCAAATTTATTATTTTTCAGTCTTGAAAATTTTTTCAAATTTTTTTTTCTCAATTTTTTTTTGTCAATTTTTTATAATTTTTTTTTTTATAGAATTTTTAATTTTTTTTTTCATATTATTTAAAATTTATTGAAATTTTGTGTCAATATTTCATGAATATGTCAACGAATTTTTCATTTGAATTCGAATTTCTCGTTAGGCTCATTGGGGTCGGCAGGAATTATTTTTTGCATGCTGGGGCGGCTCAGCTGTTGGTATTGAGACGAATGAAATTGATAAATACTCGACTAAATTATGAGGAGTACGAAATTGTAGAAGTAAACAACAGTCGAACCAAAGCATTCGGTCTTCGTTTTAATCAATTTCCAATAAGAAATTCCCAAAAAAATACAACTTGACTTCATCCAAAAGTCAATTAAGGCGATAATTAACAAAGTTTTCCAATTGTTCATCCAATCCCTTCCGCAAAAGCAAGAGAACTAAGGTAAGAAATTTTTCATTAAATTTTGCCGATAATGATACAGCAAAATAATTCTTTCCTGCTATCTTTGGGGTTTAATTTTCGATGTTCTTGACTGCTTATCGTTCGTAAAATGATTGATAACGTTGTTTTTGTTTCGTGCCTCGCCCAAAAAAAAAATAAAAAAAAATCTTATGCAATGCGTAATTTCGTAATGTTTCGTCATAAAAGCAAAAAATTTGCATACGAGTGTGAGAATGGTCAGTGACAGACAGCAAAATTGAAGGTCATCGTCTCAAAAAGTTCGCTAAAGAATCCAATAAGAGGCGAAAAGTGGTTCTTTTGTGTCTTTGTGCCTTCCTCGAGTGCGTCGTAACATCAAAAGAAACTCCTCAAACACTTCATATTTCACAGTAATTTTGTAAAAATAAACAAGAATGTCAAACAACCCTCAAACAAAGTTCTTCTAACGAGTACATGAGTGACTTGTTTGTTCTTTAATGTGAGATTTTATGCGTTATATGCTCGGTTTGGAGCAAAGTTTCTTTATTTAACTCATATTTATGGTCCTTAACGACGTCGAGTGTTACAAACTTTTCAAATTTCATCCGTTCTCTTATTTCTCTTTTTTTTTCTTTCAGAGGAAATCTTATACTTTAATTCTATCTAATTAAATGTGACGACGGTTGGCGAAAGAGAATTTCCAAAGAAAAACGGAATCGATAATAATTTATTCATGATCATGGCATTAAAATTAATTAATGGAGCTGAGATAATGATTTTTCTTCGAGATCATGAAAAATTTTTTTTATTGCCCCGATTTCACATTTGAATAATTAAGGCAATTTTATCGCCGCAGGTGTTGTGTTTTTCGCAAAAAAAAAATTCGGTGACATATTGAATTGTTTTAAATTGAGTCTCAAACCGCAGAAAATGTGAAAACATATTTTTACAATTTTTATATTAACTTTGCCCTACAAAATTTGTTCGTGAGAGGTAATCTCGAAAACTTTACGTCTCAGAGCATATGTTTCATGGAGAAAAATGTTAGTTATGACGTGCTTGAAGTTATTCGCGAAAAAAAAATTTCACAAATTTCATAAAAAAAATATTGAAAAAAAAGAATAAAAAAATATAAAAAAAATATTAAAAAAATAGAAAAAAATAGAAAAAAAATTTTTTTTTTTTAAGTTTTCAACTTCTTAAATCATTTTTTTGAAAAGTTAAAAATTTCAAAAAAAAAATTATTTCTATTTTTTTTTAAATATTTTTTTTTTACTCAAAGAGACGGATGAAATATTGATAAAGTGTTGCGGTTTTCTGTCGGAAAATATGAAAAATGTCCGTCAAATAATGGAAATTTATGAAAATATGCGAGTTACGTCAAGTGTCAGTCAAAAAAAATAAACTTTTTATACAGAAATTTTATGATTTAAGGTTAGATCTTGACATTTTTTGATATTTCTGTCCCTTTGACGCTTCATGGCTGTTAAAAAAATCTCACATGTGTCGAGAAAAAAACATAAAAAAAAATAAAACGGTGATTTTGTCCCAACAAAAAAGCAACCCAAAAGATAACTTTTCTTTTTATATGTCGGTTGGTCGATTGACAGGAAGTGTTCGTTCCCAAAGGCGTGTTAAAATTTGTTTTATATCCGTCGCGTATCGCACGCAAAACTCTATATAAACGTCGTAATTACTCCCTGTCACAAGATAAATAAGAAGAAAAAAATCTTCAGCATGTGTCGCCGAGACAATTTAAGCAAATGGAGACGCCCCGTACTCCGTTTTCCTCCAAATTTATTTCAATTTATTCCTGCTCCAGCTAATAATTTTCCGCAAGCTGTGCGGTTAACATATGTTCTTGTGCTCTGCTAAACGCATGACGAAATTAATTAAAATTTAATTTTGAATTTTAGCTTCTTTGTGAGTCTCGCGAGAACATTTATTACGTTGCAGCGAAAGAACGAATGAACTTTTGGAATTGAATTTAAAATGGACTGAATACGTGATTGTGGTTAAAATCTCACACATGACCCACAAAAAGAAAAGAAAAAAAACGGAGACAACTAAAATCAATGAAACGAAAGAAAGTGATAAAATACCTGAAAAATACTAAAAGTTGAAGGGAAAAAACGGAATCCAGACAATGTACGTGCCTTGACATTTTTCCATCGATTTCTACACTCGACATGACTCGTTCGAAGCATGAGAAAAAAGGACGAGGACGACAAAAAAGTGTAATAATAATTTTAAAAGGGATAAAGAATGTGTGAGAACACGCATCGCCGTCGAGTCATAAACTCGGAGAGAGAAAACTTTCTTTTTTTTATTATCATTCCCATTGCTGCTTAACTGTGAAAAATTAACGTATCGCAGCTTTTTTTTGTTAAAAAAAATTTTTTTTAATATTCTTCAATTTTAATTGAGAAGATTTTTTAAATTAATATGGGTTGAATTTAAATAGAATAAACAAAAATAAAAATTTTTAAATTCATGTTTGATTGAATTAGACTTTTAAAGTTTCAAAATTTTCTTTTAATTAAAAAAATTAACTTGAATCTTCAAAAATATTTGAAAAAAAAATTAATTTTAAAATTTTCTTTAAAGTTAAAATTTTAATTTTTTTTTAAATTCTTAAAAATTAAAAAATAAATACAAAATATTTTTTTCTTAAAATTTTTGTTTATAATTTTTTTTTTCATCTCAACTGTACCTTTATTCTAAAAAATAATTTTAAAAAATTTAAAAAAAATTTTTATTATTATTTTTTAAAAATATTTTTCGAAATTTTCAAATAATTGAAAAAAAAATAAATTTCAAATAAAAACTTAATTCTTCGAAAATACAAAAAATAAAAAATATTTTTTTTTTGAAAAAATGAAAAAAAAAAATTAGAATTAATATTTTCTAATTTTTTTTAATTTTTAACAAAAAAAAAAATTAAATAAATAATAATTTTTAAAATAATTTTAAAAATTTAAAATTTAAATAATTTTTTTTCTGAAGTTTTAAAATTTTTATCATCATCTTTTAAAAACTTGAACATAAAGTATTTATTTGAAAATAAAAAAATGTAATGAAATTTCGCATCATGTCTAAATTTGTGAAAAAAGCACGAAACGTATTTTCCTCACAATTTATGCATTGCGATATAACAGTACATAGTGTGAAATGAAAGTCCCTTTATATGTATAATATAAGACGAGGCATGCACGGAATAATAAAATTCTAGATTTATGATATTCTGACAGAAATTTGTTCGTAATGTTGGTCATGATATTCATAAGAAACGAAACAAGTTGCGTCTAAATAATTTACTCTCGACTGTTTTTAAATGCGACCAAGTGATTTAATTTGTATTCTTGTGCGTTCCTCGAAGAGTTCTTCTCTGTGCAAAGTATGTTTGCTTTTCTATTTTCAAGAAATGTTGACACTTGAGCTTCGGCATTCATAATATCGCACACAGCAGAAAGCTATTGGATGCGGATAAGAAGAAAAAAGGGGAGAAGAAGAAGAAGAAAAAATCCACTTATAAATGGAGAGTTACAAAAACGGAAGCACAATCAATTTTCAAACAGAACGGCATTTGACTCGAGAGTGTGCTTATTTGTGTTTCACAAGAGAAATCCATTATTATTATTTGTGTGTGCGTTGTTGACTCTCGTGAAGGAAAAGTACGTGAAAAGAAGAAAAGAAAGCATTAACCCTTTTTGACCTTCTTTTCCATATTCTTTATAATACATTCAAATGTATGAAATTCGCTCGCAAAACAATGAGAGAGACAGAAAAAAAATCTAAAATAACATCACAATGTTGACGACTTGACAACCGGAGCAAGCAATAAGATTGGATTTCGTCATCAAAATAGAATTTAATGCAAATAGTGATAAATATAAACATTTACGACGGTGTCGATGTGTGACGATGGAAGCAAATTGTCCAAAAACATCAAATTCGACGGAAATTGGTTTGGGAAGACAATAAAATAAAATCTAACGTCAACTAATAATAATCATAAAATACGGTAAGGCAACGATTTGATGTTTAATATGTACTTTTCTTGTAGTTTTAGGTCACTTTTTGATGGAACAATGCGATAAATACGAAATTAGTAATTAATTGATTATGGAAGAGCGATAAAATTGTATCAAGAAGTGAAAAAATATTACTTAAGAGACATATGTGAAACGAAAAAAGGCATAAAAATGGATCAAGAAGCTTTAAAAAAGAGTTTCAAGGATAAAATTAAGCTTATTGAAGGAATTTTCAGATCAAATTTTTGTTGAATGAAAAGTTTTTTAGGTCGAATCATATAAAAATTTTCATTTTAAAAGTTTACGTGAACTGAAATTGACTTAATTTTTTAGCATTTAAAATTTAAGCCTTGTATAAAATTATTTTTTAATGAAAATTTTATTTTAGGCAGAAATCGTGAAGGAAACGAAATAACTTGGTGTGATAATCGATGACAAACTTAATTTAAAAAAGAACGCAGAACATGTTAAGCAAAAAATGGCAAAAATGGTTGGTTTTCTAAACAGAAACAGGAAAAAATTTCCACACGAAACGAAATTGACTTTGTACAAATGCATGGTTGGAGCCCATATTGACTACTGCAGCTCAATACTGTACCTGAATAGAAAAGAAGAAATTAAAGCATTACAAAAAATTCAAAACAGAGCGTTTTAAATCTTGACGCATGGAAATATAGAAAGCAGTGTTTGTCGAATGTTACAAGAAACTAATTTGTTAAGTGTCTACCAACGTTTAATGTTTTAATCCTAACTTTTAAGGCAACGAAAAATCAACTCCCGAATCATATTTAAAGTAAGATTTCATATCAAAATAGAACTATTTTTAATCTAACTTCTCGCAAATTCTCGGTTTTTGATGATGCTCAAGTATTTAAATAAACTTTGCGAGAAACAAAGAAGTAAATTACACAAACATGCTCTTACCATGCCAACAATAGAGCTGAAAACCTTCAAATTCCGAGTAACTAACAACAATTACCGTGCACACACATAACTAAATTATTCAAGTTGAGTGGCTTTTTCATGGATAAAATTTTCGATGAAATTATAATTAGGTGAAAATGTAACACAAAATACATTCTCGTGGATGGCATGTACCAAAAATAATAATAATCATAATAATAAAAGGTAACAGTGTAACTAGATGTTAAATATTCTGCTAAATTACACGAGATCGAAGTGTATCAATTTTTTGGCTGTAATAACATGGTAGCACATTCGCGTTAATTGATTTATAAATGGTTCGTTGCGTAGTTTATGGAGCGCGTGCAACATTTTGGCGGCTTTCAAAAACTGTTTTGATTGATTATTTTTCGGTTGTTTCGCGTCAAACCTCCTAATTGCAGGTCAATATGTTGCAATTTGTGAAGAAAGCCTTTTCAAGAGTACTTAATGTGCGCAAAATTAACCAAGAACTTGACGCTTAACAATTTTTTTAGTACTTTCACAAGTGTTTGTGTGAGAAATTATTGCTCGTGTAATGTCATTGAGGGAGGAAATTGCTCTACAAGAAGAAAAAAATGTCGTAAATATGTACAAAGAAAGAAAAAAAGCGACACACATGACTTACATCTTATTCGCTTTCATGAGCTTCGTCCTTCACGAGAGAGAAAAAATTTATTAAACAACACTTGAAACGCCCTGCGATGATGCCATAAATAGCAATGTCTTAAAACGCACGTCACAATCCGAGAAATGTATGTTCCTCTTGTCTCTCGTGCTGCTGTTCGTTGTTGTTGTTGTAAGGAAATAGTAAAATAAAAACCAGATATTTATCTCGCAATGCATGGAAAACGCTGTTATGGGAGAGTGAGATGGTTTATAATAATAAACAAGTTTAAATGATAGCATGCTCTGTACCAATTTATTTTATATTAACCGGATTTTTTTCTGTGTGCGGTGAAAATTTATGGTCTATGTCCGTTTCACTCGTTTTTCCATATTCAATGCCGAGCGCAGAGAGATTTATTATCGTTTCTGTTGTTTGCGCGCTTCAATAAACTCCTTCTCTTGCTGATTCGTTTTTTTTCTTCTGTTGCGGATTTCCGTATACGACGTGGCTTCAATTTTAAAATGAAAGAAAGTCCCTAATCCGGAGTTGTTTGCATGGATGTTTGGTTTGCCATGCATGATAATGCCCGATAATTATCAGTTTGCCTTTGGTTTGCTTGAAATTTACTGTCTGAAACCCTTTTTTGGACTTGAACGAAGGTCACCTAAAGTTGATATTAAAGAAAAAAAAATTAAAATTAAAAGTTTTTGAATTTTTTTAAATTTTATTTTTTTTATTCATTTTTTTTATTTAACGATTTTTCATAAATTTCTTAATTTTTCAATCATAAGTAGTTTTTTAAAATTATATTTTTCATAAAATGACTTTTTTTTTAATTTTCATGAATTTTCAAAAATAAAAAAAAAATTACAAAATATTTCAATTTTAAAAATTTTACAAAAAAAAAAAAAAAAAAAATTATAAATAAAAATCTTAATTAAAAAATGCCTTAAAAGCGAATTTTTCAAAAATTTTCTCCAAAATGCATTTAAAAACAAAACTTCCGTATTTGAGGAAATTTAAGCAAATTTTAACTCTCTTACGTCATCAGACATGCGATAAAATACACAAACGCAAAATCTGCAAAAACAAGTAAAAATCGAGTATAACACATGTGAGCTTCATAAAAGCAAAGCAAAAGAAGAAAAACGGAGACAGTAAATTACGAAAACGATAAAATTTCACTCATGTCTCTCCTCGCAAAAATAGCTTATCAAGCGACTTCCTTTTAAATTTATGAAAAAAAAGCAACACAAGGTATTTTCCTTTATGATTGATGAGCAAAAGGACGTACGATTTTTTCGACATTTCTATTTATTTTTTTTCGTGTGGCTTTCTTGCGAAAAAAAAAATCACGCAAAAAAGTGTCGGATGTTATTTTTTCATTAAATTATTATTTTTATTTTATTTATCTTAATTTGCATATTTCTCGTAGGTTTATCTATTCATCCGCGAGCCTTGAGCAGATTTCGCGCTTGTTAAAACAAACATTTTCGGGCATCCTAACTGAATTTTAAGAAGAAGACGACGAAGATCTATTACGTTGCTTGTTTGTTTACATTACATCATATTGTTGCGAATCTCAGCATACAGTTTTCGGGGGATAATTTTGCTCCGCAAAATAATGTGATATCTTATAATAATATGTAAACACATAAAAAATAATGTGACACGCAAAAATATTAAATTCCCGCAATTTTTTTGTTGTCTCTTTTTTTTGTCATATATTTTAGCGGTAAGATGAAAATATGCCTTGTGTCACATTATGAACCCAAAATGAGACAAAGATCCTTTAATTTTTTACCGAGAACTCGGCTTGATGTTTTTTTGATGGCGTCGTGCAGAGCGAACAATAAATTAAGCGACATTTTTGACGTCAATCTGAAATAAATTTTTTTTTTTGAAAATTCATGAAAATTTTTTTTTAGTTTTATGAAAAATTCGCTCGTAAGGCATTTTTTATTAAAGATTTTTATTTTAAAATTATTTAAAAATAAATTAATAAAATTTTTTTATAAAATTTAAACAAAAAATATTTTATGAAAAAAAAAATTATTTTATGAAAAAAAAAAAAAATAATTTTATGAAAAAAAAATATTTTATGAAAAAAAAATTATTTTATGAAAAATTTAATTTTAAAAAATTAATTTAGATTCATAAAAAGGCGAAAATAAAAATTTTCGCAATTATTTGAAGAAATTCTAAAGCAAAAACTTAAATTTTGTCAATTTTTTACGGATTATTTTTCGTAGGAAGCTTTCGACGTTGGAGTGAGCGACATAATTGAGCAACAAATTCCGCTAAGCTAATCCTATTTGACATTTTTATGATGAGCCTTATGAAAATGACGATTATTAGCTGTGATGACATCATTAAGCAAAGTATGCGTTGTAATCCGGTTGTTTCTACGATGACGAGGGATACATGCCTTTGAGTGATTTGTTTATCGATATCCAACCGCGACACGTAATTCGGGCGAAAATTGAAATTCGTCGAAACTTTTCCATAAATTACACATGTTTTAAACAAATAATGTAACAACAATAACTGTAACTTACCCTCGGGGCTTGTATCTCGTTTTTGTTCTAATGTTAACAAAACACACACGAATACGGAGAATTTTCATCATTCTGAAAGAAAAAAGGCATTATAAAACTTTTGTTATTATTTTACAAAATGTTGTGTAAGACAAAGTTCTTTGCACGTCATAGGAGCCTTTTGCATATGTGAAACGTTCTCGACACACAAATAACGAATTTAATGTTGTATATTTTTATCGCACAAAGAAACTTTTTTGCTCTCGAATGAAAATACGACAGAAAAATTTACAATAGTCCCGCATCTTTTTACAATTTTGCTATTTATGGAGTTTATTTTCGAGATATGAGATTGTCGTTGGCACTCTCAGGTCAAATATTTGAAATGCAATGGATGACCGGGAACTGTCGCAAGCAACAATGATACATATTTGATACTAAATTTACTTTATTTGAAGAATATTGAGAATTGAGTGAATTTTATCTGTTAAAAAATTTCAAATTCTTTAGATTTTTCAAATTTTTTTCGAATCGTTTTCACTTTTTTTTAGATTTAATTTATTTAATTTCTTTTATTTTTTAAAAATTTATTTTAATTTAAAAATTAATTTTTTATTATTTTTTTTTTGTAAAATTTTAACTTTTTATTTTTTCTTGTATTTTTTTTTAATTTTCGTATTTAAAAAAATTTTTTTTTTTCAAATTAATAATTATTAATTTTTTTTTAAACATTTAATATTTTTTTCGAAATTCGCTTTTTCTTAAACTTCAATTATTTACGAAATTTCTTGTTTTCTAAAATTTTCATTTTTTTAAATTTTTTTTTCTCAAATAAATTTTTATTATTAAATATTAATATTATTCATCAAATAATGTTTTTATTTATTTTATTTTAATTATTTTTTAAATTTTTCATTATTATTTTTTCAAATTTATTTCTTGTAAAATTTTTATAAATTTTTTTTTTTAATTTTTTAAAAAACTATTTTAAATTTAAAAAAAATTTCCAATATTTTAATTAAAAATATCTTAAATTAATTATTTTTTATCAATATTTCAAGAATTTACGGAAAGACAACCATCGACAGAAAATATTTTAAAACAACCCAAAAAATGATTGAAAAAATGTATGTTGGTTTGTTCCTCTTGTTACAGGACAAAATATGAAAGCAGAGAGACAGACAATTATGGAGAGTTGTTAAAATTTTTCAAAGTTTTTCCCGGAATTACGTTTGGCATGTTACAATAGAAACACTATTGCACTGTATCAAACGAATAAAAGAGGATTACAAACACAAAATAATACGATTTTGTGAGAGAAACTTACTTTGAACTTGTTAAAAACTCGATAAATTTGTGTGAAAATCACGTCTTTTGTGTGTCCCAACGCATCAATCTCGGCAAATTCTTCACATGACAACTGCAAATTGCACTTTTGCTTAATTATGACTTGAATTTCAATTGAATTCAAATTTCAAAAGAGACAAATAATATTCCGAGAATTTTTTCCAATTTTCAATTTCAATCCAAATAACAATCGTAAAATAATTCGCTATGGGCTGTTATTTCGTGGAAAAAGCCTCTCATAAAAATTTCATTGCCACATCAAAACCTTTTTCCTCCCATCTAAAATGCTCGTCGTACGTCAGGTGCAATCATCGCCATTGTTCACGTTCCATTGTTGTTTATTTAGTCTGAGCCACACACAGAAACACACGAGTTTATTGTTTTTAAAACTAACATCTTCTTGTGCAAATTAAATAAATGCATGAACGCGTCTCCATACCAAAGCTTTGCTATAAGGGAGAGATGTGACAAAAAAAGCGACGTGACGTGACAAGGATATTAGTGAGAGACAGATGAATACAGGTAATAAAAATGTCAACTAGATGATATTTTTTGTGGCATTTTCTGAAACTAATGATGATGATGATGATCCTTAATGAAGGTTTTTATAGAGGAAGAAAAAATACAAGGCGTCTCCATTTGTTGCTTCGTTAAGGGAAAATTTAATTCATAAAAATTTTTCAGATTTTCAAGAATTTTTTTTTTAATTTTAAATTTAAGTTTTTATTAAAAAAAAAAATACAAAAATTTATTTAAAAAAAAATAAATTTCAAATTTTGTTAAAAAAAACTTTTTAAATTGTTTTTTATGTTCAAAAAATTTCTTTGAAAGTTGGAAAAAATTTCTTTACTATTGCAAAAAAAAGAAAATGTGAAATTATTTAAAATTAAAAAAAAAATAGTTAAAAATCTTATAAAAAAACGAATCAAAAGCATTTTCTTAAATATTAATAAGTTTTGACATTTTATTAAAAAATTATTAAAAAATTTGTGAATGTCAATTCAAAAAAAATCCGTTAAAATTTGAAAAAAAATTTTCGTCTTGTTTCAAATTGATAAAAAGTGAAATTTTTGAAAAATTTAAATGAATTGGAGTCGAAAATCTTATTCAAAATGTTTTATTTAATATTTTTCGCCATTTTTTCAAAAAAATTTTAAATATCAATTTAAAGAATTTCCGTCAAGAAATTCAAAAATTCAATATTTGAAAAAAAATTTTCCTAAATAAAATTCATTTTTATTCAAAAATATGATCCTAAGTCTATATTTCTCATCGTTTTATCCTTAATGAACCATTTTCTTCACAAAAAAAGATAAAGAAAACCGTTTTGCGCGACACTAAAATTTTATGACACTTTAAAACAAAAGGCAGAAAAAAATCATCATAAAATTGATGTATCACACTTGAGCGTTTATCATATTTATCGCGCGCCGCGCTTATTTTGCCAACAAACAATACAAAGTCCTTTCCTCTCAATTTACTTTACGTATTTTTTTAATCTTCTTCATTCTTTTATGCATGCAACGCGGCGAAAACGAAGCGAAAATAAAGAGAACGAAGAGTCATTAAGGAAAAAGGTCGATCTCGAATAATAATAATTTTATCTCTCGTTCGTCGTAATAAAATAAATACATTCAAAAATATGTCAGTTTAAGACATTTTTCGGATGGGTTGGCATGCAAATAAATAACCGGAACGGACTGAATTCCTTCGAAAACAGCGGCACATTGATTGATGATGATGATGATGATGAAAGGATTTTTCTTTTTTTGCATAAAAAGGGCTTTTTATCATATATGGGAAAATTGAGCAAAATGATGTTAATTAAGATTAATATTTGCATGGAGAGGTCTGGTTATTCGTAAACATCAAAAAAAAAAGTGAAGAACAAGAAAAAAGCACTTTTCATAATAATAATATTTTCCGCTACAACTTTAAAAGAGGCGGAGAAAGAGGAAAAAAGAGAAAAGCGAAGAAGCAGAAGAAAACATTAACTTAATTACATGTATTACTTGACTCGTGTCACAGCAGACAAGCAACCAAGGCAGCGTTCATCTGTGAAAAAAGCAAAAAAAAAAACATTTATTAATAGTAGAGAAAAGTGTTGTCGCGAGATGATGAGAGAGGTAATGTAAATTATTTGCATAACGCGAAGGAGTGAAGAAATTTCTCTTAACAACATTTTTTTGCGTTTTTTTTTTCATTCACATTTAAAGGAAAATTTTTCGGTTGAAAAATTATTTTTTTTTTTAAATTGAGAAATTTTCTTGATAATCTTTTTAGCTTTAAAGAAAATTTAAAATTTAAAAAAAATAGAATTCTATAAGTAAAAATGGAAATTAAAAAAATAAATTAAATTCTAAAAAAATTAAAATTCTAAAAAAAAAATAAAATTAAAAAAATAAAAATGAAAATTCTAAAAAAAAAATCTTAGTATAATTTTAATTCGTTCTTTGTCGTTTCAAGCGATAAATTTCATTTAAGTGCAATGAAAAAAAAAACAAAACGCAAAAAGAAAAAAACTGAGAATTTTCTTATTTATTTAACACGAATGATGATGACAGATAACAACGCAACATTTCCCGCGACAAATCTCATTAAAAAGAAATAAAAGCGGTTTCTGCGAACGGAAATGAGATCAAAAAATGTTTTATGACGGATTCGCTGCGAGAAAAAATGGACAAAATCGCGCAATAAAAGCTTTCACATCCCATTTACGCCCGATTTCAAGGTCGAAAAATCGCAAAATGAAGGAAGCTAACATGTCCCGATAAAAATGGATGAAAGGAAATAAGCATAAAAAGCATTTCCCTTGATAATAAAATAAGTTACGCACACACTGATAAAAAGTGCTTACACACTTTACTTTTACATTACCTACCCATTCAATCATCGTTGCCACAAGAAAAACAAGACGAGAGGGAACTAACGTCATCATCGACGTTATGCTGATGGTAGTTGGCGGAATGATGGTTATTATCTGGATAAATATCGAGAACATCGAGAAGAAAAATATCGTCTTGTTTTTCATCTCAGTCTCTTATCTCGTCGAATATTTTGCTTCTTGTACAACGACATCGAGAGAACATAAAAATAGAACACCTGCACAAACACTTTTATCGTCTTTGTCATAAAATTCGCAAGGATTTGTTCCGTGAAGCGATGCAATTCAATGCCATAAATCTCCAAAAGCCTTCCAATAAGGCTGATCCAAATGAAAATCTCCCAAAGTCGAAAAATCCTTTTTTAAATAAATTTTTTATTTATTTTATTTTAATTTTATTTCAAAATTAAATAATTAAATTTATTAAATATATTTAATAAAAACTTTATTTTTCGGTTTAAAAAATTTTATTTTAATTTTTTTAAATTTATTATTTAAAAAAAATATTTTATTTATTTTTTTTTAGTTTAAATAAATTTATTGTATTTAAAATTTTTTAAATAAAATTTTATTTTTATTTTATAATTTAATTTTTTTATAAATTTTTATTTTATTTTTTCTATTTAAAATTTTGTTGTAAATTAGAAATTAATTTTAAAGTTCATTGAAATTTTATTTTATTTTAAATTTTTAAAATTATTTTTTTTAAATTATAAAAAAAAATATTTTAAATTTATTTTATTATTTTATTTTATTTTTTTTATTTTAATTTTTATTTATTTATTTTTATAAATTATTTATATTTTTTTTTATTTTTAAAAAATTTGAAATTTATTTTTGATTTTCATTTGGAGTGGCCTAACGAAAAAAAAAATATTTGGAACCACTGAGACGAAAAATAAGCTTTTATTGTTTTATGCACACAAACACACACATTGCAGCATGAAACTTGAATAAAATTCAATTTGGATGCAATATAAATATTTTTCAATTTTTTCGCCTCAATAAACACACAATCGTTGCTCTTCGCCAACGAACATACGAGAGAAAAGGCTTGTTTACTCGAAATTTAATTTGAGAAAAATTTTTGCGTCATTTATTGTGAAAAAATGAGGAATTTTTCCTTCTTCCTCTTCTAAGTCTTCTTATTTTCTTATTATCGAAAAAAAAGTAAAAAAAAAAATATTCTCATGTATTTGATAGGAGAACAAAAAGTTATTGAAGTATGTAATTCAGAGCGAAACGAGAAAATAGATGGAATTCTGAGGCATTATCATCGCAGTTCACGGAGAGCAAAAGAAATAATAAATAATCAGATCAGTATTTGCATAAAATTACTCATGCATATCGATTTTCGGAGTAACGATTTTTTTTCGACGTAATCTGGCTTAATGAGAAAAAAAGGGATTGATTTGTTGTTCAAGAAGGTCGATAATAGTTTTTCGGCAAAAGTCACGTACTTTTTTTTGAAGGATTCGTGATGAAGTATCACGATTAGCTTTTGGTTAAAGTTTGTTTTTTTGCTTTGACGCTGCGTGAATGGTTGTTAATCAACAGTTTGTAATTTGTTTGTCGGGTAGGGGGGAGAAAAAGTGATATTGACACGTGCCATGTGTGTTCATGTGGTTATCACAACAAGAATTATGTTGCTCGTTACTCGTCATATTATGATGGTTGATGATGGAAATGAATGGAAATCGTCAAAAATGTGAGTTGAAACGTAAAATGTATCAATTTTGAACATTTTTTAAATCCATCGAAGCAGCGATCCAATTAAGTTGTTAATTTTTTTTCATAATCTTGAGAACATTTTTTTTTTCTTTAAAGCTTGAAAATGAACATTTTTTTCCTTGACTTTTCCCTTCTTTCAAATCTAAAAAAAAAATAAAAAAAAAATAAAAAAAAAAAAAAATAAAAAAAAATTAAAAAAAAAAAAAAAAAAAAAAATTAAAAAAAATAAAAAAAAAATTAAAAAAAAATAATTAAAAATTAAAAAAATTTGTAAAATTTTTTTTTCGCCTATGATATCGAGGACGTCAAAACTAACATATTTCTCCATGAAACATTTATAAAACGTATAGTTTCGCCAAAAACGCGTTGCGTTCAAAATTTTTGGAGCAAATGCAATATAAGTTTTGTAATAAAAATATTTCAATGAACCTTCAATAGACTTCGATAAGAAAATTTTCTTCAAAAACCGGATTTGATCAACCTAAAAAGATAAAAAGTGAAAAATTTTAAGTTCAAACCGCCTATCAGAGTGTTTTAAAAGTCCTTATCTGATGAAAAAGTGTTAAATTCCTCCCTGTTGCCGCCTCAAAAGTCTTCAAAATCGACGCATGACGCACACAAACCTCATAAAAAGCGGCAAGAAAGAAAAGCTCATGCTGATATAATCATAATGATCGCAATAAAAGACACCTTTTTTGTCTTTGAAGCTCTTCCTTGTTGTGCCTTTGCGTTTTTCTTCTTCGGCAACAACAATAATCGTTTTATCTGTAATGTTATTGCTGTCATCATTACACTTCCCATCCCAAAAAAAATAACGTAATTCTCACCTGATGTGTTCGCAACAACTGTAAATATTTTGGCAAGAGCAATAAATAAATATGAAATTCGTCTAATCAAGCGCCGTCGAACAGGTGCGTCGCTCGTGATAACAAAATTAATGAGAAATTTTATTCATTCTTCGACGTAATTTACGTTCTGCCATTAATTGCTTCTAAAATGTTTCAGATGTTACTCCAATTACGGAATTTTTCGCGCGATATTCAATCAATATTTTTCTCCCCCGAAAATACGACAAGAGAGAAAAATGTATCACATTTGCTCGCATGCTGTGTGCGAAAGTGATTGAGTAGCTGTTCGAGCGTTTTTCAATAAAAAAAAGTGAAATATGTTACCTTTGGCAAACAAAACATCATCATGAAAAGTGCGTACTTGAGCATCTTTGTGCTTTTATTTTAAACAAAACACTTGTGAAAGGCGAAAAAACACAAATATGTTGATGATGATGAAAAATCCCCCCTCGCTTTTACTTGAAAAAAAAAATCAAGAGGGGGAAAAAGGAGGAAGAAGCGAAACAAAAGAAAGAATTGATCCTCTTTCTAATCAAAAAAATAAATTCAATCATGTTCTAACGTAATTTATGTGTGAATAATTCGTTTATGTTTGATACTCTTTAGCGCGCAGACAGACACAGATGTGCTTTGAGCGAAGAAAAGTTTCGAGTAATTGAACAGACAGAACTTGTTCAAAAAAAAGTTTGAAATAAATTCTTGTGTCTGTCTTACTTGTTGCCAAAAATAGATAATTTATGGGCGAAAGTTTTTAATGAGTTAACAAATTTGTCGTTTAAAAAGTACAAGAAGTCTCCATTTTTGTGAATTTTTTGATGGGAAATCCATTAAATACTTTGACCAAAGTTTTAAAGAAGAGATTTTAAACAAAAAATAAATTTATAATTTGAACAATTTTGAGATTATTTGGTATCAAAAAATTTACATAAGAATTGAAAATGCTCAGAATATAAATTTTTCATAGAAAAAATAATTTTTAAAAAATTAATAAAATATCAAATTTATGAAAATTTTATAATTTTTCATTAAAAATATTTAAAAATTGATAAAATTATTTTTTAAAAAATAATTCAAATTAAAAAAAAATTAATTTAAATTAATTTTTAATTTTTTTTAATAAAAAAATTAATATTAATAAAAATTTCCATTAAAAATTAAATGTAATTTTAAAAATTTTTTTTTCAAAAAAATATTTATTAAATACCAAAACTAAAAAAAACAATTTGAAAAATTATTTTTTTACAAATTTTAATCATTTTATTTCAAATTTATTTTAATAAAATTATTTTGTCGAAAAAATAATTAACAAAAAATAAATTAAATTATTATTAAAATTTATTTGATTTTTGAAAGTTGATTTTATTAAAAATTTCAACAATTACAAATCAAAATTTTTAATTAAATACAATTCAAATTTTTCTCAAAAAAATTTTTTTTAAAAAAATTTTTTTAAAATTTTTTAAAAATGAAAAAAAAAATAATTTAAATTTAATTTATTTAAAATATTTTTTAATTTTAAAAGCATTTAATTTTTAAATTAAAAAAAATATTTTAAATTAAATTTAAATATTTTTTTTTAATTTTTATAAATTTTTAATTAACTTTTAAATAAATTTTTAATTTAACTTTTAATTTTTGATTAAATTTAATTTTAAATATTTTAATAAAATAATTTATTTTAAAAATAAAAAAAAAATATGCAATAAAAAAGTGAAAATTTTTAAATGGATTCTTCCGAAAAACGTTTAACGAGCAATAATTTTCGCTCAAACGTCACATTTGAACTTGCGTGGCGACGAAAATACTGCCATGCCATCGAGTTCAATTTACCGAAAGTAATAACGAGGAAAGTACGAAATGAACGAGAATCGATGAGGAAACATTTCGAACATTAATTTTATATGGCAAATATTTTAGTTATTGGAAAGTTTTGTGGGAGTCGTAAATAAAGTAAGACTTTTACTGCATCGCCGCTTCGGTAAATTGTCGAGAATTATTAACAGCAACAGTTTGAACGACATATTTTTTCATCCACGGCGACGTGTTCTCACGCAGCTGAACGACGACGAAAAAACTATTTATTATATTGAAGAAACAATGACATGACAATTGACACACGAAAATGGCTCAAAATGTTACGAAAGGAAACATAATGAATACGATGAACACACGAAAGAATGTCGATTCTCACGCGTGTTAATTTTATCTGTGTTCTGCTCCTTGCTCGGATGAGTGTGCGACGCGGAGATATGCGAAAGAAGGGCTTTGCGCGCGACACACAAATAACTTGTCATTGTCTTTTGCCGATCTTTTGTCATCGTCACTCGTCGTGTTGTCGTGTTAAACATGCCAAACATCTTCGGAGGGAAATGTAACGTGTAACATGACTTTCAATTTTCAATCAACTTTGAAATGCTGGACGGTTATTTGCATGAAGCGAAGGAATGTCGAAAGAGAGACAACGACCTGATAAAATTATTTACATGAGTTATTTTGGAAAAAACTTTTTTTTTCTTCAACAATTGACTCCAAATGGGATGAAAAACAACTTTTTCGTTGACCAAAATTCACATTGAACCGCAAAAACACAGAAAATGTCACAAACATGCAAAGAATAAAAGTTTCTCTAACGAAATTAGGATCACCTGTCACCTCCATTTGCATTTCATTGGTTTGGTTTGCGGAATGTGTTTTGCATGTTTGTGACTTAATTCGATAAATTCGTTGTCAGATAGATTTCCTTGAGAAAAATTTCTTTTAAAATGATACAAACTTGCATTTTTCTTTCAATCTCTTTGCAAAAAATGAGAAACTTTTGAAAAGAATTTAAATTCATCACGAAAAAAGATTCTTTTTCAATGCAATTATTTCTCTTTTCAATTGAAAATGTGAGCCACAGGCAAAAAAATAAAATCTCGGCTTGTAAAGACATCCGACGATATCCGTACGTTTTGCAAAAGGAGCAAAATGATGTTCAAATGAAAAAGAAAAACTCGGAACCAAAATAGAAAAATTTAATTTCCTCTTTCTTTTCTTCAGTACTTCAATTTAATTTTTGTTGCTGTCCCTCCGTTTCACTTCATTTCTCCATGAGAAAAGAGGAAATCCAAGGGCATTCCCGCACCAAATGAAATTATTATTACGATAAAGGCATCTTTTTAATATTAGGTTGATGCAATTAATGAAAATGTTTCATGTTTCAAGAAATTTTTCTAAATTTTTTAAATTAAATAAAATAAAAATTTGTTAAAAGTGAAAAATTATTTTTTTTTAAAAATTTTGAATAAAATTGTAAAAATTTCAATTCAAAAATTAAAAAAATTTTTTAAATAATTTTTTTTTTCAAATCTGATAAATTTGACAAAAAAAAAAAAAAAAAAATTTTTAAAATGTTAGTTAAAAGAAAATTAAAAATTTGAAAATCGGTTTCATGCTAATTCTAAAAAAAATTAAATTAAATGAAAATTTATTTTAAAACTAGTTTATTTTTATAAGATTTTGAACAAAATTTTAGTTCAGAAAAAAAAATTATTAAAAAAATTTTTAAACTTGAATTAAAATTTTTAAACTTGAATTAAAATTTTTTTCAAATCTGATATTCAAAAAAAAAATTAAAAAACTTAAGATTTCAAAAAAATTTTAAATTTGGAATTTTTTTTTCAAAATTTGATATTCACAAAAAAAAATTAAAAATTTGTAAATTTCAAAAAATTTGCAAATTTTTAAGAAAAATTTTTTAAATTATGAAAATTGAAAAAAAAATAAAAATTTGAAAATCGCTTTCATGCTAATTCAAATATTTTAAAATTACGAAAATTTGTTCAAAAAAATTTAAAAATTTATAAACGTAAGTTTAAAAAATCAAACGTTAAATTTAAAAAATTAATTTTTTGACATTTAAAACTATAAAATAAAATAATTTAACTTGAAAAATAATTCAAAATTTCTTGTAACATGAAACATTTTTCCTCATTGCATCATCCTAAAATGAAATTTGCGAAAGAAACTGTAATGTAATACAATTATTATCATTATGACACACAAACACGTTTATTATTAAACAATTTTTTCCATTCCGTATGGATGCCTGTTGTGTGTTTCTTCTGATATTTTGGGAGCGTCAGCTGTGCGAACAGCGATTCCCTTTGTCATTTCGCATCGTCTTTCACTTCATTATGTCTCTTTTGCTGAAAATCGCTGCTGCTGTTCGTCAATTGACTTCGTGCATGCGAACCAATTACATTTACGTGGCTTTTTTTTCGAAAAATGTATTATTATTAAAGTTGTCTGTCAATCACAGCGAGCGACACACAGAGAGCGCTTTGATAAATTCGGGGATATATTTCAATGTCATGCGGTTGGTCCTCGCATTTGATTGATTTGCTTATTATTCTTCCTCCGCTTACTTGGAGCAGTTCATTATGTGAAGAGTGTCTCCAAATGAACGCAAAGATGCGGTAATTAAGGACAAACAAACACACTTTGCCGAGCGAAATGTGTGTGATTTACGGAATTTCAGAACGAAACTATTTTGTAATCTACTTATGACTTCCATTAAATGTCGTCGTTGGAATTTGCGGCATTCCGTTGGCAATAAATAAGCATCTTAAAGTATTATTCATCAAATGTTTTACGAGGAACGGTTCGAATCCGCTTATAATTTCATCTTTTCAGTCACTAACTTGGTAATGACAATCATTTTACGGGTAATTATCGTGTGATGACGTGATTTTGCTGAAGAAATTTCCCCTTTTCGACCATATTTTGACACAAAATGCAAATTTTCGACACCTAATACATCAAAACTTGAATTTCTTGACTGACATGTGTCGAAAAGTTTTATAATTTAGCGAAAATTTACATTTTTTGTGTGAAAAAGGAAGCAAATCCTCGATAAAAGGTGCAAATTCTATCAACACTCGACGTTCTTAACAAAAAAATATCGATTGCTGTGCGAAAAAGTGACCTGACAACGAAGGACTTGAAAAAAGGAATTCCTTAAAATACTTTTGTAGTAGTTGGAAAAGTGCTTCGTCATCGTTTCTTTTCATTTTCTTTGGTTTTTTTCCTTTCTTCGAATCGTTTAGATAGAAAATGAACTTTATTTGCTTTTGAAACACAAACAAAGTGAAGATATTTTCTAAAATTTAAACAGAATTCCTAACAATTTTATTTACTTTTTATAAGTTGAAGCAAAATTAATGCGAATTTTATCACAATCAGCGTACAGAGTGTTCCAACGCAACATTACCAATCCCGAATAACGTCAACGATTGATCTTTCGTTCTTGAATCCAATACGACAGATTCTCGTAAGTCATCGAAACATCCGAAAACGTCATAATTTTTGCTCAAAATGTTCTTTTCAAAGAGATTTCTAAAAAAAAAATTAAAAAAATCAATAAACTTTTTCGAAAAAATTAATTTTTACCTCGAAATCCATGAAATCAGTATCAAAGTTACAAGACTCGACACCATCGCGAACGTTCGAAATGGAAATTCTTGCTCTCCCGTGACTTCATTGTATCCCGGATAGAAAACCAACGCCGGAATTCCGAGAGTTTTTTCTCCGCCTGCGCCTCGTAACACAATTGCAACGATATATGCCGCCAAACTGCCATAAGTGTTGCAATTTTTCTTGAAATGAACGACCATCAAGAGTTGCGGGAACAAAACAACGTACACAAGATCCGAGCAAATTGCCCATAAATCGTATACGGAGGAGACCGTTATCGCCATCAGTGTTGCCAAGATGCCAACGACAACAATTGCGACACGCATCACCCATAAGACTTCCTTTTCCGATGCTTGCGGGCGAAAAATGAGGCGATAAATGTTGCGTGCGAACATGGAACTTGCGGAAAGGATGCTTGAATCGGCGCTGCTCATAACGGCGGCAGCTACGGCGCCTAATCCGAAGAACGAAACGTATTCGGGAGTGAGATATTGCAAGACCATCGGGAGAATCATGCCGCTTTCTTTGGGCGTGAGAGGAAATGGTCCTTTGTATGTTGTTTGATCCCATGCTGAAATTTAAAGAAATTGTTAGTAAATTTTTTTTTGAGAAAAATTTTAATTTTAATTTTTTTTTTTAAATTTTAAATTTTTTAAATTTAAATAATTTTTTTTTTTTTAATTTTAATTTTTTTTTTTTTTTTTTTTTTTTTAATTTTAATTTTTTTTTAACTTTTTATTTTATTTTAAACTTAATTTAATTTAAAACAAAATTTTTTAAATTTAATTTTAATTTTAAAATTTTAATTTTATTTAAAAACTTGAAATTAATTAAAAATTTTTAATTTAATTTTAAAATTTGAATTTATTTTATTTCAAATTTTAAAAAATCTAACTACCTACTTTTTTGAAAAAATTTTAAATACGGAAAAAAATTCTGAAATTTTTTTGAATGTCTCTTTGATAATTCATAAGCTTTAAAATTAAGTAAAAATTACGTAAAAAATACGTAAAAAAATACGGAAAAATAATGAAAAAAAAAATTTTTATTCGAATGTGAATTTGTTGATTTTTGAATTTTTAAAATTGGTTAAAAATTGATCAATAAGAAAATTAATTTTTGAGTCGTTACGTTTACTACTTTGGATATTTTGAAATAAAAATCATCAAAAGTTTTTCTTTTTTGAATCTATTAAAGCTAAATTTCATCAAAAATTTAATTTTTTGAAATTATAAAATTAAAAATTGACGAAATTTGATCTAAAATTGACTTTTTTTCTAAATGTATGAAAGAAAAATTTCAAAATTTTAATCAAAAATGAAGTTTTTTGATAAAAAAAAATTCTTACCCGTCGCTTTTCCAATGATCCCAATGAGCACGGGAGGAATTGCCAACACGATACATCCAATAGCTGCTGCGAACGACAAAATTTGCGCTCTTCCAGGCGTTTTCGTCGACAAAACACGTTGAAAGTATACCTATCAATATCAATTACACATTGTTTTTGAATAATTAATCTAAATTAAAATTGATTACAGACTCTCTTTCTCTCTCCCTACTGCACATACCTGCCATGGAATGCCGCCAAACATCAGCAACAACCCATAATCAATGTAAAACCCAATTCGATTTGCTTCGACATGGCCCAACCAATCAACGGAATTAAGCGATATTTCGGCTACATTCTCATTATTCCACGCAAACGGAATACAAATCCACAATCCGATAAAAATGCAAAAAAGCTGAATGACATCCGTATATGCGACAGAATACAATCCCCCAATTAAGGTATATGCAACCGCGACAAAGGCTGACGAGATAATCGACGTGCTGTGATCCAAATCAATGACAACGGAAATTGTTGCCCCGAGAGCTGCCAAAATACCCGCAGCCCAAAATACTTCGCCACAAAATGCGGGCAAAAAAAGTAATCCGCCCATTTTTTCGCCAAATCGATCTTGCAACGGATCGAGCATTGTAACGTAACCTTGTTTCCGCATGGGACCCGCGAAAAAAATCCCGCCAAAAATCAGGCTTAAGGCGTAACCAAAGGGAGCTTGACACCAAACGAGTCCCGAAGTATAAATCGCTTCTGCTGTCCCATTGATGTATCCGCCGCCAACCCATGTTGCTGTCATCGTGAAAATTCCGACGAATAATCCAATCGATCGTCCTGCCAACATGATTTCTTCCTCGCCGTTATCGTCATTGCGCCTTTTTCGACTTGCCCAGATCCCGATGAGCACGATGAGGACATAGAACAAAATTATTCCCGCAACGCCCGAATAATTCATTGTAACGTGATCGCGACGTAGATAAATACTGAACTTAGTTTAATTAAAATATTTCTCAGCACTTCAATTTAGAGACGCCTTGCAATTTTAGTTTTGTCGCCATACATTTGTTGTCGAAAATAAAACTAACGACACTTTAATAGTTTTTGATTCAATTACAACTATCGACAGAGCAATTCGACGTGCAATTGAGAAATTCTCGATTTTTTTTGAAACTTTTCAATGAACAACTCTGTTCCAATTTCGCCCGAGGTCGATTTTGTTTATATTTACGTTTTAGAAAAAAATAATTGTTTTTGTAAAGTTCAAGTTTGATTATTGTGGCAATGAATGTCGTCGCGTTGGAAAGAGAGAATTTTGTGGCGTCAGATAGTCTCTCATTCCATTTTTTTTTTAAATGAAGAGTGAAAAAAATCACGAAACAATAAATTTTATGATTAAATTTTGATAAAATAAGGTTTTGATTGAAACAGAGAGCCTCCGGATATGTTGTTGATGTTTACTTTGAGTTGCGAAATTTTTGTTTATTTTATGGATTCTTGCGAAATTATGGCGATTTTAATTATTTTGAAAATTATTTTTTTGTGTTTTGTGTGTTTTTCTTTGGGTTCGCGTTAATCTTTGTAAATGATCTTGATTAATTTTGTGATTTTAACAGGAGTGTGGCATTAAAAGGGTTTCTTTTATTTTGTCTTCCTTTTTTCAAGATAAAGTTCAACATTTTTTAAATTAAATGAAATATATTTAAATTAAAAAAAAAATAAATATAAAAAAAAATAATATAAAATTTAATTTAAAAAAATTAAAATAAAATAAATTCTTTTCAAATAAAAATAAATAAAATTTTTAAAATAAAAAAATATTTTTTTTTAAATAAAAAAACAATTAAAATAAAATAAAATTATTTAATTTTAAATAAATTTAAATAATTTTTTTTAAAAATAAAGTTAAAAAAAAAAATTAAAAAAAATAAAATTAAAAAAAAATAAAATATAAAAAAAAGTTTTGAAATACTATTTTCATACAAAATGTTAACAATTTTTGAGCGTTAAAATATTTTTGATATTTTTTTTTACTTTGAGATTTGCTATTTTTGAATAGATTTAAAAATATTTCATAATAAAAATTAAAGAAAAAAATTTCTTAAAAAATAACTGTCAAAAAAAATTTAAAAGATAAATTTTGTAATTTTATGAAAAATATTTTTTGAGAAGAAAATTTAAGTTAAAAGATGATTTTCGAATCAAAAATTTGTTAAAAATTATCAATTAAAATATTAATTTTAATTAAAATATTAAGTAAAAAAAATATTTTTTTCTTCAAAAATTAAAAAAAAAATTCATAAGAAAAAATTAAACAATATCAAAATTTATAAAAAGCTTAAAATAATATTTTTGAGAAAAATTAAAAGAAATTTCATAAAAATTTTGACAATCAATTAGGTAATTTTAAATTTAAATTGATTGAAATTTAAAATTTTTAAAAATTTTTTTAACTTCAAGATAATTTTTTCTTCATAATTTCAACAAATCGAGCTCAATACCGAATTTTTTTTTTTACAAAAATACAGTAAAAATCGTCAGAAACTTTAAAATTTTTCCTTTGAACATCAAAAAATGTTTTCCTTAATTAAAGTTTGAAATTGTCTCATCCGAAAATTTTCCTTTGGTAACGTTCCTGTGTTGTTTTTAACTTCAGTACACGTGCGTTAGACTACAAAAAATGTAATTTTTTACTTTTGATTAATTACAACATACTTACCTTTTTACGAGTAAAAATGGAATTTTGATGAAAATGTGCTTGAACAGCTCAAAATCTCTCCAAGCTATAGAATATCACAGCAACTTTCGGGTAATTAAGAATAATAATAAAGTTTAATATCAGGATTTTTTCTCTGTTTATAAAGGACTGAAGCATAACTTAACGATGGTTAAGAGTATAAAACTTTACAAAAATATGCAAAATTTTCGGAGAAAAACTTTGAGGAGTATTTTGACAATAAAAATGTAAATTTTTTTTTTGTGTGTTCACATTTGACCCTTTCCCATGCGAAAGGAGAGCACATGAAAAAAAAAGTTTACATTTAAAATTATGACTCTTCTGGTTTGTTTTTTCACAATAAAAATGCCGTAAGGCCCTAATCAACAAAACATCTGGGATCGCTCGTACATCGCTCGCTTGTAACGTTAATTTTTGTGTGCGCCTAAAAAAAAGAGAAAAGTGTGAGAGACCAACTTTTAAATTCGATTAAGGAGGGAATTTTGCTATTTTTTACTCCAAATTGGGGTTCAAGGTCGCCCAAAATTGTCCCAAAATTGCTTGTCCCGTATCAAAAATGCGTAAATTACATCAAATTCCTTTAAAAAATTTGTCGTAGTAAGAGAAATGTGGTTTATTACGCATTGTCATACATACCGCTTCTTTCATAAAGTTACAAGGGCGTAAAGAAACGTAGAAAAGGAAACCCTTTTTCGTCACTTTCTACCTTTCTGCCTTTGTCATTCTTTGTTGGAAAGCAAGTCAAAGTCTCTGCTCGAGTTTTACGTTCATCCATAAAATAAATGAACTGAAAAACATTCGTTCGATCTAAATTTACTCCAAAGCCTGAAAAACATTTGGTATTTAGTGAAGCATGAATTTCCCTCGACGACGCCCGATAACGCTCGTAAAACATATTTCCATGCATGGTAATTTAATGCTGATTTATTGCCTATGAAAAAGGGATTTTCGTGGAAAAGGATTTGCCCAGCCTGTTTAAAAACAATTTTAAACTATTTTAACATATATTTTTTATTTTATTTATTTTTTTTTTTTGATTTATAATCTTTTACATTACACTTTTCATTTTTTAATATTTTTTTATTTTTTAATAAATACCACATTTTTTATTTATTTTTATTTTTTCACTACAGCGATTATTTTATTTTATTAATTTAAATAATATTTCATGATTTTTTGTATTTTTTTTTCAAATACACTTTTTTTTTACAATTCGACCCGTATCATCAGATTTTTTTTTAATAGTAATAATAAATACTTTTCTTCTACGAATGTTGCATAGTATGGTCATGCTAATGATTTTTATTTATTTTATTAAGATTAAACAATTTTAACTACAGATCAATTCATGACGATGCAATAGTTGTTAATTAATTTGTAATTAATAATATTCCTTGATGTCATTAATTATCTCATCATCATCGTATATTTTATAATATTATAATAATTACTATTAAATATATTATTTATTATTAAACTTTTTTTTAAAATATGTATGAAAAATTTCATTGAAAATGAGAATGTACCACGTTCTTCGTGTTCTGTTTTATCACACTACTGCTTTTATGTTTATATTTATTTTATTTGTTATAGTTTATGCTTTATGTATGAAGCAACGGATGCTCTTACATGGTTTAAATTTTATCGTGTTTACTCTTGCACACGACGACATAATAATGATGTTGATAATATTAAATGTGTGGGGTAGACAAAAAGTTGTCAGAAATCAATGGGTCATATTTACCAAATTTTTTTTTCATTTTTTTTTCATTTAAAAATAAGCGTTTTTTGCATTGGAAGTTTTGAAAAATAACCGTGCAGGGATTTTTTGAAAATAATTATTTTTTTTAAATTATTTTAATTAAAATTTATATTTTAATTCAATGAAAAAATTAAAAAAAAAAATTAGAAAAAAATAAAATATTTTTTTTAAGATCAGAAATTAATATATTTTATCAAAAAAAGACATTTTGACATAGTTGACACTTGTATATTAATTATTTAATTAAATTTAATGAATTATGTAATTTAATTTAAAAAATTGATTATTTAATCAAAGTAAAATATAAATCAAAATAATTGTTTAAAAACCTAAAAATATTGTGAAATATTTTAAATACAATAATTTTAAGATTCGAAATAATTATTTTGATTTATTTTTAATTTTGATTAAATGATTAATTTAATTGAATTTAACTAAAATTAAATAATTCATTTAATTATGATTAAATAATTAAAAAACTGCCTTTATGTCAAAAAGTCTTTTTTTAAGAAAATATATTTTTTCTACTTTTAAAAAATTTATTTATTTTTTTGTTAATTTTTTTTTAAAATTTATTCATTGAATTTTAATTTTAATTAATTAAAAAAATAATTATTTTTAAAAAATTCCTTTCAAAGCAAAAAATGTTCATTTTTAAATGTAAAAAAATTTAAAATTATGACCGATTGATTTCTGACAACTTTTTGTCTGCCCCATACATCTATAATGATAAAGAGTGTCGATGATCAACTTTTTTATTTTTTTTTGTATATAGTGAAAAATATTATTATTTTTTATTGTTGTTGAAAAGTTGATAAATTTCTGCAGAGGAAAATATGGTTAAATCGATGTATATGTTGTATTATTTCTCTATTTTGTGTTAAAATTATACATATATAACTTGTAAAACTTTTATTTATTATTTTATTTCATATATTATTTTACGTGGATTGTTCCGTTTTGCTCATTTTTGAAATTTTATTTTTTTTTTTCAGTAAAATCGGGTTTTTGTATTTATTTGACTTAATTAAACATATTATTATATTCATAATGAATAATTATTATTTTATTTATTTGTTCAACGTAAATTTTATTGTTGATTGTACATATTTTTATTTTTTTTATGGATTGTTATGCGGAGCAAATTTTTTTTTTTTTCACTAATTAATGTTCACTACAACACGCCTTTCTATGGCAGATTTTATTTAAAAATTATTTTTTTGACAAATTCTCTCATATTTTATTTAAATATTTATGATGATGATATTTATAAAATTATCTTCCGTAATGAGCTTCTGTTATAATTTCGTGTTCATTCCAATTTGATTCCAATTAAAAATAGTAGTTTCGTGTCAGGAGCAATTTAAACATGATAAATATTAGTTTTTGCAACGTCAACAACGAGGCTTTCAATCAAACGGCAAATGAAGATAAATATGTGTCAACATCAAAAATTCATATTTTTGTCCATTATTTGCCGATGGCTTGTTTAAAATAATTAAGTTTAGTATTCCATGCGGATATGCGACAAAAAACAAACTTTTTTTGAACATTTTCATGACATGAGTGATGATCATTGCTGCATGTTATAAATTTTCTCGTTTTTTTTTTGTTTGAGGGCTCAATTAGGCGATTTTTTTTTATTAATTTAGAGAAAAACTGCAATGTTCTTCATTCTTGACACGAAATAATGAGTTCATTAAAATAAAATACTTTGACACTTTTTTTTTCTTTTTCATTAAAAATCACGTGAACTTTGGGTAATTATATATTTTCATAAAAAATTACAAACTTTTACGTTTGCAAAGGAAAAACTTTTACTCATAATCCGTTTAACAAAAATTTTCTCGTGAACGCTTTTTTTGTGAATTAAATGAAATAACACAAATTTTTACACCATATTTCTGTGTCTCGCTAATACTTTCATCAAAAATTTAAATGAAACATGATATAATCATCATAATACTTAATAACGATACCGATGTTGACTTTTTATGTTTTGCTGCTGCTGTTATCCGTCCGTTTTTATCATTTGAACCATCAACCTGCGAGTAAATAAACAAAAAATATCACTAATTAATGAGTGTTATGATGATAACAAGATAAAAAAAAGTTCGCAGAAATTTAGTCCTTTATTAAAATTATATTCATTAATTACATTTTTCGTCTTTTTATGCGTACTTTTATGAAAAAAAAAAAATTAAAAAAAAAATATTTTAAAAAATATTTAAAAAAAATTAAAAAATTTAAAAAAAAATTTAAAATAAAAAATTATTAAAAAAAAAAAAAAAAAAAAAAATAAAAAAAAAAATTAAAAAAAAAATTAAAAAAAATTAAAATTAAAAAAAAAAAATATAAAGAAAAATTTAAAAAAAAATATGAGTGAAAATTTTTTGAAATTTTTTTTTGCGCTAAACCTTCCTTGAGTCATAAGAATCACTTTTCTCCATGAAACATATGCTCGGAAATGCATTGTTTTTGCCACAATTGCTTATTATCAACTTTTGTAGAGCAAAGTCAATATAAATTTTATAAAAATAGGTCAAATATTTTGATCAATTATGCAAAATATGTTTAATGAAACATAAAAAATGAATAAAAAAGGGTCAAATATTTGTCAGTTTTTTCAAAATCCTCTTATTTTTATCCTGATTGCAGCCCGATAATCTGCTTAAAAATGTTATTTAATAAATTTCACATACGAACATACAAATTGAACGAACCCCGGAGCATTTTTCGCAATGATGATGAAGGATTATTCTCTCTCTCGAGCACACGTGTACATGGAAATTTAATTTATTATTCGGTTCGTTTTGTGTCATCTTTCTAAATTGTATCATTTTTATCGTTGAGTGTCTGCCCCTGACAGAATGTGACAGAAAAGCTTTGGAAACAATGATGACACAAATTATGATTATTTTTTCCTTTTTCTCTTTTGCAAAAAAAAAAAGTTGAGAGACCTGAGTTGACAAATGACGCAAAATTAAAGTGCATGCCGTAAATTGACTACGCAGCACTAAATAAGCACTATTGTATAAATCAGAACTGTTATCATCAACCTTTCATCTTTTTTTTTGCTTTTATGAGTCGTCATTAATCGTGGTTTTTCATTCCATAGTTATCTAAAGCAAAAAATCGTCATAAAATGTGTTGCCATTTATGTGATAATGTCGGCGATGACATTTTGTTGCGTTTTTTGCTCATTAACTGATAGATTTTAGTTGAAAAAGTACCTCATTGCTCTTCAGAAGTCGAAATTTCAGGTTTAAAAACTTTAATTTTGCTTGATTTTAATAGTTTTTCAAATTTCCCCTATGAAAAAAAATGGGGAGGCATGAGAAAAAGTAATGCAAATTGCATACTTTAAGCCGTCATATCAAATTTCATAGACATCAACAACTTGAAAACTTCTACTTAATCCATCATAATAATCGTATCATGTTTCTGCATATAAATTTCTAACTCAATTTATTATATGGTCGATATAAATTGCTTTTGTTCAACGGGATGCATTCATTAGAAGAGCAGCGAAAGAAAAACTTTTCTGCAAAATGCACATAACTTTGTTTGTCTCTCGTTCTTGTATCTCCTCACATTGTTTAAATGCAAAAAAAAACTTTTGTTGTTGTCGTCTCGGATTACCGCTCTCTTGTTCGCGCGTTTCACTCTTGCCGCTAAAAAAAGGTAGAATGAGGGAGAAAAAATGAAAAATTGTGATTGTTCTTGTCACGCTCCGTGCTTGATATCATCATTTTTAGTTTTTTATTGCATAACGTCAAGAATGAGTAATTGAGTGAAATTTTTTCCTTTTTCAATGCAATTTGATGCGCAAATCTTCGTTTTGACAAATCAAGGACGACAAATGTCCTCTCCCCCCTGTGACAGGAATGGGGAGGGATATGAAAATGTGAGGCAAATTGCATACTTTTGAGCAACAAACAAATTTTCTTATCACGTACATGCCATTTTTAACCTGAATGCCGTTCCCTTTTTCCAAGTAATGTAATGCATTTACATAATTTACTCTTTTCGAGTCGCACAGAGAGCATGAGAGAGCAAAAAATTGTTTATCGGGAAAATAACGTCGGTACATTTGTCTCTGCGTATGTAAAAAGATTCTGGAATTTAAATTTCATCTAATCTAAATATAAGTACATTCCGTATCAAAAGGCTCGGTTGAAATATTTTATTTTTCATGGAGCTGCTTTGCATTTTCTTTTCATCTTTTTCAAACGTGGCAAAGACGACGAAGAAAAAACGAAAAATGGGGCTTCGAATGAATATTTGATGATGTTTTAAGAGACTGAAGAGTTCATCGTCGTCCTTTTTCCTTGCAAAAAAAAAAATGCGAGTTTCGCACAACTTTTAATCTAACCAACAACAATAAGTACGCTTTTAAGACGTTAATGCAAGTTTTATCGATTTCTTCTTGTTCGCATCCCGGCTTGAATTGAATTATTCAATTATTTCCTGTTTATCGTTCGTTCGCAGCTAATCTCCTTCTTCTCCGAAGGGTAAAGTCCATAAAATTTGTATTATTTTCGAACCACAGGAATAAAATTACGTCAAAATATACAAATTCCCTTTGCGTCATGCAAACCAACGAGCGAGCGAGGTAAATGTTGTTTTGTCACTTGACTTCCTGCGATTCAATGCATAAATTTTAGTTTTTTTTTCCTCTGTTAACACATGCTAATATCATGATTTTATTGTTGAATTCCCGTGTGTGTTGTCGTCATCTCGCACACACAAAACTCTGCGGTTCGGTGCATTTCATCGCAAGTCCTCAGAGCAATAAAAATACGCTTTACGACAATGTGTAGATGAGATTACGGTGTCATCAAAACGGAAAGGATATGAGATACGTAAGACTTCTTAGATGACATTGTTGACCCGCTTCTTGTCAAATGAAATTTTATTCTGGAATCCAATTTGAATCCAATTTAAATGGAAATTACAAGTTCAATTTCATATTTTGTGTCAAATCATTTGACTCTCTATCCGAGTATTTTATGAGTTTATTAAGGATTCAATGCGAGTTTCGTATCGCATGTGAACAGAAAGTTTTGCATTGTTCAAAAATTCATGCGAGTGTTGAGTGTTGGACATAAATTATTTACCTCTTATATCATCGTCATGTCATAGAAAATATTTTTCTTTTAAATTATCGATGAAAAATTGTACATTTTTTTCTTTTTGAATTCTTATTTGAAAAAAAAAAAATCGTAAATTTAATTTAATTTGAAAAATTCCCCCAAAATTTTTATGGGGCGGTATATGATAAGTAATGTAAATTGCATACTTTCAAAAAAAAATTGAAACAATTTTTAATTTAATTTTAAAAAATTTAAGTTTTTAATTTTTATTTTTTTAAAATTAAATTTTTAAAGTTTAAAAAAAAATAATAAATTAAAATTTAGTTAATTAAATTTAATTATTTTTTTTTTAATTTTCAAAATTTATTTTTTAAAATTTTTAAAAATTATTTTCTAAAGATTTTTTTTAATTTCATATACTTATTTTTTTTTAATTTCAAAGAAAAAAAAAAATAACTTCAAAAAAAATTTAAAAAAAAAATAAAATAAAAATTAATTAATTTTTAAATTTAAATAATTAAATAGAAAAATTTTATGTTTAATTTGAAAACTTGAAAATTCGATAAAAATTAAATTTAAATTTGTTTTAAATTTTTTTGAGTATGCAATTTGCATTAAATTTTCATATACCTTTTTTTGAAAAATTTTTCAAATTAAATTTATTTTTTTTTTAATTTAAAATAATTTTTTTATTTTAATAATTAATTTCTAATTAATAATAAAAAATATAAACTTAACTTTAAATTTATTTTTTTTTAAATTAAAATTTTTATTTATTTTTTTTTAATTTGAAGAAAAAAATTTTTAATGGTAAAAGTGAAAAAAAGATATTAATTTTCTTTTTTTTTCATTGAAAATTAAGGCAAAAATCGTAAAAATTTTCTTTGAATTGTACTTTAAAATAATTATTTCCCCCGAAATTATATTGGGGAGGTATATGAAAAAGAAATACAAATTGCATACATTTTAACACAAATTAAAACTTAAAGTTTTCTCTCGAAAAAGTCAAAACAATACATTTCCAATCAAAATTTCATGCTTTTATGCAAAAATTTCTCTCAGAGGGGTTTCGAAATTGCATCGATACGATCACATAAACTGCAATTGTTGTTGAGTTCCTTTTGTTTTGCCACATAAATCCATTAAATTTTGAAAGGAAATGCACTTGAGCATGATCAAAAGACGACACAGGACAATTAAATCATAGTTTCCTCTTTCTCGTCCTCATTTCGCATTGTCTCCATTGAGGTTGAATCAATTAAATGCCTTGCTTGCAGGCAACACACCACTCATTATTCATCGTTAATTAATAATATTTCTCTTTGCCATTTATCTGCAATTACAAGGAAGCACAGCGAACGGAATTGAACAAAAGCAGAAGAAGTAATAAGTCGTGTAATATATTTATCGATTATCATTATTCATTTTTATTGTCATTTCCCACGACGTTTTGTTTGCTTTTTCAATCCACGGACTCGTATTGATTGAATTTATCATCGACTGACATACATTCGCGAGACCTTTGTGAATGCCAAACAACAACAAGAGGAGAAGTCTGGTTATTGATTTTTTTTATGTCGAAACAGCTGTTTGAGTTTTTTCTTTCTGCAGAACTTGATAAATGGTTTAGTTAATAATTCAAGACTTGCCGAGATTAAAACAAATCACGCAATTCTTGTCAATTAAGGAGAAACGGTTCGTAATGAAATTATTCGTCGACAATTCGCCGAAAAAGGCCCATATTGGACCCAAGGCAATCATTACGACAAATGTCGGTAAAGACAACGTCGACATTAACAATTAATAAGGGCTCGACGTTGGCATATAATGAACAGAAAAAAACACGAGCAGATTGGCAATAAAGGTTAATATTAATAACTCCTCCTCCCTTCCTTCTTTTTCTCAATAAAATTTTTTTCTATTAAAGAAAAAAAAGCCAAAGTTCGCCCTATGGTCGAAAAACGGGTCAGATTGAATCTTTAAGGGATCAGGTTGACCCCTCAGGAGTCAAATTGATCCCTTAAGGAAATTTTTTGATCAAAAAATTCACTTAAGGGACCAAATTGACCTCTTAAGTGTTCATTGGGATAAAATTGACTCCTGAGGGGTCAACCTGATCCCTTAAAGAATCAATCTGACCCGTTTTTCGCCCATGAGGCGTGATATTCAGGAAGCATTTCGTCGCATGAGCATGACTAATAAACAATCATACATTATTGAATGGAACGGATTTTTACGAGTCCCTCAGCAACAGTTTTATCGTTATTTATGGGAATGAATGGGGAGAAAATTTGTCAGCTCTAATGACAATGAATGTCTCATTGTTCGCACTTTTCTTCCTTTCCTGACACGCCATTTACTTGTCACAAAAGAAAAATTCACTTTGCTGCAATAAAACAAAAGACCAGGCGTCAGCATCTAACTTGATGATAATTTATTATTCATCCATAGATTTCTTTCAAGTAGAGCGCAAAAAAGGGACGTTTCTGTGGAAAAACGAATGAATAATGAAAATGAGGCAGAAATTAAATTAATGCTCATATTTTCGTTTCAATTCATCCTCATTCCAATCTCGGAAAATTGAATTAGACTGATTTCACAACGACGACGAAAGAAAAGCCAGATTGATCCTTCTTGATTCAGATCATTTTCTCCTATTTTTCGTGAGAAAGAGTTTATTGTTGTTTTTTTACGAAGGTTTTTGGAATGAGTAAAAACACAAAAAAAAAGATGAAAAGGAAGTACGAAAGACAAACAAACAGAAAAAGGAGAGAAAGTCAAAAGACACATAAATAAGCACTCGAGACGCAACAGGAGTGCCTTGTCTACTTATTTTGATTATTATGACAAAAAAAAATGATAAAAAGAAATAATTTCTCGTTATTTACTTCTTCTTTATATCAACAACTGTTCAGCACGAAGTCAAATGTGTTTCCATTAAGTCTCACAGAAATATTTGTTTTTTGCGGTATTTCTGAGAATTTTTTTTTCCGTTGGTCATTTAATGTGTTTTTGAAACCGTATCTTTCAGAAATTTTGTCAAAAAAAATGTTTATGAAATTTTTTTTTAATTAAAAAATTCATGATGAATTTTTTTTTCCAAAAAATTAATTAAATCTCGTGAAAAATAACAAAAATTTAAAAAACTAAAATCATTTAGAAGGAATGATAAAAAAAATTATATAAAATTTAAAAAAAATTATGAAATGTAAAAATATTTTCTAAATGATTTTTGAAAAATTTGGAAAATTTATAAAAATTATCAAAAATGGTAAAAAATTATCAAATTTTTTCTTAATGAAAAAATAATTTTTTTTAATTTAAATTTTAATTATTTTGAAGAAATTAGAAAATTCATGAAAATCTAAAAATTTTTAACTTACGTTGTAAAAATTTTCAAAACGATTCGAAAATTTTTGTCTACATAAGAAAGTTGAAAAATGTAAAAATTTTTGCGAAATTCATAAAAAAATTTTCGAAATAAATTTTTTTTAAATTAAAACTTAATTTTAATTAAATTTAAGAAATTCAAAAAATTAATGAAAATGTAAAAAATTTCTCAAACGGAAAAAAATTCAAAAAATTCGAAAATTTTTGTCAATATAAAAGTTAAGTTTTTTTTTTGGAAATTCATGAAAATTTTAAATTTTTTAACAAAAAATTAAGAAATTTGAAATTTTTTGCTAAATGCATAAAAAATTATTTAATTGAAAAATTCATGAAAATTTTAAAATTTTTCTTATCAAAAACCGCATTAAATTGAAATGCGGTTAAACTCTTCGTTTAACATTTTTTTCTATTTATCTCGTTTATTTATTTTTTTTTTTTGCTGTGACTTTATTTAACGAAGAAACCTCGCCAATATTTTACGGAGGAATGAACGGGAAATTACTCTGATAAATTCCAAGAAATGTTTTGTCTACCTTTTTTTCTCTTCAACCATCAAAGACGAAGGATTGAAGCGTAAAAAAGGGAGCGTCGTCGTCATGCTTCATAACTTAACAAGGTACAAAAAAATTAAACAAAAAACACTTGAAAATCGAAAAAAAGAACGAAATAATTAATCATTAACATTATTATTCGCAAACAGCACGAAAATACGTCAATTTTTGATTCGTCACTCATTCGCTTGGCAATAACACGAAATAATATCATGACAAGTTTATTTTTGATTTCACGTCTTTTTGCGCCGCTGACGTGAAATAAAAACTAAAAATTAAACAATAGAAAGTCGTTCGTCGCACACAATAAATATTTGATTAATTCTTTTAAAGTTTCCATTCATCTCATCCGTCGAACGAAAATTCTGAAAAAACTGAAATGAATTGCAGTTCGTGTGGAAATGAAAATTTCTCGTATTTGATATTCATCTGCCAACATCGCGTCAACGATTTTTTTTTGTTCTGGAATTTATATTCTATTATTACTATTTTTTTCGCGTTGAGTTCTTGCATTGTTCGAAAACTTGTATTGTTTGCCCTTATCTCTGCGATGTTTTATTTAACAGAATAATATAAAATTTAGCGCAGTGACATTTTTTCGGGCGCTATCAATACAAGAATGAATGGAATTTGCGCCATAAAAATAGTGAAATATTTAGTTGTGAAAAAGTTTTTTTTTTCATTTTGTGGCAAGTATTAAAATGTATTTTATGCGTTTTTCTGTTGTTGGCGGAAGAGTTTGGGAAAAATTACACGCAAAAAACATGAAAAAGCAATTTAAAAGGTCGTGAATATTGTTTTATGTTACGAATCTAATCCATTTGAAACAATAGAAACAACAAATTTATTAAACTTTGACGAATTTTAGGTAAAAAAAAATTTTTTTTTGTAAATTTGAACCTCTTTTGTGAAGGAATTGTATAAAAAAATGATTTTTTTCGAGATTTAACATGAAAGTGTTGATAAAATGAGAGTTTTATTCATTTTAAAAAGTTCTGCAGTTAAATTTATCTGGTTCATGTATCATTTTCTTCAAAAAAATAACTTGAAGAGACGAAGAAAATCCATAACTTATCTTTATAACCATAAGTTTCGAGCAATAACTTTTGAAAAGTACGAGATTATCGTCGTTTTTATGACAATTCAAGATATTATCGTTGTTTTCGTCAAAGTTTTTGCTGTTTTTACTGCAAAGATGATGAGGATTTAATGACTGAGAACTAAGAGACGATAAAATGTTTAAAGAAAATTCATTGACAAGTTCTTGTAATGGCATTCAAGCAAGAATTGTCGAGATAATGGAAGTTTTTCTCGTGAAATGCATGATTTATGTTGTAACTTGTCACCTTAGCTCCTTACGAGTATTCAATTTTCCCATTTGTGGATTAAATTACGTAACATGGCAGGAAGAGATAAATCTACAAAGCCATTTATCAGATCAGGAAAGTGTCAAAAGAGGGAGAAAAGTTGTCTTTTAGTCCCAAAGTGAACTTACCGAAACTAAAATCCTGTTTAATCTCTTACAAAAACGAATTCGTTGTAATGATTCCAGCGATTTTCTTCAGGTTCAACGCCGGGTTTCAATTCCGTTGGTCCTCCGCCTGCAGTACCCGATCCGCAAGCTCCTGCCAATTTGAATCCATTTTTCTGCAAATCGTCGAAGGCTTGTTCGATCAACGTGTGTTTCAGGAAGAAACGTGCCGTGTATCTATCGGGACCTCCATGATCCGGATCACGTGATTCATTTAACGAATCGCCAAATACTTCGCGACACAATGCGACTCTTCCGCAAACTAAAATTCGAGAGAGTTTACGAAATTTGACATCAGCTAAACCATCTTTGCCAAATTGAAAGCTCCCGCGATATCCAACTGTGATGCATCCGGGCGGATGTTGATCGACAAAAGTCGTGAGAACTTTCACGAGACCTGTAACGTTGAGATTTTCTGCTTCTTTACGGAGACGTTCGCGTTCTTGGAATCCCTCGGGGAGTTTTAAGTCCGTATCGCGAAGATAATCGAGGATGTAGCGGAAAAGAACGCCATCACGATCGAGAAAAACGCGTCCTTTGGAGTCGCGAGTTACGTCTTTTGCACTGCCCTTGAACATCTGATGCAACTTGGAATTCTCTTCGCTGACTAATGTCTTGAGTGTGGTCGTGTAATGAACACCTCCGACGTTTAACTCAACGATATCCGGAAATTTGTCACCCATTTCGAATGTAAATTTATTTAATTTTTTTCTTCGCTTCTCTTCACTCACACAAGATTTATATTAGATTAAGTAATTTATTTTTGGCAATTTGTTTTATTTTTATTATTTTTTGGCCTTTTTTTCCTCTTCGCTGTTTATTTTTATTATTTACTTTCTGTTGGGTCAGAAATACACAGCAACAGTAGCGCGCAAGGAAGCTCGTAAAATAACAACTCACTTTTCTGTAATATTTCCGCCGAAAACGAATTTATTAACGCGAATCACGAAAACGCGTTTGAAAGCCGAGAAGCAAGCAAAATTCTCTCACAAGCTGTTAAAATTACTTAAAACCAAAAACTTTCAAGTCGATGGCATTCAACGCGATCTGTGTCTTGTCGATGCGAATGGATCCGTGTTTCGTATGAGACTGAAAAAATTTTTCAGTTTGTGTGTTGATATCGCAGTTTGTGCGTACTCTCAGTTCTCGACTGGAAGCGGAGAGATTGTTTGCTTATGCGCAGTTCGAGCACGTTGTCACGTTGTGTATATTGTGACGGGGAATAACATCAAGGAAGTGAATGTCGTCACTCGTTTTTTGGGGTGCAACAGGAATTTTTGCGGCTTTGGGACAATTTCTCTTTTTAAAAAAAGAGTTAAAAAATCAGATTCATGCCTCAGATCATTGTCAGTATTTGTTTCAGTTTTGATTTGAAAAGTAGGAAGTTGTCGGTACGTCGAAGTTCAAAAGTTGAAGAAGTTTATCTTTTCATGAAAAACACTGTTTCGTGAGTAGTTTGTTCGAGACAATGGGATTTGTAATCTGGATCTTCTTCTTGTATCGTAGTCATTTCGGTTCTGAACGAGAGGAATTGACAGATTTGTCCTCAATAGCCCTTTTGTCATTTTGTATATCGTCATTGCTTGTTCGTATTTTCAAAAATCTAAAAATAAAAGAAAAAAAAAAAAAATATTATAAAAATGTTCACTTTAGTTTGTCAAAATGAGATAAAATTATAGCCATTTTCGTTAGAAACCATCAGTCGAATATCATCTGAGCTCCGTTACGGATCTCTTTTCATCTTTTTGGGTAAGAAATTTTTTTTTGGCAATTCCTGAAAAAAAAAAAGTCATTTCAAATTAAAACTCTTAACAATAGCGGAAAAAATCTCTTGTTGCTTATCATTTTCCTTCTTTCTACGTGCATTGTGTGTGTTTGTTCGTGTGCGCCGCGGCACAGCTTCCATGATCAATATTGTATGAAAAACGAGCCTTTTAATTTTCCCTACTGACTCTATTATCAGCAGTAACTTTCACGCGATTGATGCTGTAAATCACACAAAATGGAAAGTCTCCACACTCACTTTGTCTTCCTGTTTTTCTTCTCTTGCTTTCCATTGTAACCGCATACAGCATGCAGAATAAAGACACGTGCAACGTTTGTGTGATGTTGATAAGAAACAACCAACTGGAAAGTCTACAAAATTTATTACACACGCATTATGGAGAAAATTTTATGTGTTCTTCCAATTCTTCTTCTTCTTATTTTTCTTTTCTCTGCTGCGTTATCGTATACTCACACACATTTATTTACATGAAGTAATATTTCCCTTCGCATCTGTGAAATGTGTAACACACAGCGGATCAACGTAATGTAGGTCATTGCTCTTTTTTTGTTGTACATATTTTCCTCTTCTTCTGTTTGTTTAAGAAATTTATCCGATTCAGGCTTTTAACGGAAGACTTTCATTTAATTTCGAGTAATTGACCAGACAGCTCCTCGTTTTTCTTTTCTCTCACACATCTGGGTAATAAATTTTGTTGATTTTTCGAATTATAAGCAAAAATGAAGGTAGAAGGGAACAAACAGCGGTAATTGAGGTGTTTCATGTTGATATTGACTGAATATCTGGAAAAGGTTTTTTTGCTTGGTTTGGATTAATTAGAATTGATTTTTTGTTTAATTAAAAATTTTCTTCTGATTTCTTGAAAAGTTTTTGATTTCCTGAAAATAAAACAAAAAAAAAAAGTTTTTTTTTAAATTAGTAAAATTAATAATTTAAAAAAATAATTTTTTTTTTGTTTTTAAAAATATAAATTTTTTTTTTTAAAAAATTTTTTAAAAAAAAAAAAAAAAAAAAAAAAAATTTTGAAAAAAAAAATAAAAAAAAATAATTTTGAACATTCAAATTTTTTTAAAATTAAATTCTAAAATAAAATCAAATTTGAAAAGATAAAAAAAAATTGAAAAAAAAAAATGTTTTTGAGAAAGTTTTGAACATTCAGAATTTTATGAAAATTAAAAAAAAATAAAATAATACCTGTTTGAAAATTTTTAATTTTTACGTGAAATACCTCATCATCTCGAAAAAATCTCTTTTGCCTCTGCATGTTTTTCTATTATTTTTTTTATAAGAAATGACATAAGGGCTTTTAGATATTTCGTAATTTATACGAAAAATGTCATGGGAGCGATAAATTTGCTGTTATGATATTTAGATAGGTGTTGCCTTCTTTTCTTTTCGACTTCTTTTGTTTTTTGTGCGAGCAACAGTCATGCAAAGAGAACGAAAAAAAAAAATAAATAAACAAACAAACAACAAGTAGACGATTATTGCTTATCGATTTCTTTTTTTCCTTACCGCTCGCATTGCAACTCAATCAATTTCGAAGTCAATCTAATTTCAATCAACAGCTACTCACACATGAAAATATAAACAATAATTTAACCAGAAACTTGATGAATATTTATGTGTGCTTATGTGCCCTAAAATATGCCCGAAAAAAAACAGTTTTGATGAAATCATGGAGATGTCGATAGATAACGTCGTTCAGGGATGTCAACCTCTTTGCCATATTTTGACTTGAACTCAAATTTGTTTTATTTCTGCCCAAATCCCCAAACGTACAACTCATCTACCGAAATATTTATTGAACATCACACACACATGATTTTGAGGGATTTAATACTGCATGAGTGATAGACATCATAAATAATCATGTTCCGTTCGTATTTTCTCTCTCGTTCGCATTCGATACGGGTTATATGCCCCCAATTTGCTGACTTGTACTGAAAATTTTGATAATTTTATTCCAAACTATGTCGATACATGTAAACATCTGAAAAATAAAAATTTATGGAAATTTATTCAAACGGATCAACTCAGTTTTATTAATAAATTGTAAAAGATATTAATTTATATTCCCGCATGTTGGTTCGGATTTTTGCAGAAATTTATAAATTTCACATTTTTTGCTGCAAAATAAAATTAAATTGAGAGCAGTGAACAATTTCAGGTCATATTAAGTTAATCTGAGGAGGCAATTTCGATGAAAGTTTAATATGAAAAATTGATTTTCATGGAAAATGTGCAATGTAAGAGTTTTATTGATTTTTGTATCGGATGATTAATTATGCAGAGGAATCAGCTGTCAACTGTTTTTTAATGGATTGAACAAGTAATTTTCTTGTCAGTACTCGAAATTGACGATTCTAAAAAGATTAATTTAAATAAAAAAAAAATTAAATTAAATTAAATTAAATTAAAATAAAAATTTTATAAAATTATTAAAAATTTGGCAAAAATTTACAAAAAAAAAAATTATTTTACAAAAAATTTCAAAATTTAAAAAATTGGAAAAAATTTAAATTGAAAAAAAAAATAAAATAAAAAAAATAATTTTACAAATAATTTAAAGATTTAAAAGAAATTAATTTTATAAACAAAAATTGATTTTTACAAAAAAAAAAAAAAATACAAAAAATTTAGAAATTAAAAAAATAAAAAAAAATAATTTTGCGAATAGTTTGAAGATTAAAAAAATAAAATGATATAAAAAAATAATTTAAAAAAAATGTTCAAAATTTTACAAAAAATTTCAAAATTAAAAAAAAATTAACAAAAGTATTAATTAAAAGTATTACATATAAAAATTAAATTAAATTTACAAAAAAATTTTCTAATAAAAAATTAAAATTTTACAAAAAATAAAAAATTTCATAAAAAAACTTAAAATTTTACAAAAAATTTCAAAATTTTATAATAAGATTTAAAAAAAAAAAATAAAAAATTAATAAAATTGAATTATTTTTTTTTAAATTGACAAAAAAAAAATTTTTTATAATTTTTTTTCCAAAATTGCTTGATAAATTTGAAGTTAATTGACAATCGTTTGACATTTGTCAACAGATGATCAAATTACCTGTCAAATATTTCATAAATTGCTTTCCAAACGAACAATAAATAAAAAATGGATCTATAAATAACATATAAATTTAAAAAACGAACCTTTCATGTCACACAGCAATTTTCCTTCTGTTTCCTTCATTTTTACTCCTTCCATAATTTAATTATTTATTTGTATTTTTCAATTTTTCAAGCGACACGCGATCTTTTGTCAGTCCATTTTTAAATTTCCCCGAGTTCAGAAGTCAATTTCAGTGTTCAATAGGTAAATTTTTCCCTTTTTTCAAGGGCAAGAAGTGTTAATTGGTTGTGACAATGTCAATATTTGAAGAGTAAACAAAAGTTGTCTTCGCACAGCTGCGGAAGAAGTAAAGTGATTAGTTGTTATTACACGTTATTAGTCATCTCGTCATATTTATAGTTATGACTCGGCACCGTTTTTAATATTTATTTATTTTTCATGTTTGTTGAGGATATTTATTTACTGCTTGGATACATATTTGGGGATAATGGAATCCGACGCGTGTGGATATTTTTTTTACTATTATTATTTTTTCGGAAATATATCGCTTTTTTAACACCCAATTTATTACAAATAATAAAAAAAAAGTATAAACTAATGTTCGGAGTAAGAGTTTTCTGTTGTTGTTGTGGATAAATCAATATGTCGTGTCAGGGAACGTGTAATTCGAGTATGAGTGGCATAACAAACGAAAGTAACTGTCATGAATAACATTATTTTGATGAAGGTCTGCAATAATATTTTGTACGAGATATCGGAGATGAACATTTTTTTTTTGCTGAATGGACGAAGGTCGGCATATTGTTTGCTCGTAAAAGTATTTTGTGGGTATGGAAACAAGCTGATATATTGGATTTTGACGTCAAATGAACTTTTGTTTCGTGTTCAGTGAGATTTTTTTCTTCAAAAGTTAAAAAATTCCTCCCAAATTTTTTTTTCCATTTTGCTTCAATTTTTTCGCTAAAAATAAAAAAAAATCCTTTAAAATATTTAAAAAAATTTAAATAAAAAATAAAAATTAAATTCAAAATTTAAAAAATTAAATCTCAAAAAATTTAAAGAATTGAAATAATTTTTTTAAATTATTTTCAAAATGACGAAAAAAGGAAAAAAAATTGGAAATATTTTTTAACAGTTCAATATTTTTTTTTTTTTTTGAAACACAAAATTAATTCTTCTTATTAATTCTAAAAATTAGTTATTTTCTCAAAAAAGCTTTTGAGGAATTAAAAAGACAAACAATTAAAATAAAAATTTTACAATATTATTAAAAATTTGAAAAAAATTCAAAATTTATGAAAAAATTTAAAAAAAATCAAAATTTTACAAATTAAAAAACTATATCTTAAACTTAACAAAAAATTCAAATAAAAAAAATAAAATTTTAAAAAAATAAAAATTTTATAAAAAAAAAAATTTGTAAAAAAAAATAAAATTTTATTAAAAAAATTAATTTTAAGATTGATAAAAAAAAATAAAAATTTTGCTTCTATTTTTCACTAAAAATCAAAAATTCTATAAAATTCTTTAAAATTTAATTACTTACCTTTAAAATTGTTGCTCATTTGGTACAAATTTTTCGGTTGCCAAAGTCCATATTCATTAAACGCACACAAAAGACTTGGCAAAATTAAAATTCTTTTGAAATGCATGCGAAACGTCGACTTTTTCCCTCGAGGCGTTCACAGAGTCTCATTTTATTTTATAATTTGTTGAATAAATATCATCCTCTGCTCTCGTTTTTCCATCTCCGCACGTTGCTGACGACAATGCATGACGAAAAACCTCAAAGCTAGCAAAAAAGAGTTATCAAAATATGTACCAAAAGTGTGCATTTTATTTATTTATTCAATAAAAAAAATGTTCTTTGTGTCTTTCTTGCACTTTTTTGTCCCGTTTGCCGTGCAAAATACCGTAAAAACGATACACGTGACTCGAAATTCGACTACAGGCTATTTTTGTTTTTCATTTATCTTGTTCACAGTGTTCGCACGACATAAAATAAGAGAAGTTAAATTCAATTGAGGATGCTATTTAATTTTGGACAAATTCCAAAAACGCTTGGATTATTCAGTACTGCTGTTGTTGCTTTAAGATTCATTTCAACTACCAGGTACCGTTTCTTTTTACCTCTTTTTTCCCCATAGATGTAGATTTTTAGTGTAGTAACGCCATTATTTTAATAAATTTATTGCTTTTACGTTTCTTTTTTTGCATCGTTTACTTGCATTCTTAATCCTGTCGTTGCTAACGGACCATTTGCATGTTCACTAACAAACTTTTATCATGATATTTTAAGCAATTCGCATGCTTTACGGCTTAATCGTGAGCAATTTTCGGAATTGCTCGCATGGAAACGGGCTCCAGATGTGTTTTTTCCATGCAAAATAACGTCAACACGCCAAAAAATGCATCATTCTGTTGAACAAGATCTTCTTTCTCGTGCGACATGATGATCCAACATGTCATCTCTCGTGCAACATCATCATCAAGAGCGTCACTAACGAACCGAATACCAACAAAAAGCTGATTCGCACCTTTTTTGCTGAGGAAATCATGTTCTCTATAACAGTAACATGTCACAATTGTTGATGCATGATGATAACAATCTTCCGCTTTTGCATGACTTTTCGCATATATTTTATATTCAGATGCAATTTCCTGTGCTCGTCTCTCATATACGTGCCATTGTTGAAATTTTTGCCGTAAATTGATTTCTCTCTCTTCAGGCTCAAGTGAAAAGTGTGCTGTGAACATAAAAAAAATTATAAATAGATTGTCAATATTTTTTGGGGTTCTTAAAGTCATTGGAGCGTGCACTTTTTTATGATTTTATCATGCGGCAGAAAGAACGCGAGTCCATTTTTGTTTTATCGCTGTGTCGTCAGGCCATTGATTCCAATCTATCGAGCAAAAAAATATAAAAAGAGAGAAAAAAAGTGAAATCCGATTATTATTATTTCAGATTTTTTTTTCTCGAGTGACTAATTGCTCATCGATTGTTTCGTGTGTGTGTGCGAACAATCTATTGAATGTGAACACGAAAAAAGCAACGGAAAAGAATCTGACGTGCGGATTTGCTCAATTTTGTGTAATTAAAGTGTCGTTTTGTAAAAGGATTTGGTTTTAGATGTCAAAGGTTCGTTGGATTTGTTTTAAAAAAATATCAATTTTTAGAAAATTTCATTCAATTTTTTTTTTTAACAAAAATTTTTTTTATAAAAGTTAAATTTTATGAAATTTTTATTTTTCAATTTTTTTTTGAAGACATTTTTTTTTACTTTCAAGTTTTAATTTTTTTAAGATAAAAATAATTTATATTTTGAGAAAAAAATTATTTTTTTAACCAAATTTTTTTTTAAGAAATTCTATTTATTTATTTTTTTTTTTTCTTAAAAAACCTTTTTTTAATTTTATCTTCAACTTTTAGTTTTCTGAAGACTTTTTGTCTTTTAGCTCTAAAATTTTTAAACGAAGCTAAAGTTTCAATTTTTTTTTTTAACTTTTAATTTCTTCGATTAACAATTTTAGAGTAAAAATTGAAATGAGAATTTTTTTTTTTTAAATAAAAATGATTTTTATCTTAAAAAAATTAAAACTCGAAAGTAAAAAAAATTTTTTTTTTTGAAGAATCCGAATTGTAAATTTTTAAAAATTTATTTTTTTTTTCAACAAATCCAACGAACCTTTTTTTAATGAAAAACTTTTTAGAATCTAGTTTTTTTAACAAATTTAGAATTTTTTAACTTTTAAGTTTCGAATTATGACATTCTATCTATTTTTTGTCTTTTAGCTTTTTTAGATTTTTATACCTTTCAGGTTTATTTTTTTCCAAAAAAAAATCAGATATTGTCTTAATTTGAAAATTTTTTTTGAAGAAAAATTAAATTTTCATTTAAAAAATTTTTTTTTTAACTTTTTTAAAAAAAATTCAGTTCTTACTTTTTAGCTTTTCCAATTCAATAACAAATTTTTAATTTTTTATGTTTCAAAACTTTTTTCAAATGATTTTTTGAAAAAAAAATAATTTTTTAACTTTAGCTTTCACTTTTTTTTAAATAAAAAATTAATTTTTCACTCTCCATATTTTAATTTTTCAACTTTTAGATTTCAAAACCCAAACAAAATGTTAGTTTTTTGTCTTTTAGTTCTCCATTACTTCAATAGAAAAACTATTTTAAAATCAAATTTCAAACATTTTTCACTCCTATTCGTTACTCGTTATTTTTATTAGTATTATCATTGTCATGACATGTTGCTGCCCCCGTTCTTTTTTTTTTCAAATTTATTGTCCTCTTCATTCGATTGAAATCGTGCACTTTACCATCACGGCACTATATGAGAGATTTTAATGACTGTCGTTTGATTGATCCAAATTGGATTTTATGCCGCATTTCTGAAAGGATAATAAAAAAAAAGTTGTTAAATTCTGCTGAGTAATTTTTTGTGCGGTAAAAGTCTATTAAAAATTAGTCACTCGCTTCAACATTTCTTTCACGTATTAAACGAATTTTAATAATAAAACATAAAGTTCAAGCTCGGATATTCAAAAAAAAAAAAACACAACCGCTTCATTGTTTTGTTTTGTTTCGGTTTAGTTTTTCATTATTATTAAAACAACATTCGGTTTGCTGTTTTTTATTGTTCATTCGCTCGTCGGTGTAACAACTGCACTTTGAGCTTTTACCATTTTGTGTGTTTCATTATGAAAAAAAAGCGATGAAAAGCGAGAGATAGGAGAGAAACAACGTCAACAGATGTTAAATTTATAGCACAGAGGGTGCATTAAAGTAACAGCAGGCGATGTTTTGTGCGTCGTTTGTTATTTATGAAGCAAAAAATGGGCAAAAAGTGCATAAAATGAAATTACATTGGCTTACTTGACTTTGATTTGGGCAAACAACGTGCATCGTAATCCCTCAAAGTGTTGTTAGTTGTTTTGTTGTAACATCATGAATCTGCAAAAAATGAAGAAGGTAAAAAAATCCCTCAAGGAGCAAAAAAATGTTTTCTTTTCGCAACAATACAAGACACTCACAGCAGATTTCCGTTAACAATGTACCGTTAAGCAAATTGGATTGTGCAAGTTTTTTGTCAAGTGCCTTCTTTTCAGCTTCTCTTTTCAAATATTCATAGAAAGAGACGAAGAAAACTAAAGTTGTACTAAAAATTAATGATGATTGTGTGTTTTCTCTCTCTCTGTGCGGTAAGATGTGTGTTAAAAGTAAATTTCGTTGCGGTTGCCATAAAAGCTAATTTTCAAAAAAAAAAAAAAAGGAAATTGGAATGGGAAATTAAGTTTCGACGTGAATTAGTCGAGATTAGAGATTTGATGATGATTTGCGAAGCAATTCAATCAATTTCAGTTTGAACGGATTTTATTGATTTTTCTCTGTTCGCCTTTTCATTAAGTTTAAACTTCATGCCGTTTTATATTCGGATGTTTTTGGGCTTGCAATTCAATCCCTTTAACTCAATTACGTCACACACAGAAGGATTTTATGTTTACTTTTTGCAAAACTCTCATAAACAACAAAACTTTTGTGTTTACTTTATAAATTTATTCCAAACTAAAATAACATTCATGTTTTATTTAACTAGTTTTTACCTAAAAGCGACACTCGTGCAAAGTAAAATGTTGTGTGCTTTTTGTGAAAATATTGCTCTGTGGGTCAAATTTAGTGAAAATTCTTGAAAGATTTTTTTTTAATATTTTTTAAAAAATAAAAACAAAATTTGTTTGAAAGTCAAAAATTAAAGTTTTGAGGAAAAGAAAAAGTTTATTTTTTGAGTAATTTTTTTAAAAATTTAAATTTAAAGAGAAATTTCATCTCTTAGAAAAAAATTGAGGCATTTAAAAGAAAAATTTAGATGAAAAAGGAAATTTTTATTCTTTGAAAAAAATCTCTTTGAAATTTAAAAATTTCTCTCAGAAAATGAGATTTTTATATTAAGATTTAAAATTTACTTCAGATCCTTGAAATTTTCGCTAAAAATATTAAATTTTACCTTTTAGAGTTTCTAATTTGCCCTTTGAAGTTTAAAATTTCCTCTAAAAAGCTAAGATTTTACTCTTAAAGATCTAAATTTACCTTTCGAGAGTCTAAAATTTCCTCTAAAAATTAAATTTTGCTCTTTCAGTTCTAAAATTGCCCTTTGAATGTTTGAGATTTTTTTCTAAAAAATGAAATTTGACTTTTGAGGTCTAAAATTTATCATTGAAATCTAAAAAAAACTCAAATGATGAAATTTTAATGATAAGGTTAAAAATTTTCATTCAGATGATTTAATTTTTTTTTATTAAAATTTGAAATTTTTTCTCAAAAGTTGAGATTTTTTATTTATAGATCAAAATTTACCTTTTAATGCTCTTTGAATATCTAAAAAAAAATTTTCAAAGAATAAAAATTTCCTTTTTCATCTAAATTTTTCCTTTAAATGCCTCAAATTTTTTCTAAAAGATGAAATTTCTCTTTAAATTTAAATTTTTAAAAAATTTTCTCAAAAAATAAATTTTTACTCTTGACATAAAAATTTTCCTTTAAAAATTTCACAAAAAATATCAATTTTTTTTTCAAAAAATAAAATTTTCTTCCAAAAATGTTAAATTTACCTCTTTTCGATCCACAGCGTAAATAAATGAAGATACTTGTATTAAATGTAGCTCAATTGGGATTTTGTTGTTAAATTATTTTACATTTTCTATCATTACGAATGCTTTTGTGTGTGTACTTCTTTGTCCCCAACTCCATAAGCTCTTGCAATTATGTGTTATTATTCAGAAACTCATCAAAATTTTGTTTTTTTTTCTCTCTCTTTAGCGTCGTAATGGCAGCATCCACGCAACAAGGCGATCCCAAAACCGCAAAAACTGTCTATGAATTTACCGCGAACGACATCAAAGGCGAGCCCGTGAGTTTGGAAAAGTATCGCGGACACGTGTTGATCATCGTGAATGTCGCTTCGAAGTGCGGCTACACAGCAGGTCATTACAAGGAGCTAAATGAGCTTTATGACGAGTTTGCCGAGTCGAAAGGTAAATAAATTCCGTTTGATGCTATCATTAGTAGTTCTTAGAAGTTTTTTTTTTCGTGTTTTTATGTTGCTTTGAGATAAATATTTTAATTAAACTTTTTTTTTCGCTATTTTATAATTTTCTATCTTTTAATTGCCGAGAAAATACAAGCTGGGCAATTTGTTTGTTCGTAATTAAGAGAAATTAAAAGCTTCCATGAAAATTTTTTGTTGTCAGTTGCACGAACATTGTCAATATTGATAAAATTTTTCATTATCGGACACAATTTTTGCAACAAGTGAACATCGAACAATCGAAATTAATTAAAAAATTAAAGCAAATTAAGAGCTTTTGTTGAAAAAAAATAATGAATTAAGGGAATTTCATCAATTTCGTGTCTCCTGAGAACTACTAATGACGTAAAATCGAACGATTTCATCAAAAAATGCCTTTTTCCTTTGAAAGGTCTTCGTATTCTCGCTTTTCCGTGCAATCAATTCGCTGGTCAAGAACCCGGAGATGCGGAACAGATTCAATGCTTCCTCAAGGACAACAAAGTCAAGTTTGATCTTTTCGAGAAAATTGACGTCAATGGTAAAAATGCGCATCCTTTGTGGGCTTTCTTGAAGAATAAGCAAGGAGGTTTGCTCATTGATGCCATTAAATGGAATTTTACCAAATTTATCGTCGATAAAAATGGAAATCCTGTTGAACGTCATGGCCCGAGCACGAGTCCTCAACAAATGAAGAAGAATTTGGAAAAATATTTCGATGAACCGAAACAAGAGTTGTAAATTTTTGTTCGATGAAAAGCGAAATTTTGCATTTTTTCATGTTTTCTTTTTAATGAGTTTTCATTGTGTTTGGTGACCAATTTGATTCGAAATCTTGAAAAAAATAATATTTTGTAATTGCACAATAATTGCTTTTATGATGTATCAATAAAATTTCATATATATTAAAAAAAAAAAATTAAATTTTCAAATTTTTTGAAAAATATTTTTAAGATAAAAAAAAATCGAAAATCGACCATATATGCATGGAAATTATCTTTAGAATGCATAATTATTAACTTTTAGCTTTGAAATCCATCAAATATGGGTTGAAACTTGACTTGAGAAAAAAACAACGGTTTTTGCTCCTCATATGATAAAATCGTTGTTTTTTTATTTATTCGAAAATACATGCATGGAAATTATCTTTAGAATGCAAATTATTAACTTTTAGAAATCCATCAAATATGGGTTGAAACTTGACTTGAGAAAAAAACAGCTCCTCATATGATATGCATGGAAATTATCTTTAGAATGCATAATTATTAACTTTTAGCTTTGAAATCCATCAAATATGGGTTGAAACTTGACTTGAGAAAAAAACAACGGTTTTTGCTCCTCATATGATAAAATCGTACTTTTTTTTATTTCTTCGAAAATCGAGCAGATATGCATGGAAATTATCTTTAGAATGCATAATTATTAACTTTTAGCTTTGAAATCCATCAAATATGGGTTGAAACTTGACTTGAGAAAAAAACAACGGTTTTTGCTCCTCATATGATAAAATCGTTGTTTTTTTATTTCTTCGAAAATCGAGCAGATATGCATGAAAATTATCTTTAGAATGCATAATTATTAACTTTTAGCTTTGAAATCCATCAAATATGGGTTGAAACTTTACTTAAGAAAAAAAAACAACGGTTTTTGCTCCTCATATGATAAAATCGTTGTTTTTTTATTTCTTCGAAAATCGAGCAGATATGCATGAAAATTATCTTTAGAATGCATAATTATTAACTTTTAGCTTTGAAATCCATCAAATATGGGTTGAAACTTGACTTGAGAAAAAAACAACGGTTTTTGCTCCTCATATGATAAAATCGTTGTTTTTTTTACTTCATTAAAAATCGAGCAGATATGCATGGAAATTATCTTTAGAATGCATAATTATTAACTTTTAGCTTTGAAATCCATCAAATATGGGTTGAAACTTGACTTGAGAAAAAAACAACGGTTTTTGCTCCTCATATGATAAAATCGTTGTTTTTTTATTTCTTCGAAAATCGACCATGTATGCATGGAAATTATCTTTAGAATGCATAATTATTAACTTTTAGCTTTGAAATCCATCAAATATGGGTTGAAACTTGACTTGAGAAAAAAACAACGGTTTTTGCTCCTCATATGATAAAATCGTTGTTTTTTTACTTCATTAAAAATCGAGCAGATATGCATGGAAATTATCTTTAGAATGCATAATTATTAACTTTTAGCTTTGAAATCCATCAAATATGGGTTGAAACTTGACTTGAGAAAAAAACAACGGTTTTTGCTCCTCATATGATAAAATCGTTGTTTTTTTTATTTCTTCGAAAATCGAGCAGATATGCATGGAAATTATCTTTAGAATGCATAATTATTAACTTTTAGCTTTGAAATCCATCAAATATGGGTTGAAACTTGACTTGAGAAAAAAACAACGGTTTTTGCTCCTCATATGATAAAATCGTTGTTTTTTTATTTCTTCGAAAATCGAGCAGATATGCATGAAAATTATCTTTAGAATGCATAATTATTAACTTTTAGCTTTGAAATCCATCAAATATGGGTTGAAACTTGACTTGAGAAAAAAACAACGGTTTTTGCTCCTCATATGATAAAATCGTTGTTTTTTTTTTATTTCTTCGAAAATCGAGCAGATATGCTTGAAATTATCTTTAGAATGCATAATTATTAACTTTTAGCTTTGAAATCCATCAAATATGGGTTGAAACTTGACTTGAGAAAAAAACAACGGTTTTTGCTCCTCATATGATAAAATCGTTGTTTTTTTATTTCTTCGAAAATCGACCATATATGCATGGAAATTATCTTTAGAATGCATAATTATTAACTTTTAGCTTTGAAATCCATCAAATATGGGTTGAAACTTGACTTGAGAAAAAAACAACGGTTTTTGCTCCTCATATGATAAAATCGTTGTTTTTTTATTTCTTCGAAAATCGAGCAGATATGCATGGGTTTTTGCTCCTCAAATTATCTTTAGAATGCATAATTATTAACTTTTAGCTTTGAAATCCATCAAATATGGGTTGAAACTTGACTTGAGAAAAAAACAACGGTTTTTGCTCCTCATATGATAAAATCGTTGTTTTTTTATTTCTTCGAAAATCGAGCAGATATGCATGGAAATTATCTTTAGAATGCATAATTATTAACTTTTAGCTTTGAAATCCATCAAATATGGGTTGAAACTTGACTTGAGAAAAAAACAACGGTTTTTGCTTTGCATGGAAATTATCTTTAGAATGCATAATTATTAACTTTTAGCTTTGAAATCCATCAAATATGGGTTGAAACTTGACTTGAGAAAAAAACAACGGTTTTTGCTCCTCATATGATAAAATCGTTGTTTTTTTATTTCTTCGAAAATCGAGCAGATATGCATGAAAATTATCTTTAGAATGCATAATTATTAACTTTTAGCTTTGAAATCCATCAAATATGGGTTGAAACTTGACTTGAGAAAAAAACAACGGTTTTTGCTCCTCATATGATAAAATCGTTGTTTTTTTATTTCTTCGAAAATCGAGCAGATATGCATGGAAATTATCTTTAGAATGCATAATTATTAACTTTTAGCTTTAGAACCCATCAAATATGGGTTGAAACTTGACTTGAGAAAAAAACAACGGTTTTTGCTCCTCATATGATAAAATCGTTGTTTTTTTATTTCTTCGAAAATCGAGCAGATATGCATGAAAATTATCTTTAGAATGCATAATTATTAACTTTTAGCTTTGAAATCCATCAAATATGGGTTGAAACTTGACTTGAGAAAAAAACAACGGTTTTTGCTCCTCATATGATAAAATCGTTGTTTTTTTATTTCTTCGAAAATCGAGCAGATATGCTTGAAAGTTATCTTTAGAATGCATAATTATTAACTTTTAGCTTTGAAATCCATCAAATATGGGTTGAAACTTGACTTGAGAAAAAAACAACGGTTTTTGCTCCTCATATGATAAAATCGTTGTTTTTTTATTTCTTCGAAAATCGAGCAGATATGCATGAAAATTATCTTTAGAATGCATAATTATTAACTTTTAGCTTTGAAATCCATCAAATATGGGTTGAAACTTGACTTGAGAAAAAAACAACGGTTTTTGCTCCTCATATGATAAAATCGTTGTTTTTTTTTTATTTCTTCGAAAATCGAGCAGATATGCATGAAAATTATCTTTAGAATGCATAATTATTAACTTTTAGCTTTGAAATCCATCAAATATGGGTTGAAACTTGACTTGAGAAAAAAACAACGGTTTTTGCTCCTCATATGATAAAATCGTTGTTTTTTTATTTCTTCGAAAATCGACCATATATGCATGGAAATTATCTTTAGAATGCATAATTATTAACTTTTAGCTTTGAAATCCATCAAATATGGGTTGAAACTTGACTTGAGAAAAAAACAACGGTTTTTGCTCCTCATATGATAAAATCGTTGTTTTTTTATTTCTTCAAAAATCGACCAGATATGCATGGAAATTATCTTTAGAATGCATAATTATCCATCAAATATTTGACTTTTTTGCTCCTCATATGATAAAATCGTTGTTTTTTTTTTATTTCATTAAAAATCGACCATATATGCATGGAAATTATCTTTAGAATGCATAATTATTAACTTTTAGCTTTGAAATCCATCAAAAGTTGATTAAAACTTGACTTGAAAAATCTCTCTTTCAAAATTTTTTGTAAAATATTTTTAAGGTAAAAAATTTATAAGCAAACTCATCTGAATTTTTTATGATTTTACGAAAATTCTTTAAAACTTTTAATTTTCTTCAATTTTTCAAAAAAAAATTTTTTTTATTTTTGGAAAATTTTCAAGGTAAGAATTTTTCTGTATCGCATTTTGTTTGTTTTTTTTTACAATTTAAATAAAAAAAATAAAATATTTTAATTCTTACCTTTTTTTCTGTACTTACAGGACTTCGTATTCTTGCCTTTCCATGCAACCAATTCAACAATCAAGAGCCCGGAGACGGCGAACAAATTCAATGTTTCTTAAAAGATCGCAAAGTCAAATTCGATCTTTTTGAGAAAATTGACGTCAATGGCAAATCCGCTCATCCTTTGTGGGATTTCTTGAAGAAGAAACAAGGAGGAACGCTTTTCGACGCCATCAAATGGAATTTTACCAAATTCATCGTCGATAAAGAGGGAAATCCTGTTGAACGTCACGGACCAACAACAAGCCCAAATGACATGAAGAAGAATTTGGAAAAGTATTTTTGAGCATTTGAATCAATTTTACAAGTAGTTGAGGCATTTTGAACAATAAAAATTGTACTCTGAAAACTAATTCTATTTTTTTTTTCATCTAAAAGCTAAATTTGAGTGAAGGCAATAAATAAATAAAATAAATACTTGTGCGTGAAAAAATCAACTAAATTCTACAACTCAATAGAAGATGATCTCGAACGTTTTGATCGTGTATAAGATGAAATTTCGCTCGTCGATCTCCGTACAGGTTTCGATGTGACATTCACTTTAAGCGCGAATTTTAATTCCCTTTTGAAGGCCTCCCATTGCGACATTTTTTCCTCAACGGCAATTTTCCGCACGTTCCAGATGAATTCAAAGAATGCAATTATAACGCCCATGCAGATGCCGAGACCGACAAGTAAAAAGACACCGCCGACACTTGCGATATCCAATTCTGCTGCGCCTCCCGCTGATGCTGTGCTGTCTGTTGCACAAGAACCTTTGTTTCGACGAAGATAAAAATGTTAGATAGCAAAAAAAAGTAACGACATCGTCATAAAATACCTTTAACGCCCTTCTCTTTCCACCATCGCGTTTTCAATTTATGCAATTTTCCCTCTTCCGACATTTTTAATATTGCGCCCGTAATTGCTTTTCTATATGGAGAGTCTGTAATGTGCATCCGTGTTGTTATTTTTTCTCGTTTTCTCGCTTTTTGTCATCGATAAATATAAAGAATAAACGTACCTCGAGGCATTGCAATGCCATATCCCTTTGAATCCAACAATCCGCCGATTTGTGTCAAGTTACAATTGCGTTCCGTCATGTATTCGAGTGTTGTTGATTCCATAAAGAACGCATAATGGCTCTTTGGATTCAAGACACGATCTCTGCCTTCGTCATTACTCTTCGTAAAAACACTTGGCGATGAAGATTCCATCGCTGCCCACATTCGTTTGTACAAAGAAACGTTCGAATCGCGGAAAAAAGCTGCTGAACTGCCTCCTTCTAACACGCCATACTTGATTTTTGTCTGTTTCGCGAGATCTTCGGCACTTTCGATCGTTGCTTCCATCCGATCCATCGTTAAAAAGGCAGCTAAATTCGCCGTGTATGACGCCAACATGATCAACGCGAAAAAATACCACATTCCCGTAACGAGTCGTGTTGAATTTCCCCTAAAAATGAAATTTTTAAATAATTTTCGAGAAATTTTCGTTCAAAAAATTTAAACTTACTTTGGAAGAATATCCGATCCTTGTCCCATAACACTTCCCATCGTCAGCCACGTGCAATTCAACAAATTCCAAATGTTTTCTTTCTCTTCAGATTGTCTCTTGCATGGATGAGGATCTTCCCATTCAGCATCTGCCATGCGAGCAAGTACAAAAGTCAACAAAGAAACACCTAAATAAGCAGCAGCTGTGCAAATCCAAACGTCATTCGACAACGGCGATAAGAAAGAAAACAACTCTTTCTCCTCTTTTTTCGGTTTTTTATACAAAATACTAATTCCCAAGGTCATGAAAGGCATCGTAAAGTCGACAGCTTTTCTACGTTGTTGCGTAATCGTCAAATCACAAATCGCAAAATCAGCTTTCTATAAGAAAATTTTTTTGAAAATTTTAAGTTTTAAGAATTTTTAATCGAAAATCTTACTCGATCCAGAAGATGTTTAACTAATCCATCCCATTTTTTGGTTTTTGGATTGTATGAACCGTATTTTCCATCAGGGACAAGTTCAAATCTGTACGTGAAACCCAAAACTTTGGAAATTCCTTCGAACAAGTCGAGAGAGTAACCTTCAAAACGGGCGTTTCCTTCCAAAATTTCGCCATTTTCAGCTTTTCTGTAAAATTTTTATACATAAAATTTTATGAATTCTTGAAAAAAGTGAAATTTTCTTACCGATATGAAAGAAAAGGAGCTCCAATACGAGATGCGACAATAAAAGTCTTATTTTGAAATGATTCTGTTAATTGTTCCTTGATTTCTCCTTCAGTACGGGTGTAAGTAATTTTGTTTAAGGCATCCCAAGTACCAATTTTCTTGAAACCATTTTCCGAATAACTCAATGGAGCGTTTTTCTTTTGGAAAAATTCAATGACTTCAAGGAGGAAGTCTCGTCGATGCCCGTTTTCGTCGATAGTTAAGGGTCCCGATATTCCTGTTACTTCTTTCTGTGAAAATAAAAATTTAAAATATTAAATTTTACTTAAAATTTCCATAAATTATCAAATTTTACAGAAAATTTTTTTGATTAAAAAATTATTTTTAATTTAAAAAAAAAATTTTTAAAAATTAAAAAAAAATTATAAATAATTAAAATTTTGAAGATTTTTAAAAAAATTTTAAACAAAAAAATTTCAAAAATTATCAAATTTTTCAATTTAAAAAATTAAAAAAAAATTAAAAAAAAATTCAAAAATTATCAAATTTTACAGAAATTATAAATAATAAAAAATTTGAAGATTTTTACAAAATCTTAAAACAAAAAAAAATTCTAAAAATATCAAATTTTACAGATAATTTATAATTTTAAAAATTTTTACGAAATTTCATAACAAAAATTTTCATCTAAATTTCTTTTCAAAAACGAAACTTGATAATTTTTGAAAAAAAAAATCTTACTCTCTTCATATATTTCGCTATTCCATATCCATCATTCCATCCCGCAGACTTTTCTTTGCACGAAAAACTCTCAACTTGAATGTCATTGACGGAGTTCATGTCTTCAAAGGCTTGTGCGAACAATTGCACTGCATCATAATACATCACAGACTCCGTTTGCATCTGTTTCATGTACTCCTCCTTCGTTAGATACGTAATTCGACCCAAATTTTTTTCCTCATTTCTCATAAAACTCGCTGCGTTGTCAACTTCGTCGCTTGTTGGATCCAACAATCGAAGCGCTGTTATGTTTGACGTAATTTCTCCTACCTCTGTGAATGAAAAAAAAGCAAAAAATGTATTTAACGCGACATCATCATTAGAGATAATGATAAAGTTGTGCATCATTAACAAGAGAAACTCTTGATCCTTAATTCAAATATTTGTTGTCTCGTAATGTGAGAACCACACAAAAAAAAACTAATTAACAAAGTTTTTCAATTATCCTCGTTCTCCGTGAATGATGATGAATGAACTAACCTTTCGTTAAATCAATCGTGTGAGCATCCAAGCTAATGATAATGTAACTTTTATACTCGTCTAACATCCGTACGTCGCGCGCTTGATTCAAAATTTCCGCAATTTTGTGTGTTTCCACGCTAATGATGATATGCGGTTCCGTCGAATAATAAATTTTCTTGAGTGCGGGACGATAATCTGTGCCTTGATCGAGTTCAACAATCGTACATGGCGGATCTTTCGGGCCATGTAATCCCAAGACGTCTTTCAAACGAATCAAATCTGTCGAAAAAAGGAGTAATGATGAAAGAGAAATAGTTAATTAAATTGTATTTTCTCCGTAAAACACGATAAAATCGGAAATAATAAAAAAAACAAAGAGAAAATGAGTCTATTAATCTTTTTTGATGGCGAGTCAAAGAAGATTAAATCGATTACTTATTTGACCTTTATGGGTGTTTTGTGTTCGAATGTGTTCAAAGGTCAGTAATTAATCATAAACATTTTCTCCCAAACTATATCGACAGATAATACTTACTGTCTGGCGTATCGTACAATATTGTGTAACTTGTCCAATCGTAATCTTTGATGAGGTCAGCTAATGCCGCCGATAACACATCCGAGTCGGGATACACATTGATTGTCAGATCACGTCGTCGTCGCTTTTTGCTACTTGCGTAATGGTAACTTTTCGGATCATAGGTCCAATGTGTCATGATATGAGGGATCTGGAAAGTGTTGCAAATTGAATCGACAATACCTGAAATGAGAAAAAATATATTTTTATTTAGTTGAATTTTAATTTATTTAAATTTTAAAAAAAATTTTTATTTAAAAATTTATTTTTTTTATTTGAAATTTTTTTTTTAAAAAAAAAATAATTTTAATTTTTTCTTTAAAACTTTTTTCAAAAAATTTTTTTTTAAAAATATTTTAAAAAAATAATAATTAAACTTTTTAATAATTTTTTCAAGAAAAAAAATTTCGACCTTAATATTTTTTAATAAAAAAATTTTTAATTAAATTATTTTTTCATATTTTTTAAATAATAATTTTAATATAAAAATTTTAATATTTTTTATGAAAAAAAAATATTAAATTTTTTATGATTTTTTAAAAAATAATTTCAAATAAAAAAAATATATTATAATTATAAATCCTTTAAAAATTTTTTAATTAATTTTCCGATAAAAAAAATTACTTTTATAATTATTTATTTTTTCACGATCATATTTTTTATGAATTTTTTTTTTAAAATTTTAATATTTTTTTCAACGCCAATGTTTTATTTTATTATTTTTCGATTTTTAATATTTTTTTAAATGTATATTAAATTTTTTTATTTTTTTTAAATTTTAATTTTTTCACTTATTGCTTATTAATTAAATTTTTTATTATTACTTATTATTAATTACTTATTATTATTTTTTTTGTTAATTAAATTTTATGATAATTTTTAATATTTTTTAAATATTCTGATAACAAATAAAAAATTTTGCACACGCAATAAAATATATAACACGTCACATTTTCATTAGAAATGTGTTTCTATGTACGTCAACTAAAAAAGTTTTGACAATCATATCAATATTTTTGTCATATTGATTCAAGTGTTAAAAAATTTTCGGTCAATATTTTTGCCATTTTTCACTTTTTTGATCGTATAAAAGCGATGATTTTTAGGAAGATATCATCAGTTAAGCTTCATAGTAGTACAAAATGAAGTTCTTCATTGTTCTCTTGGCAGTTTTTGCCGTTGCTCTCGCCGAAACAGAGGAAGAGCAAGAAGCATGGACCAATTTCAAAGTTCAATTCGGCAAACTTTTCTTGTCGCCCGGCAAAGAAAAGTCCCGTAAGAACGCTTTTCTCGACAATTTCCGTGACATGAAGCAACATAACGAAGCTTACGAACGCGGCGAATACAAGTACCCTAAGGCAATTGGCCCAACTGCTGATTTGACGACAGAAACTTTCTTAAAACGCTTCACGGGTGTCAAAGTACCCGAAGCCTTCGAAAAGGAAGTTGAGATGCGTTCGCATCATCATCACCATCATCATCATGACCATCATCATGACGGACCAAAAGCCCCAGAATTTCCCGCTTCGATGGATTTGCGCGGACAAGCTGGCGTCGCTCCCATCAAGAATCAAAACCCATGCGGTTCATGTTGGGCCTTCTCGACACTCGCTGCCGTCGAATACGCTCATTGGAAGAAAACTGGCGAAGTTATTGACTTGTCTGAGCAGAATTTGGTCGATTGCGTTTATAACAACTACGATGGCTGTCAAGGCGGATGGATGGCAGATTCGATGAACTACATCGAAAAAAATTCAATTGCTACTGAAGCTGACTATCCATATGCTCGTGCCAAACATTCAGGTCCATGCAAAGCTGACAAAGTCAGAAAACACCATATTAAGATGAAGCCCGGCAAGGCAAACATTAAAATTGAGGATAATGACGATGCGATCAAAGACGCGTTGCACAAATATGGCGTTCTTGCGATTTGCGTTGATGTCCTTGATTGGAACTTCTTGTACGGTTTCAAAGATGTTTTCGTCCATAAAAATTACAACCAAGTTAAATGCCAACATGCCGTCAACTTGGTTGGTTATAACACTGGTTATTGGATTGTCAAGAATCAATGGGGCACCGATTGGGGTAACCAAGGTTACATTTATCTCGATGCAAGACGTGACAAGACCACAAACAAGAATATGGGAGGATTTTTGACAAATTATGTTTGGGCAGCAAATGTCGATGCGAAACCCAAGCATGATCATGATCATGAACATCCTCATCATCATTAATTCTTCTTATTTTTCAGTAGATTCAGATTTTTGAGTTTTTGTCTAATTTCATTTTCTAATTTGCAATTTTAATTTTTTTTTGTTTTAAACGTTAAATAAATATCTTTTCAAACTTATTTTTGAATGTTTTAATTATTTTTTTTTTCATATCGAAAATTATCGAAAAATTTCATCTTAAAGTTTTCGTAAATTTTTATGATTTTTTATGTTTAATTAAAAAGTTTAATTAAAAAAAAAATTAGATATGAAATTTTTTTAAAAAAAATTTTAATTTCCGCACAATTTTTTTTATCATTTTTTTGATTTTAAATATATTTTTTTCATAAATTTGTTTTTTTATGATTTATTTAAATTTTCAATCTTTAAAATTAATTTTGAGAATTTTTTTTAAATTTTTTTAATCATTTTATTTATTCAAAGTTTTATGATTTTTTACCATATTTTTTTAATCAATTTTTTTTTTGATGTAACTTTTATAATTTTTTCATAGTTTTATTTTTTTCTTATTTTTTATGAATTTTTTTAAATTAAAGATTTTGATATTTTTTATTTGAAAGGCGAAAATTTAATTTCTGCAATTTTTTTTTTCTTTTTATTGTAAACTTTATTTGATTATTTTTCGATTTTAAATATTTCTTAAAAAACTTTTTTTTAAGATTTTTTTTAAATTTAAGATTTTGATATAAGAAAAAAAAATTAATTTCTTCAAAAAACTTTTTCATTTTTTTTTCTTTTTTTGTAAATTTAATTTGATTATTTTTCATAAAATTCATTTTTAAAATTTTTTCAAAATCTTTTATAATTTTTTTCAATCGTATTGAGTAAAAAATTAAAAAAAAGGCAAAATAACGTCTTAAAATGCAATTAAAGAATTTTTGAATAATTCTAAAATATTTCATAAAAATCGAAAAAATTCACAAAAATTTTTTCAAAAAGTGCCTCGATTCATTTTAATTCTATTTTTGGTAATTTTCCATGCCACACCGACAATAATTGCATCAGTTATCAAAATTGACCTCTAATCCAATCAACATTCAATCCAATGTTACCAATAACGCGCTAATTTCCATATTCATACACGAGCGAACACTCTCCGGGGAATCGCATGCATATTTTATCATAATGTGCAACAATTTGTCGACTGAAAAACAAGTTATGAATATCATTACCTGACGTGATATTTGACGCTGGTCCAAAAATAGCAGCAACTCCTTCTTCCAACAACTCGCAAGCTACAAAAAAACATAAAAAAATATTAGGCGGATGTAATTTGTGCACATAAATTATGCATATTGAAAATGAAAAATGTGTCGATTTTCTCAAAAACATAAAAAAATTGTCTTCAAGTGCATTTTAAATCCATTTAATTGATTGCTTACATCGGATTTGTCGTCTGTTTGCATGCGAAATTACACGTTAAAGCCGATTTTATTGAATTTACCTGCCATTTCCGCCTTGAAACTATCTAAATCCGAGACATGCTTAATCGATGGTATGAATTCAACTTCGTTCGTGTGAAGATTTGCACGTTTTATCGCAGCGCGGAATGCAATTTCGCTTTGCGTGTAGATCGGAGGGAAAATTGCACCTAAAAAAAAAGAATAAAAAAGAATTTTAGTAAAAAAGGGTAAAAAAAAGTTTTGTTCGACAACATCTGGATGTTATCAGAGTTTTTTCTTTCGTCGAAGGAAGTAATTATGATTTGAAGTTGTTGGGAAATAAAATGAAGTCTATTGTTTGAAAAAGTCCATAAAATTGTTGAAAAAGAAAGTTTTCGAGGTAATCAGTCATAAAAATGAAATTACTAATGTAATTCCGTAAAGTTGATATTTTTGAGAGAAGTTTTTTTTTCTTCATTAGAGTTTGTTGTTTTCAGCTGTCAATTTTTATTTTTAAAGCGAAAAAAACTTGTTTAAATATTTATTCGATATTTTGTGCGAAATAATAGTTTATTCAATTGTTAGATGACAAAAATATTGATAAATATAGAGTTTAATAGAGAACAAAAAAATAAATAAATATTGAAGGTTGAAAAATTGACAAAAACAATTTTTTTGAAAGTTTCTTTAGAATTGTTTTTTTTTTCTTAAATTTTTTATTGAATAAGTAATTTAAAAAATAATTATTCATTTTAAATTAAATTAAAATAAAATTTTAATTATTTTTATTTAAATTTTAATTAATTAAAAAATTAAAAAAAAAATTTTAAAATAAATTTTAAAAATTTTTTTTAAAAATTTGAAAATAAAAAAATTATTAAAAAATTTTAAAATTGAATTTCTGTTAGATTTTTTTCTTCATTATTTTTACAATTAATTTTGAAGTTATTTAAAAATCCAAAAAGAGTGAAAATTTTAAAAAAATTTTTTAAAATTTATTTAAATTAATAAATTAAATTAATTTAAAAAATTTTTAAAAAGTAATTAATTTATTTTTTAAAATTTTTTAAATTAAAAATAATTAATAATTAATTAAAAAATAATTAAAAAAAAAAATTTTTATTTAAATTGAAAATTTTCAATTTTTTTATTTCAATTTTATTTAATTAAAAAAAATTTAACAATTAAAAAAATTAAAATAATTTTTTAAAAATTTAATTAATTATTTTTTTTTAATTTTTATTTTATTTGAAAATTTTCAAACACTTTTCACTTAATAATTTTTGTTTAAATATTTTTCTTAATTTTTTTTTTAGAAAAACATTATTTTCACAATTATTGACTTTACGGTACGAAGTAAAGTTAAAACAAGCTTCAAACTTTTTATTATCATTTTCTTTTCGAGCAAGACGGACGGAAGAAATGTAATATAAAGTAAATAATTGTTCGAAAAAAAAACTAATGAAGAGAGATTTTAATGGACTGAAATTCCCTTCGTTTGCAATTAAAACATTATTGAAGTTTTTCTCATTCTCGCGTAAAAAGTGCAATTTTGACTTTTCCAACTATTTTCTTTCGCGCCGCTTAAAAAGACATTTTTTTCTCGTAATTCTTTCACTAAAAGCTTTTTGGTTGTTTAAACATGCATTAAAAGGATGATTACTTCTCTTTGCCTTCCTCTGAGACGACAAGGAAATTTAAAATAAGAAGGCAACCAACGTCATTTCCTTCTTACACGAAGCACACAAAAAAAAAGTAATTTAATCTCCTTTTTAATAAAATATCATTAATTACTTCCAACAGCAGCGCTTGATGCCATCTGTGTGTGAAATTGAGGTAAAATTTGTCATTTTCACGAGAGAGACGAAGAAGAAAAAAATTACACAGGTTTTTCCAAAAACGCAAAAATTTATCGTTGTAGAGTAAAAATGTGTCGCCACAAACCCGGCGTACGTCACTATATTTAACTAACGTAGCGACGTCTTGTCACACACTTGTCGGCTCACCAATGTAATGCGATTGTCGTTTTTTTTCCATGAGAACTCGTAAATTTTCATTAATAACGTCGCAGATGAAAAAAAAAATTTTTTTTTTACCTATCGGAATTTCACGTTTTCGACCTCCATTGACCTCGTAGAAGAGCGAAAAAGCAATTAATACGATTAAAATGCACTTTTTCCTCATGCTTTCACTTCTGTCGTTGCTCATCGATGTAATTAACAAACAATTAAAAGCAAATATTTCACATATTGGTCAGCGCGAAAAGCAGGCGAGCGCACAAAACGAGATTGCGGCACGAACTAAATGAAAATTTTCTTCTCGAAAAATGTTCTCTGTACGTTTTTATTTTCGGAAAAGAGATGATCGAGCGTTTTGGAGAAAATTTCGTGAGTTGGTATTGGTAAATATTTTCAAAAATATTTTTTAAAAATAGATCGCACGGACCATCAACAAAACATGTGTCAGTGTTGTCGTTCTTCACAGAAAAAAACGTGAATGAATGCACCGCCGGGTTTTTTTAGCCGAATCACTGTTTGTTTGAATGATGAATGGGATGAGTACTCGTGTGTTTTTTTGCTACTCTCATGTAAATAACATTTTAAAATTGCTCTTGTTTTTTTTAGAATAGAGTGATCTTCATTTTTTTCGGATTTTTAAATAAATTTTCTTCAAGCGAGATGTCGACACCCTATTTGAAGAGCAAATCGTTTAACAAAATGATTAATGCAAACGAGGGAAAACAACAAATACGGAAGCGTCGATATCTGATTTTTCAATTTCAAATTCACATGAGAATTTTTATTGGTTTGAATTTTACAAAATGAATTACTGTTCCAATGAATCCAAACCAAGCTTAATTCTGAAATAAATGAGAGATGCACATAACTCGGAGCGAATGTTTTTTCTAATTATTGAGCTGTGATGCAGAGAGAAATTGAAAGGTTATTGAAACAATTAACACTTCGGGGCGTGACATTGAATTTTAGTTGATTGATGAAAAAGCTAAAATTAAAACAGTGCATTTAAAAATTTAATGAAATTGAAAAAAAAAAATTGATTTAATTAAATAAATTAAATTAGAAATTAAATAAAAAAAATAATTAAAAATTAAATAAAATAAAATAAAAATCTTAATTAAATTTTAAAATTAATTAAAAAAAAAAAATTAATCAATTAAAAAATAAGAAAAAATAAAAGGCTGAAAATCAAAAAAAAATAATAAATTTGAAGTAAAATAATAAAAAATTAATTAAAAAAAAAATTTTAATTTTACCAATTTAATTTAAAAAAAATTTAAAACTAAATAAAATTAAATAAGAAACTAATTTATAAAATAAAAAATTCATTAAAATTAATTTTTTTTTTCAAAAATATTTTTTTCTCAATTTATATTTTTTTTATAATTTTCTTTTAGTTTTTCAAATTAATGTATCTTAAATAGTTTAAATTATTTTTTAAAAAAATAATTAATTAGTTTAATTTATTTAAATTTATTTTTTTTAAATTAATTTTAACATAAAAAAATAAAGTTAAGAAGATTTTGATGAAAAAAAATTAATTTATTAATTTTAAAAATTTTAAAATTTAATTTAATTTAATAAATTAAATAATCTTTAAAAAATTAAATTAAATAAATAAAAAATTTCAATAAAAAAAATAATTTTAAAAATAATAATTAAAATAATTTTAATTATTTTTTTTAATTAAATTGAATTGAAGTTAATTAATTAAGATTTTTAATAAAAATAAAATAAATTTAATTTATATGAATATGAATTTAGAAATTAAAAAAAAATTAATAAATAAAAAATCAACTTAAATAATAATAAAATAAATAAATACTTACCAATGAAATTTCCCTTCAACTCTCCTCTTTGCATCGTTTTTCATAACAACTTAAAATACTTCTGAAAACGTCTCAACCACAAAAACACTCCAAAGTTCACTCACTTTACGAATATTTGTTGAACAAGGATTTGTTTTTATATCTTCAATTAAAACCATTATTACATCTCTATGGGTCTTTACCCACAAATACGAGTATAATTAAAAATTACACAAAAAGTTTAATTAATTAAAGACAACTTTTAGCTTCTTCTTCGTTTGTTTTTTCACTTTTTTGCTTGAAACGTATGATATCGTCGTGCAAGGAACTTTTTAAAAAAAAATTAATAAATAAAAAATCAACTTAAATAATAATAAAATAAATAAATACTTACCAATGAAATAAAAAGTAATAAAATTTCAAGCGAGCGATAGGATTATGATTCGAATTAAAGTCATGTTAAAAATCAATTATGCGACAAAAGTTGCAAATTGCAATTGCCGTAAGAGAAATGATAGGAAGACAAACAAATTATCAACTTTGAAGATAAAATTTAAAATAATACTTGTTTATTTGTGAGAAAATGCATGAGTTTCTGTTGAGTAAATATTTACATGAAATATGATTGATCTTTCGCTTACATGTTGTCTATGTTGACATAAATTTTTTATGACTTCTTTTAACTTTAAATTTAAAATTATCGATTTTTATGTTATTTTAAAGTACATTTTGTTCCTGAAAATCCTTTAAAATCCTAAAATTTACCTTTTTTACAATAAACCAGACGTTTACATCATGAAAAATTGCCATATTTGTTAATTCAACGCATAATAGATGGCGTTACTTGTCTTTTTGAGACGAATGAAATTGATAATCCCGTTATTTTTAGCATTTTCTAATTTTCATCAACCAAAAAATGTCTCAAATTCACAAAATGCTCGTTAAATGTCTTTATTGGTTACATAGTTACAATTAAAATGGAAACACACACAACGAAATACAATGAAAAATGCAATTTTTTCACTCTTTATCACTCTTTTTGCCGAAAATCTTGCCGATTTTGTTCAAATTTGTCACACTAATGGATTTGATTTTTGCCGAAAGTGTGTCGGATTGTTGTCTCAAATAGCTTTTTGGTTCAGGCGCCATTTCGAAATCCATTCCGATTATTTCTTCCGTATCTTCGACATGCCCTTCAGGTTCAGGCTCCGACGGAGGAACAGGTTTATTTGAGATGGAAAAGTTCAAGGCGAAGGATAATTCGCTCTTTAAGGCTTGCATTTGCGAAACTTTTGTTTCAACGGCAATTTTATGAACATTCCATAAAAACTCCATAATTCCGATGGCAAATGCACAAGCAAGCCCAATACCTAAAACGAGAAACACACCGCCAACATTTCCAATTCCGAGTTCAGCAGCATCGCCTCCGCCTTCGTCGCCTGAATCAACACTCGAACAACCATCTTCTTTTTTCCACCAAGTATTTTTAATTTTGATGAGTTTTCCTTCTTCTTGCAGCTTTATAACGGCTTGACTGATTGTCGTGCGATACGGAGAATCTAAAAAAAAATTAAAAAAAAAAAATTTTTTTTTTAAATTTTATGAAAATTTTAAAATTTTTTATGAAAAATTTTAAATTAAATTAAATGAAAAATTTTTATGGGAAAAAAGTCACTTACTTAAAGGCAATGCGATGCCATAACCTTTCGAATCCAACAATCCGCCGACTTGAGCTAATTCACAATCGCGTTCCGTGATGTATTCAAGAGTAGTTGACTCCATAAAGAAAGCATAATCTCCTTTTTTGACACGATCTTTTCCTTCGTCGTTATTTTTTACAAAAACTGAAGGCTTTGCTGATTCCATTGATGCCCAAATCCTTTGGTAAGTCGAGAAATTTGAATCCTAAAAGCATAAAATGTTAAAATTTTTGATTATTTTTTGTCAAAAAATTGACTTACTCTGAAGAAAGCTGCTGTACTTCCTCCATCTACAACGCCGCATTTGACTTTACTCTGTTTCGCGAGATCTTCTGCACTTTCAATTGAGGCATCCATACGTTCCATCGTCAAAAAAGCAGCTAAATTTGCTGTATAAGACGAAAGCATGATCAATGCAAAAAACCACCATGAACCGGCAACAAGTCGAGTTGATGCTGATCTAAAAGAAAATTTCAAATTAACGAAATTTAAAAGAAAAATTAAAAAATTTCAAAAAGTTAAATTAAATTTTGACATTTTCGAATTCGAAAAAATTCAATTAAAAATTTTTCAAAAATTTAACAATTTTCAAGACTTACTTTGGTAAAATAAAGTTAAATTAAAAAAAAAATCATTAATTAAATTAAATTAAAAACAAAATTAAATTTTTACATTTTCGAAAATCAATGTTCGAAAACATAAAATTTCAAATTTTTCTATAATTTTTTAATAATTTTTAGAAAATTTAATATTCGGAGAGAAAATTTTTAACTCTTAATATACAAAAATTAAAATTCATGAAGTCTTTTTTTCAAAAATTAAAAATTTTTATCTTCAAAAACAAAAAACTTCCATTTTCGAAAAACAAATTTTCGAATTTCGAAAAAATTTGACAATTTTTAAAACTTACTTTGGTAAAATATCACAACCTTGTCCCATAATACTGCCCATTGTTAACCAAGTTGCATTCATTAAACCCCAAATATTTTCAACTTCTTCATTATCTTCTTTACAGGGATGAGGACTCTCCCAATCGCTTGCTGCCATACGAGCTAACATAAAAAGTAACAACGAGACGCCCATATATGCGGTGCAAGTGTACAACCAAACATCCAACGATAACGGAGACAAGAAGGAAAATAGCTTTGGAGGCTCTTTAATTGGTTTTTTATACAAAATACTGATTCCGAGTGTCATAAAGGGCATCGTAAAGTCAACAGCTTGTCTTCGTGCATGAGTAATCGTCAAATCGCAAATTGCCAAATCAGCTTTCTAAAACGAAAATTTTAAAATTTTCATAAAAAATTTTAAAAAAAATGACAAATCTTACTCTTTCAAGAAGTTGTTTAATGAGACCATCCCATTTTTTCGTTACTTTGTTAAAACTTCCGTATTTTCCATCAGGCGCAAGTTCAAATCTGTATTTAAATCCGATGTGACGTGCAACAGCATCAATTAAATCCAACGAATATCCCTCAAAACGAGCATTTCCTTCTAAAATTTCGCCCTCTTTAGGCGTTCGCCACATGAGAAATGGCTCTCCGATGCGTGACGAGACAATTACAGTTTTATTTTGCAAACTTTCGACAATTTGTTGCGTGATATCGCCTTCTGTACGAGTATATTCGACTTTGTTCAAAGGATCCCAACTTCCGATTTTCTTGAAACCATCTTTGGATAATTCGATAATTTCTAAATTGAAAATTGTTCGTTCTCCGAATTCGTTGAAGCCAATTTTGCCGGTTATGCCTTCGCCTTCTTTCTGTAAGAAATTTAATTTTATTTAAAAAAATGAAATAAAATTTATATGAAAATTTACTTTTTTCAGAAAACTGACGATTCTGTTTCCATGAGGCCATGGTTCGGGACTTTCGCATGATAAATTTGTTACTTCTATCTCTTCAACTTCATCGAGCTCCAAAAATGCTGTTACGAAGATCTTCACAGCGTCGTGAAATATTCCCGAGAGTGTCTGAAAAATTATTGTAAGTAATTTTTCAATGATAAAATTTTAAAATTTTCAAAAATTTTTAAAATATTAATTCAAAAAACATTAAAACTTTGATTTTCGAACATTGAAAGTTCAAATTTTCGAAAAATTCGAACATTGAAAATTTTTTTAATATTAAAAGTTAAAATTTTCTTACCAAATATTAAATTTTTGAAAAATTTCAATAATTTCAATTTTTTTTTTCAAACTTCGAAAATTTTATTTTCGAAAATGGAAGTTTTTAAAGATAAAAACTATTTCATGAATGTCAAAATCTTAATTTTTGTAAATTAAAAGTTAAAAACTTTCAAAATTTGATTTTCGAAAATTTAAAATTTAATGTTTTTTTTGAAATGAATTTTACTTTCGAAAAATTCAAAAATTTTTTTCGAAAATGTAAATTGCATTTTCGAAAATTAAAATTTTTTAATGAAAAAAATTTAATAAACTCACATAATTTTTCACGCCTTGCAATCTCATATCACGATCTCTTTGTTTCCACAGCTGCGTCATGTACATCAACTCATCGTTATCCGTGTGAATTAATCTCATCGCCGTAATATTCGTGCCTGAATGCGTAATTTCCTCGAAATCTATCGAATGAATATCCAAATCAGCAACAATGTATTGCACATAATCTCCGAAAAGCTTAACTTCCGCCGCTTGTCTCAACAAATCGACAACACGATCCTTATCCACAGACAAAATCAATCGAAATTCATCCATATCCTGAATTGCCTTCAACATGGGACGATGATCGTCTCCATCTTCCAACTTTCGAACCGTTATCGGATGATCATCAGGTCCATGTGCGCCAAGAACATCCTTCAAATGAATCAATCGTGCATCTTCGTCGTAAATTATCGTAAAATGCTTCCAATCGTAGTCGTCAACCAAATCGAGTAACGCCTCCGACAACACTTCGCTATCGGGAAACATGTTGATGGTCATGCGATGATTTAAAGGGTTCATTGTTACGGGTATCCAATGTGTCATGATATGCGGAATTTCCAAAGCATTCGCTATTGAACTCACAATGCCCGAAGTCAAATGCGATGTAGGCCCGAAAATTGCAGCAACTCCATTCGAAGCCATCTCACAAGCAACTTGACCCGCTTTGAAACTATCTCCCGCCGAAATGCGATGAATCACGGGAACGAATTCGTATTCGCGCGTTTGCATATTTTGATAATCGATTGCCGATTGGAAAGCAACTTCACTTTCGTGATCATCTTCGTCGAAAATTGCGCCTGTAAGTAAATGAAAAATTCTCTCTTATTAAAAGTTTCTTTGAAAAAAATGAGAAAAAGAGAAAAAACAAGAAATTTCTCTGTTTGTTTATTTTTGTGAAGCAAAAAAAAAAAATTCATTGATGCGAATTTTGGCGAGACGAAGAAATTTGTGTTGATAATTTATTTGAAGTGTCATCGAGCTCTCGTTTTCATATATTATGTTAGGCATTAATTATCTTCTGAGTTAAATACAAATGATGACAGACACACACATGTGTGTACCGATAATGAGCAAAATTTAAAACAATACGAAGAATTTTTATAGGCGTCAGTTGCATTTTAGGTCAAAATGAACAGGAAATGTTTTAAATTGCTCATTGAAATTGAGTTTATGCTTTTTTTGTAAGTTTTTCACTTTTTTAAAAAAAAATTTTTTTTTTGAGAAATTTGATTAATTTTTTTTTCTCAAAAAATACTTTTAAGCTTTTATGTTAAATTTTTTTATTTATAATTTTTCTATTAATTTTTTAAATTTTTTTAAACACATTTTAATAGTACATAAAATTTATTTTTTTTTTGTCAAAAATTTACTTTTTATTAATTTTTTTTTGTCAAAATTTTTTTAAAAACTCTTTATATAATTTTTTTTTTTTTTTTTTTTTAATTTTTTTCATAAAAAAATTTAAAAAAAAATTTTTTCAAGCTCTCATAAATTTTTTATTTTTTTAATTTTTTTTTTTATTTTTTTTTTTTTGATGAAATTTTCATTTAAATTTTTTTTTTTTTTTCTGAAAAATATTTTTTAAGCTTTTATGTTAATTTTTTTTATATTTAAAATTTTATTTTTTTTTATTTTTTCTTTACACAATTTAAATTTTTTTTTTGTCAAAAAATGACTTTCTATTAATTTTTTTTTTATAACTCAAACTTGAGTTCAATTTTTTTTTTAATTTGTTTCATAAAAAATAAAAAAAAATTTAAAAAATAAAAAATAAATTTTTTATTTTTATTTAGCTTAAAAATTCATATTCACAGCTTTTTTAATGAAACTTTAGAAATTTTAGTTTTCTCATTAATTTTTTTTATCCTTTTTCCTTTTGATGTGAAAAAAGACTCGAAACTTGAAAAGAATTTCAATTAAAAGGAAAAGTCTTTGTTATTTCACTTTTATTATTATGATAATTCCGCAACAGACGGTTATGTTTTGCTTGTTTGAGTCGATTTAACATGACATAAAATGAGAATATAATAGATTTTGCTAAAATTAAATTTTTCTAATTTTATAATTATAACACTGCTACGAACGCGCGAATATCACGAGAGGCGTCTGTATGTGAAATTATTTTAATATGCGGTCTTCTCAACACTTTTATCGTCGTCTATTGTAGTTTCATGCAAAAATTTTCACAATTTTGGTAGAAAATTCATTCAACTTTTCTCCTTTTTTTCTCTTTTAGCTGTTCAAATCATCAAGTCTAGACATCCGAGAGACACTTTGGCATCTGATTAAATGATAAAAACTCACCTAACGGAATTTCCTTTCGCTGAACGGGCTGATATTCTCTCCGAAGTTCAACCAGATCGACGAGAAATCCAAAAATGAGGATCTGGATGACAAAAATGCTTGATTTGAGCATTTTATTTAATTATTTTTTAAAAAATTTTCTTGACCGACGCGACATCAAAGCAAGTCTTTTCACGAACAAAGTCTCGCACCAACTGCCAACAAAATTTCTCTAACGTTTTTTGTTCGTACAGCGAGGTTGGATGTGAAAATTGTGATTTTTTAAGAGACGAGATGTGAAAAAATGCACAAATTTCACTCTCAAAAGTGTCTAACAACGAAAATTTATTCTTTTCGCTCTGCGATGTTACCTTTAAATATGCTCTGTAGTTCTCATAAGTTAACATGAGAGATTCGGCTTGACGAAGGAGGAAAATCATTAGGTACATGTATCGCTCGTTTTAATTTGAAAATTTTTCGTAATAATAAAACAAGTTAAACTTTTCAGTTTTTATGCAGAAAATGAACTTTTAAACAGGCGAAAAAGCAGACAGCTGGAAATGGTTCCTTAATGACAGTGCAAATAGTTTTCATTTTCCTGACATCTAAATGAAAAAAGTAACAGGTGTTTGAATTTCCTGCACGTCGTGCGAGTTTGAGTAATTTATTATTTATTTTTAATGGAAATTTGCGAGACACGTGATGAATGTCGATGTCAATGTTAATGTTGACGGCAATTAAATCATAATTCAAGAGCATCTTTCTCGTCTGGATGCAAAAGTTACACTGAATGTAGCGTAAAAATACATTCATTAATGAAAATTTGTTATCTTATCATGTGTTATCTGTAGTTAAAAGATAAGAAAATGTTTAATTTTGACTTTTTACACCTGATTCAGTCGATTTGTGAACGTAAAAGTGAATTATTGTTAAAAATTTTTCGACATTTTGAACGAAATTAGTTAAAAATGTTCTTTTGAGTCTCAAGAAAGTTGAAATTTGAAGAAAAATTTATCAAAAAATTTCATTTTGAGCAAAAATTAATCAAAATATCAAATGAAATTTAATAAATTCAAAAGTTTCAATGAGTCATCACACAAACAAACAACATTTTATCATCGCAATTCGAAATAAAGTGACCAAATTCGGCAAAAATGTTGTCTAAAATCACATTTTTGCTACTTTCGACTCTAATTGTCGTTCAAAGTTACAAATTAAAAGAAGTACGAAAGCCGAAAATTACTGAAAACCGACTTGCTGAGCTTCGTTCATCACTTTTATACCCATTTAACGACACAGGAAGCTCCAATGGGCTCGGAGATTATCAAAAAGATTTGCACAGCTCGACGTCACAAATTAATAAAAACCTAAATTTCACATTTCCCTTCTTTGGAATCTCCTATAATTACATCCGAGTGTCGATGAATGGATTTTTAGAGTTTTCAGATCCTCCGCCGCATTATACGTATCCATTAGTGTTTCCGATCAAAGAATGGCCTGCAAAAAATGATCCTGCTTTTATTGGAATTTTTCATTCAAAATGTCGAATTGGAGATGTTAGCTTACGGGATAAGGATAAAAGGATGCCGGGAGTGTATTTTAGCGTTTTTAACGATTTGGATAAGAGTTTCGATACAAAAGAAATTGAATTAAGAGAACGTTTATTGGCGGATTTGCACGAAGGAATAATTGGAGCGACGGATTTTCAACCAAAACATGCGATAATTGTTACTTGGAAGAATATGTCTTTTGCTGGAGGACTCGATAATACTCTGAGAAGGGTAAAAATTGTTAATTTTAAGCATTTTCTGATCATTAATGTTTGATTTTAATTACAGACAAACACTTTTCAAGCTGTTTTAACAACCGATGAAGACAGAACTTACGTAATTTTCAATTATGCTGACATAAATTGGTCAACTCACACCGAAGCAGGAGGAGATACGGTTAAAGGAGAAGGCGGAACACAAGCTTTCGTTGGATTTAATGCCGGAAATGGCTCTCGTTCGTTCGAATATACGCCATTTAGTCAATCTGAGCGTATTTTTGATCTCACACAACGAGGATTTGGGAATAATTTCAAAGGAAGACACATTTTTCGAGTAGATGAGGAGATCCTTCAAGGCGCTTGTAACGAGAATGATGGTAAAATTTCATAAAATTTGTATAAAAATGATCTTACCTGAAAATTTTTACATTTTTAGCTTCTGATCCTCCTTTGTACATCGCTCCAACGTCAGGAAATATGTTAGGAGGAACAATTGTTAACGTCACAGGTCCATGTTTTGATGAAAAAATCACTTCCGTTCGTTGTATTTTTGGTTCGTACGAAGTTACAGGAGTGATTGTTGATAAAAATCGCGCAATTTGTGTTCAACCATTTCTCAAGAGACAAGGATACATTGATCTGAATGTTCGAGTGAACAATGACGATCGAAAAACTTGGCATGGAAAGTATTTTGTTGAACCTCCAAACAGTGTTGAAGCCGAAATTTGGTTTAAAACGACAGATGTTTACAGCAAAACTCTCATTAGTCTCCCCATTGGATGGAAAAAAGAGAAATTAAGTCGTAATGATAAAGAATCTGTACAAATTTTGCTTTTTGGATATCGTGAAGTGACGTAAGTTTAAAAAAATATTTTAATTTCGAATTTTCGAAAATTTGTATTCGAAGTTCGAAATGAAACTTTTTTTTCATCTAAAAAAATCAAAATTTTAAATTTTTTTGTTTATTTAAGGCATGAAATAGTTCAAATAGAAAAACTTACGACAACATTGAATTCTGGAGAGCACGTATTCAACTCGCAAGACTTCAAAAACAATCAAAATGATGACTTTTTGGATATAGAAGTTGGAATTATTGCAATTAATTTAACTTTCCCGCCAAAAATTAATGGAATTTCCATTTCAAAGTAAGATTTTATAATTTTTTTAAATAAAATTTAAAAGTTTTTGTTCAATTTTAGTACATTATGGTCTCATCCAATCCCGTTAGCTTGGTATTTTGGCTCGCAATGGCGTTCAAAGTACGGAAACTTATGGCCTGAAGCTCTTTGTGACAATTGGATTGAACGAGAAATGAAAATGAAAGATTTCGCCAACACAATTCCTGTTTGTCCTTGCACTTTGGATCACATTTTGAACGATAAAGGACGATTCCTGCCTGATTTATCGACAAACATGTCGGAAAATTGTTTCAAAAGTGCATTTTTGAGTTCTTCAAATGCAGAACAGCAATGTTGTTACGACGAAGAAAAATTTCTCATGCTCTCTAATGACAAAATTGACGCTTCTCGTCCAAAACGAAGACATAATAACGCATTTGTTCCTTCATTATCGCAATTTTATCATGACGAAGCCCCATTTTACGCTTGTTGCTTATGGCAAACTGAATATTCGAGGTCTTGTGAGCAATTTCGCATGGAAATGCGTATCAGTCAAGATTGTGTCGGGTATCAATCTCCTGCAATAGCTTCTGTTTTCGGAGATCCTCATTTCATAACGTTCGATGGACTTGAATACACCTTCAATGGTATTGGAGAATTTGTGTTGGTAAGGAGTAAATATGTCGATGTGCAAGGAAGATTCGAACAAATGCCTCGAGGAGTGATGGGAGATGTAAAATCATCATTTTTGAGCTCGATTGTTGTTAAAGGAAACAATTCGTTGGTAATTGAGATTCGTTTGAGACCAAAAAGTTCGTTGAAATACCGTTTGGATGTCTTTTTGAATGGAAAACGAACATTTTTCGACAATCACGGGATGAAACAACAATTTTTCAAAGGAATTGTCGTTTATACTCCTTTAGAAATTACAAATCAAAGCAAAATTATTGTCATGATGGATTCCGGAATAGGGCTTGAAGTTCAAGAAAATCACGGAATGATGTCAGCTCGGGTTTTTGCTCCATGGAATTTCATTGTAAGTCGTTTAAAATTAAAAAATTTGTTTAAAAAAATTAATTTTTCTTTTTAGAACTCAACTTTTGGGCTTTTTGGAACATTCAACTTTGATCCTGATGATGACCTTACTTTACCAAATTCGAAAATCTTGAATGTCAATACAAACAACTTCGCCATCGTTCATCGAGAATTCGGATTAAAATGGCTCTTAAGCGATAAATTTCAAGAAGGAATCGGAAAAAGCTTATTTTTGCGAGAATATGGAAGAACGTCAGATTTTTACACAAATGATCTTTTTCGACCAAATTTTATTAAAGAACCAAGTGAATTTTTACCTTCAAATATGTCGGAACACGTAAAAATTGCTGCTAAAATTTGTGATGAAAGTTATCAATGTCGATATGACTATGGAATGACATTTGATGAAAAAGTTGCGAATAACACAAAAATTTGGTATGAAAAAACGTTGAAAAGTAAAGAAATTAATGGAAAACGTGTAATTTCTTGTGGCATTCTTGATACTCCTCGATATGGCTTTAAATCGAATTTTTCCTTTGTAAACGGAACAAAAGTTGAATTTTCGTGTCACGAAGGTTTTATTATTTCGGGAGATCCAACAAGAACGTGTAATGATGAAGGAAGATGGACAGAAGAAATTTATGGATTTACAACTTGCATTCGTACGTTTTTTCAATTTTTTAAAAAATTCTTTTAATTTAAAAAAAAAAAATTTTTTTTTAAATTTATTTAATTTTTTAATTTTTTTTTTTTTAAATGAAAATTTTTTTTTTTATTTTTTTTGTCAATTTTTTTTTATTTTTGTAATTTTTTTTTAAATTTCATTAATTTTTTTTTTAAATTTTTTTAAAAACAATTTTTTTTTAGGACTCGAAGAACAAATTGCTCGTACAACAGGCATCTCTCTCGCCATCATACTTTTTATCATCGTACCATTATCGTTACTTGCAATAATCTTTCTGAAACAACATTTTAAAGCACTTCAAGAGAAACAAGAAATATTAGAAGAAGAAAATCGATGGAAAGAAATTGAATCATTGCGATTAAAACAAAGGGAATTGATCGAATCAGCAAGTAAAGAACAAGAAATTGAATTAAAAGACATAGAAACGGAAGAAAAAATTAAAGATGAAGAAAAAAAATTAATCGAAACACCATTGTGATACAAAATTGTCAGGCAAAAATTTAAAAACAACTGAAATAATGAAAAAAAAATAAAAAATTGAAGAAGTGAAAAATTAATTTTAAAATTTTTTAGATTTTAAAATTTTAATTGAAAAAAAATATTTTTACGAAATTTTCGAATTTTCGACCCAAAAATTAAATAAAAATGCATCAAAATTTGTTTGAACATTGAAAACTTATATTTATTTCATTTTAATTAATCATACAAATTTTATACCAATGTAAAAACTTGAAAAAAAAAATTATAATAGAACTTAATAATGTAAAACGTTAACACTAATTAGCGCTTTGAAAAAGTAATGATGAGAGAATTCATGTCTAAACAAAAATTTCAAAGTGTTAAAACGAAAAACTTCAATTTCGGTAAAAAAAAAGAAACAAATGTTTGTAAGTAGTTACAAATAATTGAGACATCTTCTTAATAATTTTCCTATTTTTAGAGTTTTGTGTTTTTTTATGTTTATTTATTAGAAAGACATTCAAGGACTATTTTTGCTTTGAACTATCCTATTTTTTACTTTAATGATTAATTAATGAAAAAAAAGTACAACCTAAAATGCAATATCTTTGAAAAAATATTTTTTTTCTCGTTTTTGCTCGTTTTCTCGCGTTTTTTTGATGATTTGTTCCTCTTACTTAAGAAATTTACTTATAAAAAAAAATTAAACTGTCCATGTCGCTCTTTTTTGTGTTCATTTTTTTTTTTATTAAGCGAGCGACCTTATTGCATAAAGTTAGCGCAAAATTTATCCAACATACGTATTTGGTTTGAGTTTTTTACTGCGTCGCGCGGCGCCGGCAACGCCCGCTGCTTCATCGCCCTCTTCGGAAGATTCACTTTCCGATTTGACGGCAGCCAAACCGAGTTCAGCTGCATCGAAATTGCCCGTTGTTCGTGCACGTTCAAGGGTGCGAATTTGCGTTTCGAGCATCGAATTCTGTCGTTTCAGATCGTCGATGTCTTGTTGGTGGGAACTATTCTTGCGTCGCATAAACTGGATGTATTCCGCTGCCTTTTTCAGGATTTGTGCACGACTTGCCTGTAAAAAAATCGAGAGTTAATTGAAGAAATTGTAATTTTTTGAACGAAATGAGACGTCTTTCGACTCGAAAAGGCGTCACACGAAAAATGTTAATGAAAAAAAAAATGAATTTCAAGGATCGTAATCGCGAGAAGGATGAAAATGAATGAGCGCAAATACGATTCAAGAAGAAAAAATGGAAAAATGTTAATAAAAATTTGACGTTAGCACATACAACTACCTTTTCGCCTTGCAACGAAGGTACCGAGTCCCGCAGAGATGTGAAACTGTCTTTTATGTGGTCGCGTCGTTTGCGTTCGAGCGCATTGTGATGTGCTCGTTTCTCAGCCTGAAACGAAAAAAACACGATTAAACACGTGACTCATGTGTAAATAAATGAAATTTGACATCCTCAGAGCAGCAATTAATTTACAATTACAACAACAACAATATGTCTATGTATACGTGTGATATACGCCTAATTTTCATTTTTCGCTTCTTTACGTCGCATTAAATCCCGCCGAAGCGAGTTTCGAGCATAAATGAGCACGTCATGACATATGTTGCTTTTTGTATTTCCGTAAAACGCTTTGAAATTGCTTCAAGGTCTTTTGCTTTGGTTTTTTCGTTCAGCAACAAGAAATGCCATCACAAAATATAACGAAAAAAAAAACGCTTACCTGTGAAAAATATTGACCTCCTGCCTGTCTTGATCCATTTTTGCTCTGAGAATCGGAGTCATCGCCATCCTATCGAACGAATAAAAATGCAAAAGATAAGAAAAATTTTGTTATTGATATTTTTTGTATGTTTGAATGACGATTCAGACATTTTTTTCTCTTCGCTGTATGTTACACATACAGACAAGTATAAATATATTTTTTTGAAATTCTTACATCACTCAAGTCTACGTCGTCTTCGTGGCTCATGTTGCTAAATTGGTTAGCTTTTGCTGATGGATTTTCACCTGTGAAGCGCATTCAAAAGACTCTTTTTGCACGGATTTACGCGAGAAATTGGGACTTTTTTCCAAATTTTTGTTTGTTGAGTTTCGTGATACTTGATGGATTTGTATGAGTGAGACAAAGAATGACGCATGCGTGTACTTATTCGCTTCGTTGTAAAATTTGAGTTCGTTAATGCTTTTGTAAATGTTGAATTAATATTTGAATATTGTTTTTAAAAAGATTTTTATAAATTTATTAAAATTTTATAAATTTAAATTTATTTCATTTAAATTAATGTTCTTTGAATTTATTTAATAAAAATATTAAAAATTACAATAAATTAAAAATCTAAATTTAAATTAATAAATTTAAAGCAATTTTTTTCGAACTTATTGTCCCAAAAATTTTTTTTTCAAAATGGGGACAAAAAAAAAAAGATTTGAAATAATTTTTCATACAAAATGACAAAATTTTAACATTTTTTTTTGTCAGAGCAATTCAACTAAAAAATTGAAAAAAAAAAATCTTTAAAAAATTTTGAAAAATTCTTTGAAAAATTATCTTTAAGGTTCATTTTTGATGAAATTTTTAACTTTTTTTTATTTTGTCCCATTCGATTTTCGACTTTTGAAATGGGACAAAAAATTTATAAAAATTTATATTTATATTTTTTTAAATAAAAATATTTATAATGGGATATGCAATAAATTTTACACGCCATTAATTTTTCCATTATAAATCATAATTTTTTTGATTCAAAACCTTCTTTTAGCTAAAATTGACATATTACAAAAAATCTTAAAATGATTCGTGAAGTAGAATTTTTGCATTTCAAAGTTTGTATGGATTTTTAGTTTGAAATCATTTTCAATCGTTAAAAAAACATAATTTTCAAAATATTTCTTCAAAATTTTTGATGTATCAGTTCTATTTAGACTATTTAGACTCTCAGCATTAATTTAAGACTTCATTCGCTTAATTTTGACATCTGAAACAAAAATTACAACTTTTGAAAAAAAACAGTGAAATTTGCTTTTTGCATGATTTTTAATGAACCTTTATGCATATTGAAAATTTATAAAAAAAATAACATAAAAAAAAATTCGAAAATTATTTTTTCGAAAAAAATATTTTTTTTTTCTTCAAGATATCAACAGAAATGATTTAATGAATTGTTCATTTCTAATTGTTCATTTTTTTAAACTTGAAGTTTGTTGAAAATTGAAAAAAAAGCTGACATCGAAGCAAATTCGACAAAAAATATGGCGAATATTGTATTGACGATAAGCCAAAACTTCAAATTTGACATTTCTCTTCACAAAAAATCTGTGAGGCGAGACAATTTAATGAGCTGATGTATATTCAAATGCGAGAAGTAAATGCTGAACAATGCTCCAAATGAACGAAGAAAACACAAATTTTCTGACCATTTATCAAATATTTTATTTACTTTCAAAGTACGAGGGTTGCTCTGCATGGCCAACAAAGCAACACGATGTTGATGTTGAAAATTCTTTTTAAATTTTAGGCGCCGAAGTGTTGTCTTTGAGCATGTTCCCATGATGCCATTGTACCGTGATCGTTGAGGTATTGAACGTTGCATCCGTCATTTCGCAAGCGTCCTTCTTCGCGCAACTTTTCAAAGTCTTCACGATCGAAACGCGTGAATCCCCATTTCTTCGAGATGAAGATCTTTTGACGTCCGGGGAACTTGAACTTGGCACGACGCAAGGCTTCGACGACTTGGGCCTTGTAACGATCGCTCGAACGTACACTCATGATTGGTTGTCCGATGTGAACACGAGCGACAGTTCCTTGTGGTTTGCCAAAAGCTCCACGCATACCGGTTTGAAGCCTGAAATGTTACAAAAAAATCGATTTTTAGTTGAAATAATTTTTTTTTTAAATTTTAATTTTTTTTATGGAAAAAAGTCAGTGTAGTCAACGTGAAATATTAATCATGGTTTGATCATATCCCAGTGCTCAAGGCATCTTTCATCACGGAAAAGGGGATTTTCGGAAAAAAGCAATAAGAAAACTCACCTATCGGCTCCGGCGCACGACAACATCTTGTTGATGCGGATAACGTGGAATGGATGCAAACGCATACGGATATGGAATTGATCTTTTCCGCAGAATTTGACCAAATATTTGTTGCAGCAAATACGACCAGCTTCCAAGGCTTCGCTGCTCAACTGTTCATATTCGTCGGATACCAAATGCACGCACAGCGGGAAATCGTCGACATTTGCCTTTTTGCGACCCAAATCGAAGATACGGATCTTGGCATCTGGCACACCGCGGCAGAAACGCGATTTTGGATAAGGTTTGTTCTTACAATAGCGATAACTGAAAGAAAAAGAGAAAAAATTTTGTTAAATTTTGACAACAATGCACTGCACTGCCATTTTGTTTTTCATCACACACGTCGTCTTCCATAGAAAGAGCTATTTATGTTCGTCGCTTTATTGAGGTTAAAATTTTCGAGACAATTTTTACCTCACCCTAAAAGCAATAATTTGCTTTTCCTTCTTTTTAAATTCTTCTCCAAAACTTGCGTCGTAGTTTTCGATCGTGTTTTGGTGTCGGAGAAGGAAACTTGCGGTTTTTCGTGAAACGTGAAAAAAATTGTACACTCACCATCTTGCAGGACGGCGACCCATCTTGAGCTGCAATTTACGAAAAAAATCCAATTAATTTCTCGTGTACTCGACTACATTTTTGTCAATGGAGTGCTAAAGAATATTTTTTCAATATTTTTAGCACATTTTGTGCATTTTTAAGCACAAAAATTATGGAGAATTTGTCGCGCACACTTACCTCCGTGAAATGTTTCAGCCAAAAAGAACGAATGACACGTGCGGTTTTGACATTCGGATGTGCGAGACGAACGAAAATGATAAACGAAACTTCAAAAGTGACATTCGAGACAGGAAATTTTGAATTAGCATCATGGCAATTTTGAAAGTTTAGCCATTATTTTTTGATTTTCGACGAAAATTATTTTATATTCTCAAAATTTTGATTTAAAAAAAAAATTTAATTAAATTTTTTTCTCAAATTGTTCAGATTTGTCAAAAAAAAGTTTTCTGAAAGTCTCTAAAAAAATTTTAAAAATAAAAAAATATTCAATTAAGAATCATCGAATAGGCTTTCAAAAATTTGTTACGTTTTTTCATAATAAATGAATTTCTCATAATTTCTGATCAATTTAATGCTTAAGCAGAAATAGAACAACTAATTTCAAATAAAAAAATAATTTTTTTTTAGTTTCAATTTTTTTTTTAAAGTTTTGAGTTATAAAATGATTAAAAATGATAAATTAGAGCCCTCTGACAAATTTTCATCCATTTGGAGCAAGATTTGACAAAAAAAAGCTTTGACACAGTTTTTGACACAGTTTTTTTGCTCTTGATTTAGTTTTTAAAACAAAACTATGTCAAAGAAAAAAATTTTTTTTTAGTTTCAATTTTTTGGCAGTTTTGAGTTATAAAATGATTAAAAATGATAAATTAGAGCCCTCTGACAAATTTTCATCCATTTGGAGCAAGATTTGACAAAAAAAAAACAAAACTTTGACACAGTTTTTGAGTTATAAAATGATTAAAAATGATAAATTAGAGCCCTCTGACAAATTTTCATCCATTTGGAGCAAGATTTGCTCTTGATTTTTTTGCTCTTGAGTTTTTAAAAACAAAACTATGTCAAAGGAAAATTTTTTTTCAGTTTCAATTTTTTGGCAGTTTTGAGTTATAAAATGATTAAAAATGATAAATTAGAGCCCTCTGACAAATTTTCATCCATTTGGAGCAAGATTTGACAAAAAAAAGCTTTGACACAGTTTTTGACACAGTTTTTTTGCTCTTGATTTAGTTTTTAAAAACAAAACTATGTCAAAGGAAAATTTTTTTTTGAGTTTCAATTTTTTGGCAGTTTTGAGTTATAAAATGATTAAAAATGATAAATTAGAGCCCTCTGACAAATTTTCATCCATTTGGAGCAAGATTTGACAAAAATTGCTTTGACACAGTTTTTGACAGTTTTTTTGCTCTTGATTTAGTTTTTAAAACAAAACTATGTCAAAGAAAAATTTTTTTTCAGTTTCAATTTTTTGGCAGTTTTGAGTTATAAAATGATTAAAAATGATAAATTAGAGCCCTCTGACAAATTTTCATCCATTTGGAGCAAGATTTGACAAAAAAAAGCTTTGACACAGTTTTTTTGCTCTTGATTTAGTTTTTAAAAACAAAACTATGTCAAAGGAAAATTTTTTTTTCAGTTTCAATTTTTTGGCAGTTTTGAGTTATAAAATGATTAAAAATGATAAATTAGAGCCCTCTGACAAATTTTCATCCATTTGGAGCAAGATTTGACAAAAAAAAGCTTTGACACAGTTTTTTTGCTCTTGATTTAGTTTTTAAAACAAAACTATGTCAAAGGAAAATTTTTTTCAGTTTCAATTTTTTGGCAGTTTTGAGTTATAAAATGATTAAAAATGATAAATTAGAGCCCTCTGACAAATTTTCATCCATTTGGAGCAAGATTTGACAAAAAAAAGCTTTGACACAGTTTTTGACACAGTTTTTTTGCTCTTGATTTAGTTTTTAAAAACAAAACTATGTCAAAGGAAAATTTTTTTCAGTTTCAATTTTTTGGCAGTTTTGAGTTATAAAATGATTAAAAATGATAAATTAGAGCCCTCTGACAAATTTTCATCCATTTGGAGCAAGATTTGACAAAAAAAAGCTTTGACACAGTTTTTGACACAGTTTTTTTGCTCTTGATTTAGTTTTTAAAAACAAAACTATGTCAAAGGAAAATTTTTTTCAGTTTCAATTTTTTGGCAGTTTTGAGTTATAAAATGATTAAAAATGATAAATTAGAGCCCTCTGACAAATTTTCATCCATTTGGAGCAAGATTTGACAAAAAAAAGCTTTGACACAGTTTTTGACACAGTTTTTTTGCTCTTGATTTAGTTTTTAAAACAAAACTATGTCAAAGGAATTTTTTTTTCAGTTTCAATTTTTTGGTAGTTTTGAGTTATAAAATGATTAAAAACGATAAATTAGAGCTATTCTGATAAATTTTTATGCATTTGGAGCAAGATTTGACGTATTTTTAATTTTTCAAATTTTAAGCTTGTGAAGCATCCAATCAATTTTTTTTAAACCAAAATTAAAATTTACATCTTGAAATTTTGAATGACATCATTCCGTTTTGTTGACAAATATTTTCAAAGAGCAATTTTCCTCAAAAAATCTTTCGTTACATTTAGTGTTTCCGCAATGGCTGTTGTACTTCGAAACTTGTTAAAATTGAACAAATCAGCATCTTATTGCCCCATCATTGCACGTCAATTCGCATCAAAATCAGAAAATGGTGAAAATGGCAAAGAAGCAAAAGCCGAAAAAGAAGAAGAAAAAATTCCTGAAAATATTTTAGTCGAGAAAAGTGATGTTGTAACGTTAATTGGGATTAACAGACCTCAAAAAAGGAATTGTGTGGATTCTTTAACGTCGAGTCAATTGATAAAAGGTAAATTTGTTCGAATTTTTTTTTTAAATTTCAAAAATTTTAAATTTTTCTGTAAATTTTTAGCAATTACTGACTTTGAAGCTGATGAAAAATCCCCGGTTGGTGTTTTGTACGGCATTGGAGGCACATTTTGTGCGGGATATGATCTTGCTGAAGCAGCTAAAGGCGGAGCAGAATCCATTATTACCAATACTGATGGTAAATTTTTGATTTTTCATCAATTTTTTGACTTTTTAATTTTTTTTCACAGGGGCAATGGGACCTACTCGATTGATTACAAAAAAACCTCTTATCGCAGCAATTAATGGATATTGTGTCGGCGGCGGCTTAGAACTTGCTTTAATGTGTGATTTGCGTGTCGTTGAAGAAAATTCGATTCTCGGGTTTTTCAATCGTCGTTTTGGAGTTCCTTTAGTTGATGGCGGATGTGCTCGTTTAGCTCATTTAATTGGATTGTCGCGCGCATTAGATTTGGTCTTAACAGGACGACAAGTAACGGCACAAGAAGCTGCAGAAATTGGTTTAGCAAATCGTGTTGTTGCAATTGGAGCTTCTTTGGGTCAAGCTGTGAATTTGGCGAATTGTATTGCAAAATTCCCGCAAGAAGGCGTAAAACACGATCGAGATGCTTTGTATTATTCATGTTATGATAGTCCGAATTTCCAAACATCCGTTAATTATGAAGTTATGACATGCACAAAGGAGTTATTTGACGAAGCAACCGCTGGCTCGGGCAAATTTATTGAAGAAGGAATCGGAAAGGGAGGAAAATTTCATGATGTTCGTGAAAAAGATTTGCCGGAATGGGAAAGAGAGGAGATTCAAAGAGAAAATAAGGCAAAAGAGGAAGCGGCAACGGAGAAAAAGGAATAAAAAAATGTTTAGTTTAGTTTTAAATATTATCTAGTCGATAAATTGCGCAGATTTCTTTAACAAATAGTCATTTTTTTTCATTTTCCATTTATTTTTTAAGGCTTTCCATCAAAATCCATCGAAAATTTATGGACCTCAACCCCTATCAATCTTACGATACCGTGAATGAATGGCTTCTTTTATTAATTTTATTAATTTTTTTTTTTGCAAAAAAATTTCATAAAAATCGAAAAATTGCACAAAAAATTTAAAAAATTAAAAAATTTTAATGGCTATAAATTTTTTTTTTTTTTTAATTTTTATAAAAATTAATTTTTCGATCTTTCGAGCACAAAAAATTTAATAAATTCAAAAATTTTGAAATACTAAAGATTTTAATGAAAAGTTAAAATTTCAAAAATTTTTATAAAAATCAAAAAAATTAAAAAAAAAATAAAATTTTTATGAAAATTTGATACCTACATTTTAAAATTTCATCAAAAGTTGAAATAAAAACATTTTTAATTAATTTTTTAAAAACTGAAAATCTAAAAAAATTCATGAAAATAAGAAAAATAAATGAAAAATAAAAATTTAATTGAATTGAAAAATATTTTACCAAAAGAATTTTCGAAAATATAAAATTTTTAATGAAAAATCAAAAATTTCATGAAAATTTTAAAAAAATAAATATTTCTTAAAATTTTTGAATTTAAAAAAAAATTTTGATGAATTTTTGAAAAATTTAATTTTTAATGAAAAAAAAATTATATAATGAAAAGTTTAAGAAATTGATTTAAAAATTTTTTTTTTATCTTTTTTTTAAAAAAACTCTTCTAACATTTTTTATTAATTTTTTTCATTTATTTATATTTTAAGGTTTTCGACAATATTTCATCGATTTTTATTTTTACAATTTTTCCTTTTAGATGTCTACGAAAAAACGAAAGAGATAAAAATTTAGTGATTAACATTTGCTGCGGCAACAGTACACTTTGCCATTGTTGGCGATGCTCTTGTAATGGGATCCGTCATGAAGAAATCTTTCAGTAATTTTTGCTTAAAGTCAATGTTGGATTCGAAGCGTCCCGTTCCCGCGGATTTTGCCAATTCTTCGCCGCTCTTTTGATAATTTGCCGGATGTAATTTTCCGTATTGCACTAAATGCGGTGCAATTTGCTCCATGCGATCGCGTAATTCATCCAAGGTGTCATATGGCAATGGTTTGCCGACAATTTCTGACAATGCGCGGATAATTTTCCAATCTTCACGCGCCATGCCCGGAGGAGTAACCGCAACGAGCGTTTGTTGTGCCCGTCCTTCTGTGTTGACATAAGTAGCTTGTTTCTCCGTGTAAGCAGCTCCGGGTAAGACACAATCTGCCATCGAAGCCCCGTTATCTCCATGATGTCCTTGATAAACGACAAAACAATCGGCTGGCAATTGATCACGTTTGATATTTCCCGCATCAGCGCCCAAGAGGAACAAAACTTTGGGCTTTGCGGCAATTGCGGCATCAACTCCGCCGTGATAACCGACGTCTAAAGCGCCTGTTTGTCCTGCTGTGGTTTGCAAAACGTTGAAAGGCTTCCAATCGGGACTTTCGGGAGACAATTTTCCGCATAATTTTTTCGCAGCGGCGAGGAATGAAGCTCCATCATTTCGTGCGAGAACATCAGCTCCGACAATAACCAAAGGACGCTTTGCTGCCTTCAAACGAGCAAAGAACGGATGTTGCCCATCAGCAATTTGGGCCAAAACTTGAGGATCTGCACCCAAATTTTCATGCGGATATGACAAATCAACATTGGGTCCAATTAAAGCGATATCAGTCTCGTTATGAACGTATCCTTTGCGCAAACGAGTGTTGACTAAAGGAGCTTCGTAACGCGGATTTGTACCAACAAGCAATACTAAATCAGCTTGTTCACATGCGGCAATTCCATTATTCATGACGTAATTTGATCGCAAATCAGCGCCGCTCGGGAAAGATTGTTCAGTGCAAACAACTTCAGATCCCAAGCGTTGAAGAAGATCTTTTAGAGCAACCATTGCTTCGACATCAGCTAATCCTCCGGCGACAACGGCAACTTTTCCTTGAGCAGCTTGCAAATTTTTGGCGACAGCAATGAGAGCAGATTCCCATTCAACAGCTTGTAATTCGCCATCAGGTTTTTTCAACATGGGGGCAACTAAACGTTGACGTTTCAATCCGTCGCAAGCAAAACGAGATTTATCCGATAACCATTCCTCGTTGATTTCTTCATTTTCACGTGGCAAAATACGAAGAACTTCATTCGTGCGGGTATTTACGACAATATTGCTTCCAACGGCATCCATAACGTCAACACTGTCAATTCGACGAATCTCCCAAGGGCGAGCTACGAAGCTATATGGCTTGTTAGTCAATGCTCCAACGGGACACAAGTCAATTACGTTGCCCGATAACTCACTCAAGAAGAATTTCTCGACATATGTGCCAATTTGCATGTCATTTCCGCGTCCCGTGGTTCCCAAATCATTCACTCCGGCAATTTCTGAGGCAAAACGGATGCAACGTGTGCAATGAATGCATCGCGTCATAATTGTTTTAATCAAAGGACCAATATCCTTATCCTCAACTGCTCGTTTTCCCGAATGATTTATATCCTCGAAGCGGGAACGATCACTTCCGAATGCCATTGCTTGATCTTGCAAATCGCATTCGCCGCCTTGATCGCAAATTGGACAATCCAACGGATGGTTCATCAGCAAAAATTCCATGACGCCTTCGCGTGCGCGTTTCGTCATTTCCGAATCCGTTTTGATGCGCCATCCCTTCATGACGGGCATCGCACATGCCGCAACAGGCTTTGGACTCCGTTCAACTTCTACCAAACACATGCGACAATTTCCGGCGACAGCAAGGCGTTCGTGATAACAAAAACGGGGAATTTCGATGCCAACTTGCGCAGCTGCCTGTAAAACAGTCGTGCCAGGCTCAACCATAACCGGGATGTCATCGATAAAAACTTCGAATTTTTCGGGAGCTTTGCTTGGGACAGCACTTGCGGCGCTACTGCTTTTGCAGGCGACTTGCGTTGAGGCGGAGAGAACGCCGCGAAGGTTGCTGATGCGACTTAATGGAGTGCGAATCATTTTTTTGAAGATTTTTTCGGGTATCACTCGCACTCACTTTTCGTAACGAAAGTTGTTAGAATTCGCTCGGAGATGATGTGTTATTGGTCTGAAATGATGAGCGAATAAGAATTTTAAAGAATTAATGCGAAATGATAAAGAAATTGAAGAGAATTCACCTTCGTTTTCACAGAAACCTCTTTTTTGAGAATTTTTCGTGTTTATGTAATACTTGACAGCTGACAAGGATTTGACACTTGAGTTTGGCAAGAGGCTGTTACAATTAACGAAAATGCTCACACTTTATTCTTTTTCAAAAAATTAATTAATTTTTAATTAAATTTAAATAATCAAAAATCAATTGATAAGATTTTAAAATAAAATTTAAAATTAATAAAATTTTCAGAAATTTTCAAAAAGAAAGTAATAATAATAAAATTATTAATAACACAAAATTAATTAATTAATTAAATTTTAAAATCCATTTATAATTTAAATTTTAAAAAATTTTGAAAGAAAAAAAATTTTACAAAAAATATTAAAAAATCTTCTAACAAATATTTTGAAATTTATTTTCGTAAAGGTTTACAAAAAATCAAAAAATTTCATGAAAAGTTGAAAAATTAAATTTTTCATGAAAATCAAAAAATTTCATGAAAAATTAAATTTTTCATAAAAATCAAAAAATTTTATGAGAAGTTAAAAAACAAAATTTTTAATGAAATTTTGAAAAATGATCATAAGTCAAAAAATTTAATGAAAAGTTAAAAATTAAATTTTCCATAAAAATCATGAAAAGTTGAAAAATTAAAATTCAATTGAATTGAAAAATATTGAATGATGAATTTTCGAAAAAAAAATAATAAAAATTTGAAAAAAAAAATTTTTATGAATCTTTGAAAAAAAAAAAAAATTTTATGAATTTTTAAAAATAAAATTTTTAATGAAAAATCAAAAAATTTAATGAAAAATTTGAAAAAATTATGAAAAAATCTTCTTTTTCATAAACTCTTCTAACAAACGTTTTTTATTTTTATTAATTTTTTTTAAGTACAAGAAGACGTTCAAAAACTGTTAAACTCGTAAAAACTCAATTTAAATATTTATGTAAAAAATATTTTCTATGTTTCCATAGATTCTTCATCTCCTTGTTCTGATCTCGGTTCGCTCGCTCTTTCACTCTCCGTCCCTACATCAACCCAACTACTGCTTCTTCCGCTACTTTCGCGATCCGATCGACTTCTTTCTGAACTAATGGCACTTGATTTTTCTACAGAATTGCTATTGCTTTGGATTTCTTCGTCTTCCTCATTCGACTTTGAACTGATTTCCGTTGCTTGCGAACCTTCTCTCGTCGTATTTATCGTTTCGCTGATATCCATTTCTTGTTCGGGCGACTTAAAAAGACGTTCAAAGGTCCCCGTTGTGTTCGAGGAGCCTCGTGATGTCCCGTTTTGTTCGATAATTTCGACAACGGGTTCCGTTAATGGTTCGTCTTGGTCTTCAGGTTCGTGCAAAAAGTGCATGTAACACTTTAACACGCATTTCGGAGGTACATTATGGACTGGATGTGTTGGCAGGACTTCGTTCATGGGATCTCCAATAACGATGGGATCACGTTCGATGTCACAATGTTGTGCGACAGACAATCCGCTTAAATTGTAACACGTGTGATACGGATCTGCGGGTTTGCCGGGTTTATCGATCAAACCTCCCGTCGGGCGTTGACAACAAATGAGGATGTATTCTTGCAAAGCTTCTCTATGGAACATCGGGCGTTTCATAAAAGCTCCCAATTCGGGTTCTTCTTTCGCGATAAGTGCTTGTACGATGGGAATTAGAGCGCCTTGCCAAAAAGAGTAACAACCGTCGACTAATTTGTTTGTTCTTCCCTGAAATCCTCCTTCATATCGTGTTTGACGATTTACGGTCCATCGTAACAAGGCATGCAAGTCAACGTGAGAAGTTGTTCCTAACATTGCTAAAGCTGCTGCTGCACAAAACGAATATCCGCCATGAGCTTCGAGATCGGGAGCTCCTCCGAAGCCGCCTTCGTAAGTTTGACACTCGGCAATCCATTTTGCGGTATTTCGAAAGAGAATTTGTTCATCTTCTTTCGAGACATTCACTAATTTTGCCGATGAAATTGCACAATAAGCTCCTCGAACATCAACTTCGCCGCCTACATGCATTCGATAAGCGCCATTTGGTTCTTTGACGGACAAGAAAAATTTTTTTAACGAATTTCTGAAACATAAAAAATTAATTTTTTAAATTTTTTGATGAAATTTTCAACGAAAAAACTCACTTATCAATCGCTTTGAATGCCTTTTCCGTGCCAATTATGACTAAAGCATTCACAGCTGCATAAGTAGGAGCTAAATGGGCAATTTGTTGAGGTCCTCCGCCAAATCCGCCCTCGGGACATCGACATCGCGTCAAAAAATCAACAACATGATCGTACGTTTCGTCGCTAAAACGAATATTAAGTATCGCCGCAGCATTAAGAGTCCAATAAACAAGCCATGGGCGCGAGGCATCAAGACATTCAAACGAACTGGAAAGACTCTTTAACACTCTTTCCAAAAATGCGGCGTGATTTTTGCGATTTAACACGGGCAACGTCGGATCCAATGCGGCATATTGCTCGAATCGATCGTAAATTTGTTCGATTGTTTGTTCGACCTTTTTCTAAAAATAAAAAAGTGAATGAATTCGTTGACCTGGAATGCGTTCGACAGAAAATTCAATGTTTTACCTGTTCCTTCGACGTGACAGTCTCGACTTTCTCATCGTCAAATAGATCCTGTTTGATTTCGCTGAAATTTCGCACTTTTACGCCCGACGTATTTACAAAAGCTTCCATTTTTCCCGAAAATCAACGAGCAATAAATAATTAAAAATTTATGAAAACATCAAAACTGTCAATGAATGACGGCTTGCGCTCAGTTCCCATTACGCAAAAGGCAGTTTGAATGTTGAAAAATATTTTAAGGGGTAAAAGAGAAATTTGGAATGAGAATTTTTAAAATTTGCAAAATTAATTTTTTATTTAAATGTTTGAAATTTAATTTTTTTTTTGACAAAAAATGCATGAAAAATTGTTTGTGCACATAATTTTTGAAAAAAAAAAATTAAAAAAAATAAATTTTTTTGAAAAAAAATTTTTTTATTGAAAAAAAAATTTAAAAAAAAAATAATTTTTTAAAAAAGAAATTTAAACAAATTAAGTTTAAATTTTTCATGAAAAGGAAAAAATTTAAAATATTTTGAAAAAAAAAATTAAAAAAAATAAAATAAAATTTTCAAAAAAAAAAAAATTCTCGAAATTTTCTTTAAAAAAAAATAAAAAAAATAATTAAAAAAAAAGAAATTTTTTTAAAAAAAGAATTTTTGAATAAATTTTTGATAAAGAAAAATTTTAAAGCAAATTTTCACAAATTTCAATTATGGGGTATAAACTAAAATCCGAATCGCAAAATTTTATTCGCCTAATCAAAACAAATAGTAGAAATCAGCTTTTTTTCGTGATAATTTCATCGGATCGTCATTAAAAAAGGTTTTCCGTAAATGTTCTAAAGGAAGTTTTTCGTCTTTTTATCGTAGTTTACCACGTAGAAAAATGGCAAATAGTGTTGGAAATTCGTACAATTTCAAAGTTGTCCTTTTGGGAGAAGGAGCTGTTGGTAAGACGTCGATCGTCTTGCGTTATATCGAGTCAAAATTCAATCCGAAACACATAACGACGTTGCAAGTGAGCTCATCATAAAATGTTTCAATGTTGCTTCAGAGATAAGAATCACTTTTTATTACAGGCATCGTTTCTGAACAAAAAAATCAACATTGACGATAACAGAGTGAATTTGAGCATTTGGGATACTGCGGGACAAGAAAGGTAACATTTTTATGGCTTCTCTGATTACATGATTCACTTTTTTTTTGCATTACGAAACGATTTAGATTCCATGCTTTGGGTCCAATTTACTATAGAGGCTCGAACGGGGCAATTCTCGTGTATGACATAACCGACGAAGAATCATTCCAAAAAGTCAAGAGTTGGGTAAAGGAGCTCAAAAAGATGCTCGGGAACGAAATTACGCTCGCAATTGCGGGAAACAAAATGGATTTGGCCAAAGATAGACAAGTTTCGTTGGAAACGGCGGAAGAATATGCCAAAAGTGTCGGAGCGAAGCATTATGAGACATCGGCGAAGCTCAATGAGGGCATTGATGACTTGTTTTTAGCACTTGCGAAAGATATGATTGCTGTTAGTAATGCGAAAAATACGAATTTGAATAGACAGGGTTCGATGAGAAGAGGAAATGCGCTCGTTTTGGAAGACGATGCGGATGAAGATGGAGCTGAAAACGATACGAATGCGGGAAGAAGCAGGTGTTGTTCGTAAAAAGCGAAAAAAAAACGAAAACAGTGACTTGTAGAAAATTAAAATGTGATTCAAAATTTAAAAAGAAAAGAAAAAGTAAATATTTTTAGTCCGCCTACTCTTATCTATAACAACTGAAAACAACTACTAAAATATACTACTTGAAGTAACGTGTGCGTAAATAATAAATATTTAAAGTGAAATTATTTTTATGCTGTATAAAAAAAATAATGATAAAATAAAATATTATTGCAAAAAAATTTTTTTTTTCTGAAAGTTATAAAGACTTAAAATTTTTACAAAATACAATGTTTTTTTTTAAATTAAAAAATAAAATCTTTCATGAAAAAATTGAAAATAAAAATTTTTTTATGAAAAATTGAAAAATTTAATTTTTTCATAAAAAGTTGAAAATACAAAATTTTTCATGAAAAGGCCAAAATTTATAAATTTTTTAATGAAAAGTTGAAATTAAAAAAAAATTTAATGAAAAGGCAAAAATTTTTAAATTTTTCATGAAAAGTTGAAATTACAAAATTTTTCATGAAAAGGTAAAAATTTTTTATTTTTTCATAAAAAGGTAAAAATTTTTAATTTTTTCATAAAAAGGTAAAAATTTTCAATTTTTTCATAAAAAGGTAAAAATCAAAATTTAAATATTTAAATTTTTAATGAAAAGTAGAATTAAAATTCAAAAAATTGTAAAATATCGAAAACTCAAAATTTTTGATAATATGAAAAAAACTTCATTTTAACTTGAAACAATTAAAAAAATTTGGTTTATTTCAAATAAAAAATATTTCTAACTACAAAACGTTGAGCAAAATGGAATGCTCACAAGTCTAGAGATCACAACATTCATGACTTAATTATTCATTGTATTAAATGTAAAGTACATAAGAAAGAATTCCTTTCTTACAATTTTTTTTCCGTAATAAAAACTAATACAGTTGCGTTGTTCGGTATTTCGAAGGTAGCAATTTGATATCACTAAAGTCACTCAAATTCTCCGAGAAAACTCGCACAACGATAAATTTCTTGTTTTCGTACACTTTGAGGAAACTCGTGAACGCATTTGCGAACAATTCGCGACACAATTGCGGTTCGTGCTTCAAATCGGGCTCCAATTTATCCCAAAAATCGACTAGATAATTGCCTTTTTGTGTCTTGTTGAAACACAGTTCGTGCGATACAATCACATAATCGACACGCATCGTCGACAAATCGTTGTGAACTTGCACGGAGGGACGACGACTGTACATTGCATAAATCGATTTTGTGCGTTTTCTAAAAGAAAAATGTCATTTAGTAACTTTTTGATGAAAAATTAATAAAAAAATTACCTAATTTCGGGTAACTCAATGTGTTGATGATTGATAATGGGACGCTTTGTGATCAATTGAACAGCTGAAATGACATCTACAGGCCCGCCAAATTTCGCATCGTGAGCTGTTGTTGTGTCAATCCATTTAAGAAGCTTCAAAACTTCCAAATTTTGGGACTCTTTGAACTTGTATTGATCTTTGATGTTCTAAAAATTAAGATTTGGCAATGAAAATTTATGAAAAAATTTAACAATTAAAATTTAAAAATTCAATTTTAACTTTTGGGGTCTCAAATTTCCTCTAAAAGCAACGAACTTGACTCTTGAGGTCTTAAATTTCATTACTTTCAATTTAAAAATTATAAAAATTAAATTTTTCCTTACCTTAAAGCCTGGATTAATTAAAGTACATATCATCATGACGACATAAATCATGAAAAATACATGTGTATTCTTCAGGAACCATTTTTTCGAGGGAGACACAACAGCAACGACGCACGCAAACGGAATGAAAATGTATTTGAGCTTTTCTACCATAATTTGCAGCAATCCCAAAGCTGCCAATTGACTAATGTTGTAGATGAAAACGGGATCTGGCAACGAAAAAAACTCTGAATAATTGGAATCTGATGAATTTTGAGTTTCGGGATTCGTTTTTGACTCCTTCGATGATTCGCTATCTTGCTTTTCGACGTTGTTCGAAGCATTTGTGCTCGTTTTGTTGTCTTGTTGACGACTTTTTTCCTTCTCATTTATCTGATCTTTGAGTTTTTTGATGTCACTGAGGAACGAAGTCTTTTCCTTTTCAGCTTTCAAGTTGTTTGCCTTTCGTTGTTTGTACGTCAAATAATCGTAATTGCAATTTTTCAGCAAATCCAGACAATTTTGGATCGCTTTCTCCGTATTTGGGTTCGACAAGTCGTTCATTTTGATCCGATTTTCCTCCATATAGTCTTCAATAACGTAATTTTTGACACGTTCCTTAATATCGCCCGTTTCCTCTTGATACGATTTCTCACGTCGATTCTGCAAAAATTTTCCGAGGAAGACGATGATAAAGAGACAAATATTTTTGACACAGAAAACATTAAACATCGCTTTCAAAGTCTCAAAACGAACATTTCCATGTAAAATTGAGTTTTCCAAGAGAAATGACGAAATGGAAGCGGGAAACATGTTGAAACGAATTGCCGCAAGACGAATGTACGACAGTGTGATGTTGTCATCCTGATAATCGCTGAAAATTTTGTTCATGATGTCAAATGTGATGTATGCGAAAAAGACGAGTAACGCCAAATTTCGTATAAATCTTCGAATGCGTGAAATTCTGCTCGGATCTGGCGATGGCGTGTACATACTTGACTTCAAAATGTGCAATTCCAAGCTGATTGCCATCGTAAAATGGATCGAAGTAAGGAAATATGAGGATTTATTGGTAAGGGCATATGCAAAAACGTTCGCTGATATTTGTGAAAATGTATAATCGTGGATGAGACCCTTTTGTAAGACGCCTGTTTCATACAAAAAGTACATGACGATGATCTGTGTGCTAAAAATCACGGAAGAAACGGGCCAAAAAATGATCGAAACTGTCGTTATGAGTGCCATATCCGATATTATCGTCAAATTTCGATGTACAGGCTCTTCAGGTAATGCCCGTCGTTTGGCAATCTCTTTGCTTAAGATGAAAAATTGGATTAACAAAAATGGTACGGCGAAATTTTCACGCGAACTTGGATGATTGTGAATATTTGTCGCATGCTCGTGCAGTGTAAAGTAGTAAATTACACAAGCAAAGCCTCCAAAGATGTGTTTGCTCAAAAAAGTACCGTACATGTACATCGTAAAAACCAACAATCCCGACAAAATCCAAATTATCGAGAGATAAAAGTACATCGGGTCTCCGAGACCATTACATTCGACACTTTCTGTATCGTCCCAACACCAAAGCGACGAGACATCATAAAGCTCCGTCACGTTCATGAACGTCAAATACATCAAACTCGTAAAAATTTCGGGAACAACGAAGAATCTGTGAGCACTGTTGATCGTCCTCGGATATTCCGTCATGTTGTCGAACAACACGAGATTCAATCCCGTATCGAATTCCTTACTTTCGACAATTGTCTTGTAAAAATAAAAGTATTGGTCTTTGGAGAAGATGAGAAATCGCTCGATTTTCGACAATTCACTAAATCCCGTTTGAAATTCAAAGACATTGCTCGCATGAAAAACGTGAATACAAGCAAGCCCGATTCCTGCAAAAGAAAAAAAAATGAAAAATTAGGCCGGCGATTGCGTAAACAATTTTCCAAAATATAAATAAACAAATTTTCTTACCAATGAGTGCGGAGGAAATGATAAAAACGAGTCGGCTTTCATACATTTTTGCGATTTTCAGTTCAACTGAGCTTTAATTTACTCGTCTCTTGACATTTTCTTCATAAATTTCCCTTTTTCTTTGGATTTTCACTCGATTTTCCTTCGTTACGAGGGTTTGTTTTGATTTTCCTCATTGAAATTTGCCTCAACTGATTCAAATGAGACGAATGAAATTGAAAAACGTCAAAGAAACCAACCAAAACAAATCCAATTTTCGATTTCCGTGCAATATTTTAGCTGAAATTTCCCTCGAAACTCCCCCAAAAATGGATGTTATCAACAAATTATACTCTTCCGTAAGTAGTACGGTGTCTCAACTATCAGGAGTGTTACCTGGCAATCCCGTAACTCGTGAATTTGAGGCAGAAAAACAAATTGCATCGGCAGGACGTGGTAAGTTGTTAATTATTACCTATTCTTTTATCATCGATAATGACTCATACTTTTTAATTTTTTTAAGGTCTTGTATGGAAAATTTACAAAGGATACAAAAAATCCACGAAACAAGAAGCAGCAATTTTTGTCATGGAAAAACGAATGCTCGATAAATGGTCAAAAGATGATCGTGATTCGTTCATTGAGCAACTGAAACGTTCCGTAATTCAATTGACAAAAATTCGACATCCGCAGATCCTGACAGTGCAACATCCATTGGAAGAAAGTCGAGAATCGTTGGCGTTCGCGACAGAACCTGTATTTGCATCTTTGGCAAATGTCCTTGGCGATACGAGTAATTTACCTTCGCCGAATAACGTAGCAGGTCACAAACTCTTTGACATTGAAATAAAGTACGGATTGATGCAACTTGCGGAAGGAATAGGATTTTTGCATTCCGACGTGAAATTGCTGCACAGAAATATTTGTCCCGAGTCGATAATTGTGAACAAACAAGGAGCATGGAAGATTTTCGGCTTTGATTATTGTGCGATGAATCAACCAATGAACGATGGAAAACCATATTGGCCTCTTGTCGAATATAATTCATCGTGGCATGTCTTGACACAACCCAGTTTGGAGTTTATGGCTCCCGAATACGGTTTGATTTCGAGTCATTCGCCTTCAAGTGACATTTTTTCCCTTGGAATACTGATCTATACAATTTACTCTCGTGATGGCAAGCCTCCGAAACAGTTTGGAAAGGATTATAATGCTTACAAACGCTTTGCTGCAGACCTAAAACAGGGAAAATATCCAAATTTATCAGAAATCCCCGAGCAACTTGTTGACTATGTGAAGCTCATGTTAAATGCAACGCCAGAAATGCGTCCCAACGTTCATGAATTCGTCAAAATTCCATTTTTTGAGGATGTTGGAGTTAAAACCTTAAGTTACCTTGATTCACTGTTCCAATGGGATAATTTACAAAAAAGTAAATTTTACAAGGGATTGCCTCAGATCATCCAAAAATTGCCGCATCGCATAAACTTGTATCGAATCAACCAATGTCTCGTGAAGGAGTTTTTGAATCCGCAAATGGTCCCGTTTGTGTTGCCAAATGTCTTAATGATCGCCGATAAGTGTTCGCAAGATGAGTATTTGAAGTATATTTTTCCTCATCTGAAGCCTGTCATGAAAATGCAAGATCCGATTCAAATTTTGTTGATTTTTATGCAAAAAATGGAGCTTTTGCTGCGATTGACGCCTGCGGAAGATGTAAAATCGGATGTTTTACCCATGTTATACAGAGCATTAGAATCTGACGCCCAACAAATTCAGGAATTATGTTTGTCGGTTTTGCCAACATTTGCTTCGTTGATCGATTATCCCGCCATGAAGAACGCTCTCATGCCAAGAATCATGAAATTGTGTCTCGGAACGGGATTTGTGAGTGTTCGTGTGAATTGTCTCCTGTGCATTGGGAAGTTATTGGATAATTTGGATAAATGGCTCGTTTTGGATGATGTTTTGCCGTTTCTTTCGCAAATACCATCACGAGAGCCCGCCGTGATAATGGCAATTTTAGGAATTTATAAATTATGTTTGAACCATAACAAGTTGGGAATTACAAAGGAAGTCATGGCGAACAAGATAATTCCCTTCCTTGTACCGTTAAGTATCGAAAATGGTCTTTCAGTAGCGCAATTTAACGCAATTATGTCGATGATCAAGGAAATGGTGCAACGAATCGAGACGGAGCATCGTTCAAAACTCGAACAATTGAATTCCATCAAAAATGAGACGAAGGAGATGGATTTGAATTTACAACCAAATAGCGGATCTCTGCTTCCAAGTGTTAAATCGCCTCCCACGAACGAAATGGATAAAATGTTTTCGGATCTCGGCTTGGATGGATACATGGATTCACAAACATTCCCCGAAAATTCGTCGCAAAATGGATTTTTCAGCCCGACAACGCCCAGCAACATGTCAAGCAGTCTCTCTTCGGGCAGTTTAAGTTTGCAAGACAAACAACGAATGGTAGCTCAGCAGGAAATGAATCAACGTCTTCAAACGCAAGCTCCAATAATGCCATCTGCGGCTCCCCAAAAACAAGTGACTAAACCAAAAGACCTCACATCAACGTTAATCGAGTCGAATTTAAGTCAAATGCGCATCACGCCAACGACAAATAATCAACCAAACTGGCAACAACCCGCGAATTTCGCTTCCTTTGGTAATGCATTCCCATCTCAACCCGCAGCTACAACAACAACAAATTGGAATACAACTCCGTCATGGAATTCGACAATTCCCAATTCGAGTAGTTTGAATTCCTTGAATAGTTTGATGCCGATGAAAAATGATAAAATTCCGATGAATCAAATGCAGAAAACTTTAACAAGTCCAATTGCTCCGAGTATGAGTTTTATGAATAGCACGAACAATAATTCGACGTCGACGACGACAAATGTGCTGTCGAAAGATGACATCATGGATTTCTTGAATTAGAGTCCTTAAAAATTTAAAAACTTATGATGAACGAAATTCTTCTTATGTTTACTTCCATTTCTTTTTTGAATTATCTTAATTTATGACTTTTACTGTTTTTTAGTTTATTTAATGTGAATGATGATTAACAATAAATATAAAAAAAATTAAAAAAATAAACAGGCGTTTCCTTTTTTTATAAAAAAAATTGATATCTGATCGATTTTTGATGAAATAAAAAAAGTACGATTTTATCATATGAGGAGCAAAAATCGTACTTTTTTCCTCAAGTCACTTTTCAACCAAATTTTGATGGGTTTCAAAGCTAAAAGTTAATAAATATGCATTCTAAAGTTGATTTCCATTGATATCTGATCGATTTTTGAAGAAATAAAAAAAGTACGATTTTATCATATGAGGAGCAAAAATCGTACTTTTTTCCTCAAGTCACTTTTCAACCAAATTTTGATGGGTTTCAAAGCTAAAAGTTAATAAATATGCATTCTAAAGTTGATTTCAATTGATATCTGATCGATTTTTGAAGAAATAAAAAAAGTACGATTTTATCATATGAGGAGCAAAAATCGTACTTTTTTCCTCAAGTCACTTTTCAACCAAATTTTGATGGGTTTCAAAGCTAAAAGTTAATAAATATGCATTCTAAAGTTGATTTCAATTGATATCTGATCGATTTTTGAAGAAATAAAAAAAGTACGATTTTATCATATGAGGAGCAAAAATCGTACTTTTTTCCTCAAGTCACTTTTCAACCAAATTTTGATGGGTTTCAAAGCTAAAAGTTAATAAATATGCATTCTAAAGTTGATTTCCATTGATATCTGATCGATTTTTGAAGAAATAAAAAAAGTACGATTTTATCATATGAGGAGCAAAAATCGTACTTTTTTCCTCAAGTCACTTTTCAACCAAATTTTGATGGGTTTCAAAGCTAAAAGTTAATAAATATGCATTCTAAAGTTGATTTCAATTGATATCTGATCGATTTTTGAAGAAATAAAAAAAGTACGATTTTATCATATGAGGAGCAAAAATCGTACTTTTTTCCTCAAGTCACTTTTCAACCAAATTTTGATGGGTTTCAAAGCTAAAAGTTAATAAATATGCATTCTAAAGTTGATTTCCATTGATATCTGATCGATTTTTGAAGAAATAAAAAAAGTACGATTTTATCATATGAGGAGCAAAAATCGTACTTTTTTCCTCAAGTCACTTTTCAACCAAATTTTGATGGGTTTCAAAGCTAAAAGTTAATAAATATGCATTCTAAAGTTGATTTCAATTGATATCTGATCGATTTTTGAAGAAATAAAAAAAGTACGATTTTATCATATGAGGAGCAAAAATCGTACTTTTTTCCTCAAGTCACTTTTCAACCAAATTTTGATGGGTTTCAAAGCTAAAAGTTAATAAATATGCATTCTAAAGTTGATTTCCATTGATATCTGATCGATTTTTGAAGAAATAAAAAAAGTACGATTTTATCATATGAGGAGCAAAAATCGTACTTTTTTCCTCAAGTCACTTTTCAACCAAATTTTGATGGGTTTCAAAGCTAAAAGTTAATAAATATGCATTCTAAAGTTGATTTCAATTGATATCTGATCGATTTTTGAAGAAATAAAAAAAGTACGATTTTATCATATGAGGAGCAAAAATCGTACTTTTTTCCTCAAGTCACTTTTCAACCAAATTTTGATGGGTTTCAAAGCTAAAAGTTAATAAATATGCATTCTAAAGTTGATTTCAATTGATATCTGATCGATTTTTGAAGAAATAAAAAAAGTACGATTTTATCATATGAGGAGCAAAAATCGTACTTTTTTCCTCAAGTCACTTTTCAACCAAATTTTGATGGGTTTCAAAGCTAAAAGTTAATAAATATGCATTCTAAAGTTGATTTTCATTGATATCTGATCGATTTTTGAAGAAATAAAAAAAGTACGATTTTATCATATGAGGAGCAAAAATCGTACTTTTTTCCTCAAGTCACTTTTCAACCAAATTTTGATGGGTTTCAAAGCTAAAAGTTAATAAATATGCATTCTAAAGTTGATTTCAATTGATATCTGATCGATTTTTGAAGAAATAAAAAAAGTACGATTTTATCATATGAGGAGCAAAAATCGTACTTTTTTCCTCAAGTCACTTTTCAACCAAATTTTGATGGGTTTCAAAGCTAAAAGTTAATAAATATGCATTCTAAAGTTGATTTCCATTGATATCTGTTTTTTGATTTTTTATCATTGATATCTAAAAGTTAATAAATATGCATTCTAAAGTTGATTTCCATTGATATCTGATCGATTTTTGAAGAAATAAAAAAAGTACGATTTTATCATATGAGGAGCAAAAATCGTACTTTTTTCCTCAAGTCACTTTTCAACCAAATTTTGATGGGTTTCAAAGCTAAAAGTTAATAAATATGCATTCTAAAGTTGATTTCAATTTTATTTTGAAGAAATTAAAAAAGTACGATTTTATCATATGAGGAGCAAAAATCGTACTTTTTTCCTCAAGTCACTTTTCAACCAAATTTTGATGGGTTTCAAAGCTAAAAGTTAATAAATATGCATTCTAAAGTTGATTTCCATTGATATCTGATCGATTTTTGAAGAAATAAAAAAAGTACGATTTTATCATATGAGGAGCAAAAATCATTTTATCACTTTTCAACCAAATTTTGATGGGTTTCAAAGCTAAAAGTTAATAAATATGCATTCTAAAGTTGATTTCCATTGATATCTGATCGATTTTTGAAGAAATAAAAAAAGTACGATTTTATCATATGAGGAGCAAAAATCGTACTTTTTTCCTCAAGTCACTTTTCAACCAAATTTTGATGGGTTTCAAAGCTAAAAGTTAATAAATATGCATTCTAAAGTTGATTTTCATTGATATCTGATCGATTTTTGATGAAATAAAAAAAGTACGATTTTATCATATGAGGAGCAAAAATCGTACACTTTTTTTTGATGGGTTTCAAAGCTAAAAGTTAAGATATCTGATCGATTTTTGAAGAAATAAAAAAAGTACTTTTTAAACCAAATTTTGATGGGTTTCAAAGCTAAAAGTTAATAAATATGCATTCTAAAGTTGATTTCCATTGATATCTGATCGATTTTTGAAGAAATAAAAAAAGTACGATTTTATCATATGAGGAGCAAAAATCGTACTTTTTTCCTCAAGTCACTTTTCAACCAAATTTTGATGGGTTTCAAAGCTAAAAGTTAATAAATATGCATTCTAAAGTTGATTTCCATTGATATCTGATCGATTTTTGAAGAAATAAAAAAAGTACGATTTTATCATATGAGGAGCAAAAATCGTACTTTTTTCCTCAAGTCACTTTTCAACCAAATTTTGATGGGTTTCAAAGCTAAAAGTTAATAAATATGCATTCTAAAGTTGATTTCCATTGATATCTGATCGATTTTTGAAGAAATAAAAAAAGTACGATTTTATCATATGAGGAGCAAAAATCGTACTTTTTTCCTCAAGTCACTTTTCAACCAAATTTTGATGGGTTTCAAAGCTAAAAGTTAATAAATATGCATTCTAAAGTTGATTTCAATTGATATCTGATCGATTTTTGAAGAAATAAAAAAAGTACGATTTTATCATATGAGGAGCAAAAATCGTACTTTTTTCCTCAAGTCACTTTTCAACCAAATTTTGATGGGTTTCAAAGCTAAAAGTTAATAAATATGCATTCTAAAGTATTTCAATTGATATCTGATCGATTTTTGAATAAATAAAAAAAGTACGATTTTATCATATGAGGAGCAAAAATGCATTCTAAAGTTGATTTCAATTGATATCTGATCGATTTTTGAAGAAATAAAAAAAGTACGATTTTATCATATGAGGAGCAAAAATCGTACTTTTTTCCTCAAGTCACTTTTCAACCAAATTTTGATGGGTTTCAAAGCTAAAAGTTAATAAATATGCATTCTAAAGTTGATTTCCATTGATATCTGATCGATTTTTGAAGAAATAAAAAAAGTACGATTTTATCATATGAGGAGCAAAAATCGTACTTTTTTCCTCAAGTCACTTTTCAACCAAATTTTGATGGGTTTCAAAGCTAAAAGTTAATAAATATGCATTCTAAAGTTGATTTCAATTGATATCTGATCGATTTTTGAAGAAATAAAAAAACATTTTTGGGGCACAGCGTTACTGAAAAAAATTAGACTCATAACGAATTTTCACTCCGATGCACTCGTAATTAATGGCTTTCAGGAATTAATTAACTTAAAAGTGTTAGATTTAATTTGCTCAAGTCTCTTCATCTTGCATGAAAAGCTGTTTTCCATCACATTCTCCGCCCAACTAAAATATGAATCGAATAAATATAATAAGATTAAGGAGCATTATCCTTTATGGCAAATGCAATTAATAACTCACAACCTCAGAAGGAATCCATTCCCTTACTCTCTCCGCTGTGTCGATATCGATTCGTTGCGTGCATCGAATCATTGAGCTGCAAAATTTCATTGCATTAAATCCGATTTCTCACTCGTACTCTGATTCTTTCGAAATTCTTCGCTCGTTCGTGTGCCAAAGGAAAAAAAACCTCAGAAAGATAACTAAATTTAAACTCTTTTTATTGCATTATGCCGAACGATTGTGCTGCGGTGAGTTGAGTTGCCCGCAACACAAGACGACGACGACGAAGGAGAACTAAAAATTATTTTTACAGACAAGATATTAAAACGTGATGTCACGTATTTGCGGCGAACAATTCAATACCAAATTGAGTGTTTGTGCGATTATAGGCGACAGTGTGAACCACTAAAGATGCAATTTTCGATTGGAAATTTTATTGTTGCAATTTGCACACAATGGAGACGTCTTTTTCTTTGTAAATGTTGAAAAAAAAGCAAAGAACGAGGAAGGCGAAACTTTAATTGCCTTATCAACAGTTTAAAAAGTTAGCGCGGTACTATTTCTAAATCTTTGCCAATTTAAATTTTTTTGACAAATTTTCCCGTATTAGTAAGGCATCTCTATTAGTAAGGCATGGCACGTAACAACTCATAAATTCAAAACATATGAAAAAAGTTTTGTAATAATTTTCACTTTAATACCGTACAAATATTCATAGAGTTTCAGGAATTTCCTAAAGCATTCGCTTGACTTTCACTTGCAAATTTGTTTTTTTTTGTTTTCTTTAAAAAATTTTTTTTACAAGTTTTGATAAAAAAAATATTTTTTCTTTAAATTAATTTTGAAAACTATTTTTATTATTTTTTTTTTTTTAATAATTTAAACTAAAAACTTAAAATCAAGTAATTTTTTATTTTAAAAAATGAAAATTTATCTTAAAAAATAAAAAAAAATTTTCATAAAAATTTTGAAAATTTATTTTTAAAAATTTTAAATTAAAATTTAATAAATCTTTTTCTCTTCTTTAGAAAAATTTTGCCAAAATTAAAAAAATCTAAAAAAATTTTTTTTTTTCTTAAATGTCAGTTCAAAAAATTACCGTTAAAATTTGTAAATTGATTTTCGCTAATTCGAAATTTTTATAATTTTTTTTACTCAAGAATCTTTATTTTTATGAAAAAAAATAAAATATTTATTTTAAAATAAAATATTTATTTTAAAATAAAATATTTATTTTAAAATAAAATATTTTTTTTTGAGAAAAAAAATAAAATAATTTTTTTTGAGAAAATAAAATAAATTTTTTTTATAATTTTTTTTTATTTTGAATGCATATAAAATTCAAAAATAAAATTCAAAAATAAAAATTATCATGAATTCCTGAAATTTTTTAAAAAAAGCACTTAAACAAATTTTTCAAATGACTTTTTACAAATTTTTCTCATAAAATTTAATTCTTATTTACGGAATAAATATTGTTTAAAAAGTTCATGTGCGCGCCAAGCATTCCATCTCATATCCTCACACACACACATCCAGACATAATTATTCATATCTATGCAAGACAGCGTGTTGTTTTTATTTTTTCAACTCTCCCAAAAAAAAGAAGAAGAAAAGTTGAAGGAAAAAGTTAAGCAAGCAACGAACGATGAATATGTTTCTGTTAGCATATGTTGTTGCTTTTTCGTGTTGAACTTATGAATTAAAATCTTCTCTTTTCTCTCGAAATTTCGTTAAAATAGTGATGAAAAGGGTAAAAATTTTTAATAGTACGACGACAAAAGATTCTGTCACAAACACTTTAATAACATTATTATCTAAGCAATTTAGCAATGACTCGTTTGTCATAAAATATAAAATATGAAATATAAAATTTCGCTAAAAGAAGGCAAACTACTCGAAAGTAGTACGAAAGGCATCCTTTTCGACATAAACTTGCCAATTTATTCAAGTTTTTTTGTGTGTCATATCAAACTTTTGGTGAATGAAATCAGGAGTTTTTCGGGGAGGGTGAATAAAATTCTGCCTCGTACAGCACAAAAAGTTACGTTTGTATGAAGTGCACTTTAAAATTAAAGAACTTTTGTCGTCATGTGAGTAGATTATGTGACGAGGGTTAAACACTTGTGGTGTAAGTTTTCTTTAAAAAGTAAATTTTTCGCAAGGATCAAAGAGGAAATTTTTTGTTTATTCTTGAATTTCATTATTAAACAATGAAATGAAACTTTTGAACAAAGAGTGCTTCAGAAGAAATAATTAAACTAGATTTTGGAGTTTACTTTGTGCTATTTTATGTTTCAACTATTTTATGAAGGATTTTTCGTTTATCGAAAATTTTATAGAAGTTTAAGGAAAATTTAAAATATAATTTCTTTCATAAAAAAAAATCATCTTTTATCATTTTATAGCCTATAAAATAAATAAAATATAAAAAAAAAAATATAAAAAAATAAAATATAAAAAAAATTTAAAAATTTAAAAAAAATTAAAAAAAATTAAAATAACAAAATATAAAAAATTTATATAATTTCTACTCAATATTTTTATGATTTTTTTTTCATAATTTTTAATATAAAAAAATATAAGAAATAAAAAAAAATTAAAAAAAAAAATAAAAAAAAAATAAAAATATAAAAAAATAAAATTAAAAAAAAAATTAAATATTAAAAAAAATAAAATATAAAAAAAAATAAAAAAAAAAAATAAAATATTTAAAAAAAATAAAAATTAAAATAAAATAAAATAAAATATAAAAAAAATAAAATAAAAAAAATTACGATTTTTCACGAAAAAAAATATTTTTTGATCAATTTTATGCCTTAAAATTAAAGAAAAAAATATAAAAGTTCATTCAATTGAAAATCAGAAAAAAAGAAACAATTAATCAAATTAAAAGTTAAACAAACCCCTTCATTATTACATGAAATGAGAAAAACCCAAGAAAATTAGTGGCAATAAAATTGAATTTATTAGCCACATCTTAATCTTTTTTTCTCTCTCGTTCTATTTCAAAGAAAATTTTCCTATCTGCCGCTGTTGGCATATATTTATCATGCGAAAGTCTGCTTATTTGTACATATGTACATGTAAAATGGGGCAAAAAAATGAATTGCAACATAATTTAGCATTATGCATGTTATTATATTACATAAGAAGAGCAAGAGAAAAGTTCGTCGGACTCGAACATTTCTGTGCAAAGAAAGTCGTAAGACGAAGTAATTTTCTACGAATGCGAAATAAATTATAATTCATGTGCGAGATTATTGTGTTCCGAATTTCCTTCTTCTTTTAACTTAATTTCTAAATAAAACGAAACAAAAGTATTTCTTTGTAAAAAGACGTTTATTTAACCGCTGAATCCAACAGAGTTCGAAGATCCTCCCGTAACACCTCCGGGTCCCGCACTAAAAGTACCTCCGTAAGCAACATCAATCGTTTGTCCATTTGGCAAATTATAAGCTTGACTTCCGCTTAATCCAGCACTTCCTTGAATACCTCCGGGTCCTGCATGGAAATTTTGTGTTTGTGTTCCGGCATGACTTGCTCCAAATCCTCCCAATGGACCTTGCGATTGGAATGCTTGACCTTGAGCATGAGCAGCGCCTCCCCCGAATCCATTAGGACCGAAATATTGATTTTGTGCTGCGGCATTTGCTAAAGCTGATGATTGCCCAAAACCGCCGCCGCCGGGGCGAAATTGACGTTTTGCACGGTAAAGACGTCCTTGCGGAGCGACAATCAACACTTCAGGTGATAATAATTCTGTAAATAACGTAAAAAAATTAACTGGTTTCAGCAAGATTTTTATTGATTTTATATAATCAACGGGTTTTTTGTGTTGTTCTTTGGGTTCTTTGAAGGACAAATTCTTACAGATGTATTGTTTTGATGCTCGACACACGAAGGCGAGTGATAAGGAATTGTAGGTCACGAACGAAACAGGTTGATATGTCAAGTTTATTTTCAAAAATTATCTGTTTCTTTGTTTTTTTCAATTTTTTTTTCATTTTTTTCAGAAAATTTCTCCTTACCCGCAAAAGCTGTTGCCAAAATGGCAAAAATCACCGTTAAGCAGAATAATTTATTCATTTCGATACTTTTTATGTTTTTCTACTTTAAAAAAAATTTCTCTAAAATCCGAAAATTTTTGTAAAAAGACGTCTTTTTCGTATAACTGCCTCCGAACAACTGACTTATATTTTATTTACTTTATTTCTTTTATTTACCTACTTACGCCGAAGATGATGTTGAAGTACTTAAAACAACACGAAACAAAACTTGATAGTAGCCAACGACCTTTTGATGTTGCGCGTATGCGACGACACATGTACAGCGGTAAGAACTTTAAAAGTTACTAAAATAGGCTATCAATATATTATGTTATGGTCATTTAATGATGCCACAGACGAGAACGAGAGCACGAAAAAGAGAGACAAATCTGACGCGGAGGAGAATGTCGATCCAGTTTGAACCAGATATTAAAAAAGGTAAACAGGAGACGCCTCAAAAGACGGAGAGAAAGCTCATTTATCAATCAGGATTACGATTTTAAGAGGATTGCATGACAATTTTTTGATCCATACTTCGTTTTTTCTCAATATTTTTTTTTCTTTTTTAGTCGATTTGTGACTTTGTCTGTTCGAAAGATCATCAAAGGGCTCGAAAACATCGTAAAATTGGAGAATTTAATGCATAATTTAATCGAAACCTGTTTCATATCATCTTTCGGAATATCCAAAACAAATTTTTCTACTTTGAGTTGCTTTTACAAGTTGCGACGTCATCGTTCATTCAAGCAACTTGTTCAACTAATAATTAGCGAATGATTAGCAGAAAAAGAGTTTTGGAGAATGACGATGATAAAAATAAATAATTTATGTTAATCGATCACTTACGGAATGAAGAAGATTTTACTGAGAGAAGAAATTTTTATGGAAATTCGGTAAGTTTTAAATTTTTTTTCTCATAATTCATTTTTTTCAAAAAATTGTTTTTATTGAAAATTTTTTTTTTTAAAAAATTTTTTTTTTAAACTTCATTTTTGAAAATTTTTTTGGTAAGTTTAAAAAAAAATTTTTTTTCAATTTTTTTTTTTAATTTTTTTTTTAATTTTTAAATAATTTTTTTTTTTTGTAAATTTTTTTTTTTATTTATTTAATTTTATTTTCAAAAATATTTTATTTTTTTTTATTTAAAATAATTTTTTAATGTAATTTTAGAAAATTTTTTGAGCCTGTACAAATTAAAGTTAAATGTTGACGAAACATAATTCAATTTTTTTTTAAAAAAATTTTTTTCTTTCGATTTTTTTTTTTTTTTTTTTTTTTTAATAATTTTTTATAAATATTTTTTTTTTATTTAATTTTTTTAATTAATTTTTAATTCAAAAAAATTAATATTTTTTAAATTGAATTTTTTTTAAATTTATTTTTTTCACAATTTTTTTTTATTTTATTTTTTTTTCGAAATTCATTTTTTTATGTTTATTATTTTTAGAAATTAAAAAAAAATTGGAGATCGCAAACAGTCAAAAATTAAATTAATCAACAACTTTCAGCATCTCCATAAAAATTTCTTCTCAATGTGTTAATTACTTCAAAACAACTCAACTCGGGGATTTTTCCAAACAAAATATGTCAAACACTCAACAAAAAATCAACAATTTTATTCATCAACAAACACTAAAAATATCATCCCGTATAAGAATACGTTGGCGCAAATGATCCTGAAGCTCCTTGCGGATTCGCACTAAAACTTCCTGAATATCCGACACTCAATTGTTGTCCTCCAAAGTTGTAATTTTGACTTCCCGAAAAGGATTGAGCTGCATCGAAACCTTGCGGGCTGTAATTAAACGACTGAGAAGCTGCTTGACCCGCACTTGCGCCAAAATTGTTGTAATATTGTCTCTTGATGCGATACAAACGACCTTGAGGAACAAACAAAATTGGAATTTCTTCAAAAGCGGAGACAAAAGTGACAAAAAACGACACAAAAAATATCAAAAACAAAATTTTCATCTTTTTTTGTGTCTTTTTTGTCCTTCAACGAGAATAACTAAAAAGTAACTGAACTGCTTTTTATACGTTCTTGCTGAAAAAAGTGCAAATTTCGTAAAACAAGTTTCTCATAAAACTCATTAAAAAGTAAAACTGATGAAAGTCACTTTATTTTAATGTCACAGAAATTTATTTTAATTCAAAATTTCGTTTTAGGTCTTATGAGAACGAATACGTTGGAGCAAATGATCCTGAAACGCCTTGATTGTTAGCACTCAAACTGCCGGAATACCCGACACTCAACGTTCTATCGCCAAATTGATAAGATTGACTTGCGCCGAGTGCTTGAGAATAATCCAAACCCGTTGCTGGATTGAAATTGTACGAATTTGAGCCTGTATTGCTGTAACTCGAGCCAAAATTGTTGTTCAAGCCTCCAAATCCGCCTCCGCCAAATCTTCCAAATTGTCTTTTCACGCGATATAATCGCCCTTGAGGTGCAAAAATTAATTTTTCAGGATCCTCGATGTCAATTTGAGACGCCGCAACGACCGTTACAAGCAAAATTACGGCAATGAAGTACTTAAACATCTTCAAAATTGATATTTTTCAAACTGTACGATGCGTTCTCGTTGATTTTTATGTCTAGACTGACTTTGGATTCGTTCGTGAACTTGATTCTAAACATCATTTGTGCAACTTTTGTCCGAAAAAACCAAATCAGAACGAGTTTATCAGGTTTCTCGGTGCGGATTTTGTCAGTTATTGCTCCTGCTGGATGATATATAGATGTTTTTTCGCCAAAAACTGTCTCGAAGTCGTCGTTATGTCGTTAAAAGTTGTCGTTTTGGTAACAATGAAGACCTAATTTAAATTATACATTACGAATTGCGTTCATTATTCGCCATTTTTACATGCGAAATGTTTCAGAATTGCAATTTTGTGCCGAGAAACGACGCTTAATTGCATAAAATTCTAATTTATTGTCGTATAATTAGTTGTTTTCTCGTCGAGGATGCTTGTAACGAGCATTGCCAAAAGAAAATGGGCCATTTTTCACCTTTCCGTTGGAAAAATTTCAATTAACATTTGTCCATTTATTTTCGGATCGCATCGCACGCTCGAAGGAAGAGGCGAAAACGAACGAAAATGGAAGAAAAACACTTTCAGTCAAGATGGATATCTATCGGTGTGTTGTTTATAAATAAAAATGTAAATTAAATTCAGCACTTTTTGCCGCTACAACAACAACAACAACACACAAATAGTGCAATTGCAGCAAGAATTATCTCCTTTCACTCCATTTATATCCATTTCTCGCATTTTTTGTCCTCTTCTATTATTTTATTTCCAACACGATAAATTTTACACACTAAAAAAGTGAACTAGTTGCCTGTTTTTTCGTGCCTCGTTCGCCCGCTGTGTGTCACAATTGCTCGGATGATATATCAATGTGCGAATGTGATATATGGATATTGTCGCGATCAAGCATGTTTCGTGCTGCAAAGCCAAAAAACGAGTGTCTGGCAGAAAGCAGGACTGCCAACCAGCAAAAAACTGTCACAAACATATTAAAAAACGGAAACAAATATCTCTCCACAATGCCTGTGTGTGTTTGTCGAAATATCGAAAAAATCTAGAATGTTGCTGCAGGTCGAGGTTGAGAATTAAATTATTCATCGTTATGTTATTGGTATGTGAATTTTTTTCGAACAAATAACGATTTAATGGGTGAAAATTTGCATGAAAGCTAAAACTCATCGAATTTCGAAAAATTATTTTGCGTGAAGAAAAATCTTTCGTGAGATTTAAATGTAAATTTTCTTAATTCAAAAAAGTTCGTGCGAAAACTCCCCCCTTTTTCCATCAAAAGTTTCGCATGCAAACAGCAACAATTTAAATTACCAGCATCAGATATGGCTTTCCATTAAATTACATTGTTGTAACTTATTTATTTGTATGTTTTATTTAATTTCATTATTTCGTAAATTACGCCAAAAATTTTCTCGTCTGTTTATTTAAATTTGCGTGTTTATCAACTTGATTATCGCGATTAATTAATTTTAAATATTATCTGTTTTTGTGTAAACGTGTAAACATTTGTCAGCGCATGATGAACAATTTATCTCTTTGTTTGTCGTTTTGTTGCATAAATGAGGGAAAATTAAAGCAATCAACAACTTTTACCCGTTGTTTGAATAGAAATAAATCAGTTCGCGTTATGAAATTAAAGGAAATATTCTTATTTGCATTTTTATTTTTTTTTTCGAAAATATGAAAAATTTTGATTTCGAATTCTCGAAATTTTGTATTCGAAGTTCGAAATTAAAAGAAAAATCAAGTAAACTATTAAAAAAATGTTCTATGAAGAAAAAATTAAAAGGAAATTTTCTTTTCAAGTTTTTCGAAAAATTTTTGATTTCGAATTTTCGAAAATTTGTATTCGAAGATCGAAATGAAACAACAAATAAAAAGTTAATAAAAAAAAAGTCGAAACAAAAATTAAAGAAAAAATTAAAAGAAATTCGACAAACAACGCAAAATTTTCCTATTATGCAACTTGAATACTAATTTCGAGCGAGTTCCTTTCGCAATTTAATGGTATTTGCTTTACTTTCGTTCCTCTTTCACTCTGCAAAATTAGTTCAAGCCAAACATTTGTAAGAAATTTGATTGTCGATGTTGCGAAACGTTGGCAATAATCTTCATGTTTGTCTTTTTAATCTATTTCAAGGGTGTTTCTGCCTCTATTTGTGCTTTTTCAGCAAGGCTCATGTCTGTAGAAATATTTTAATAACATTACTTTTTGCATTTCCACACACATACAAATATATTTATTTTGTGGATTAGATTAAAAGAGGTGTGGCAATGTCTGTTGTTTGGTCAAGGTGTTTTGCATGCAGTGAAAAATACTTTTTTTTTGCTGTGTCTGCACTTCAAAATTCAACTTCAATTTCGAAATTCCGTCGGAAATGAAAACTTCGTGTTAGATTAAGTGAGTTATGTAATCGAAATTTGAGTTATAGGCGAACACGGGTTTTGTCCAGACTGTTAAAAGGTGTGCTTTTTCTGCATGCGTGCCCTTAATTATGATGTAAATAAGATAATGATTTAGGCAAATGTGTGCGAATACTAATATATGGCGGATATTTATGCGAAACTGGGTTGTTTTGAGGGTAATTAACGATTTATTGTGTGTGTGTTTTCCTCATTCCAGACGACAAACGCGAGCACTAACTGCCTCAAGTGGTTTGCGGGTAATTGTGCGGTTGATAAATGTTGAAATTTCGTTGCGTATGTTGTTCATAATTGGGAGGATAAATGTCTTTCGTCCTTCTCGAGGGACTTTTTGCTGGTTATTAAGAAATTTTGGCGAAGATGTTTTTATTTGATGAATAAGGAAGGGAATTTAGTTGGGGACTCTCAATGGCGTGAAGGAAAATAAACAAACAATTTTGTCGAAATTAAATCTTGAGACGACTTAAAGGCGAGATTTTCATTAAAATAATAATTTTTAACGAAATATTTGCTCTGTGGATGAAATTTTTTTTTATTGAAACATGAAATTTATATTATTTGTTGATTAATTAAATTTTTATTTAAAAAGAAAAATTAAAATTTTCAAAAAATTAAAAATTTTAAAAAATTAAAAATTTTATAAAAATTAAAAAATTTTATTTTTCAAAAATTTATTCTAAAAATAAAAAATTTGTTATAAAATAATTTTTTTTTTATTTTTTACGAATTTTTCTGTTGTTTAATAAATTAAATATTAAAGTGAAAAAAATAAATTTTATAAATAATAAAAAAATAAAAATTTCTAAAAATCAAAAAGGAAAATTCAAATTAAAAACTGTTTAAAATGCAAATTTTATACTAAAAATTAAAATTTTTGTATTTTTTTATTAATTAAATTTAAAATTAAAAAAAAAATTTTTTACAAAAAAAAAAATTATAAAAATTAAAAAATTTTATAAAAATTAAAAAAATTTATAAAAATTAAAAAAATTTATAAAAATTAAAAAAAATTTTAAAAATAAAATATTTTGTTATAAAAATATGAAATTTGTTAAAAAATTAAAAAATTCTTAAAATGATTCGAAAAAATTATTCTAAAACTGAAGAAATTTTAAATAATGATCAGAAATTCAGTCCTAAAACTAAAAAAAAAATCAAAACAAAAAAAAAAATCCTTGACATCTCAATTCCTTCAGTAAATTTCCATAATTCAGCACATTTTTTCACATCATCAATAAATATTTGTGTTATTTTCAACTACTAAAACAAGATTTCCTACAAAAAAAAAAAAAAAAGAAAAAAATATCGTCATGTTCTTTTGTAACAAGATTCCCCTGTTATTCGTAAGTCAAGAGAAAAAAAAAGAAAAACAACAAACAACAGCAACAAGAAATGAAATGTGTTAGGAAATATTATGTTATGCGAGAGTAAGCGGTTTTACAGAATAATAAAAGGAGTCGCGACAAATAAAAAACAAAACGAAAAACTTTTTTCCTGCGTGCTCCAACTTTTGCGTGCATGCCAAATCAACGTCGCTCGTCGCTCGGTATGAACTGTAATGTTTTTATTGAATTTATAAATATTTATGTATTAATATTATATTATTATGTTTACATCATACTTTACTTTTTTTGCGTCGTCCGTTGATTTTTTTGTAACGAGCGTTGAGTAATATCAATAAAAACAAGGAGCTTGGGGGTCTTTATTACCGCAATTTATGGGTGTTTTTTTGCGGAGTCAGGAAATGAAATCAAATAAATTAAAACGAGAAGTTCAATGATGCGGAAATTTCAACAGAATTTTAGATTTTTTTTTCGGCCATCAATCAGAACAAAATGAAAGACAAACATTCGGGAAGTCATGTTAGAGCAAACAAAGCCTTATGTTGCATTGTCAAACAACAAGTTGTGCAATCATCGGAGGAAAGACAACCGGTAGTTACATTTTTCCGTGTCCTGTGTCTGTTTTCTTTTCATCGCTCAACACTATCAATTGCCATCCAACGAGAAAAAGACAGACTTTTTTTTACAATAATAATATTTTGCTTACATCTGTTCCAGTTTTATTCCTTTTTCGAAGAGTTTGCCTGAAACTGCATTCGGATTGCAATGAGATAAGAGCGAAAGAGGATTCGTACTTACTTACAAAAAAAATTGCAGGCAGAGAGAGAGAATAGACAAATGCAAATAGGATTGGCACTCTGTTGCCGTTGTTTCGTCGTCGTCATCGTCGTCTGCATGAATGGACCATTGATGGGTATCTAATAGGAAAAACAAACATGCCGTGTGTTTGAACTCGTCTACAAGAGAATGGAAAATGGGCTAACACGTTGAAAAAAATCCCATTGTGTTTTTGTAAGTAGATGTGAATTGCGATGCGTGTGCCATTTGTCGATCGTTTGCACTCAAAAAAGCGAAAACTGTAACTGGCTTTGTTCGGAAAATTTATTCAATGATTGGATTGTTATGCGAATAAGTGATAAGGAACACTTTTGAAGCTATTCACGAGAAATTGGTAAGTGTTTGAAATTTTATTGGAAAATTTTTTATTTGTTTTTGTTTTTTGTTTCAGGTTAAAAATGGAATAAGTTCAAGCAAAAAATAATTTCCTTTTAATTCAAACCAAGCAAAAATTTCACGAATTTGATATTTCAATAAGAAGAAGGTTCAAAAAAAATATTTTCTTAAATTAGATAAATTTTTAATTTTTTAATAGGTAATGTTTCTTCATTTATTTTTTTTCTACTTTAAAAAAATATTTTTATTTTAAAATTTTTTATTTCAATTTTTTAAGTTTTTTTTCTTCATTAATATTTTTCCCTATTTTTCAATGTTTTTTAACTTTACATTTTAATTTTTTTTTAATTTTATTGATATTTTTTTTTAAATAATATTTATTAATTTTATTTTTTTTACTTTTTATTTTTTTACTTTTTTATTTTTTTTAATATTTCTACATTTAATTTTTTTCTGTTTTCAAAAAAAAAATAAAAATATTTTTGTAATTTTTTTTAAATTTTTTTAAATAGTTTTTCTTCATTAAAATGTTTTTCTCTATATTTCAAATTTTTATTTTTTTTAAAAATATTTATTTCTTCATTTAAAATTTTATTTTATTTTGAAAAAATTTTTTTTTCTATTCTTCCAATTTTTTTTAACTTTTTTTTAATTTTTTAAAATAATATTTCTTTATTTAAAATTTTTTTCCTCTATTTTTCCAATTTTTTTTTGTTTTTTTTAACTTTTTATTTTATTTTTTTTAACATAATATTTCTTCATTTAATTTTTTATGTTTAATTTAAAAATATTTTTCATTAAGTTATTTCATTATTTTTTCAAAATAATTAAAAATATTTAATTATTTTAATTTTTTTCTTTTTTTTTCACTTTTTTGAACTCACAATTTTTTTTTTAATATTATTTATTTTTAGTTTTCAACACGTAATTCATACAAATTTTCACTTCCAAATCCATCCTTGTGCCAAATCGATCGAAATTTACACTTCCAAAACACTACAAAATAATCGAAAATTCCTTTTCCTGCAAAGTTCTTTGAATTTAATTCACGCCAAAACCCAATAGTAAACTTACAATGGTAAATGATGAGAAAGGAGACTTTATCTCGAAAGCCCAAAAGATATTAATTTCATGATGACATTTGCGGTGACATTGTGCTATGTGCTGTTTGTCCCTCCATTCACCCCAAAATAATAATTTAAATACATTGAAACGAAAATTTCAATTGCTTCAAATTCCCCAAACACGAAAATTCCTAAACCCAAAAATCTAAACTTGTCGACTATAAAATATCGTCGAGATATCCGAAAAGCACTAAATCAGTTGTAAAAACAATTCATCAAAATTACACCATTACCAACGTCGCTCCGTCGACCATTCGTTGCCGACATCATAGACCAAAAATTTGAATTTTGCCGTATTTTATGGGTGCAAACTCCGAATGGAAAGGAAAATTCATTAGATTTTATTAACCGCAATAACTTTTTGAATGACGGTTTCTTGATGTTTCACTTTTTTGTCGGAGTGTCGGAGACAAAAATGCCGCAAAAACATCAGAAATAAATCAAATTTGCCTACTTTTTATGAGGCAGTTAAAATTTTTTGCTTAGTTTTGTTTTTTTGACATACGAAAAAAAAAAACATGAGTGACGTGAATTGAACAAAAAAGGGTCCAATCATAGTAACACTTTCATTAATAAAACTGCAAGTAATGCGTATCCAGGGCAGTCAATCAACAATTGTTGAATCGATAGAGGAACGTTTGTTGTTGCATCTGATTAGAAACTTGCAGCAGTAATTAGTGTTAGTTCGTCGGTTGTGAAGAAAAGTCGAGCGCATTAGAAAAAAAAAATTTTTTTTTTGAAAATATCGATCGCTTGACATCATGAGCGAGGAAAAGAAGAAAGAAAAGGAGGATGATCCTCGGTTGGAAATTGTGCGTTCATTCGTGCTCAAATCGCATCGTTTGAAACTCGAACGATGGCAAAAGTTAGTCGGCAATGACGAATATCGGGTAAGATTTCGTGTCAAAATCGAGCTCAATGAACATTTTTCGTTGCCTTTTTTCAGAACATCATCTACAATTGGCTCAACACACCATCCATTAAGCAACTTGTCATATCGAATAACGTCGGAAATTTGGCTGCCTCGTACAATGCGCCGGCAATTCACAAACAAAAGATTAGCTATTTCGCGAAAAAGGGAGAAATTGAGTTGACACTCGAAAATATACGAACCGTAAGTTTTTTTTTCAAAAAAAAATTGGTTCGATCAAAAAAAAATATTTTTTTTATTTTAGAGTCTTTTGATTGGAGAAATGTCTCCAAAGCCCATTGATGATTTGGCGATAATGATTGACAATTTGTACTATCCGTTACTTACAAACCCGTTGAATCAAAAAGGATGGACCGAGACAATGTCGAAAGATATGGAAAGTCATTTACAGGAGTTACGAAACACGATTGCTGAGGTAAAATAATTTTCTGAATCGTATGGAAAAGCTAAAAATACATTCGGGTGTAAACTTACAGGTGCGTGGTAACATAATTAATCAAACTTTACTACCGATGCCAATCATTATTGACAAGGTCATGCAAATACAGACAGAAATTGCACTTGGGTGAGTATAAAAACATGAAAATATTTTTCAATCTATTTTTACCTTCAATTTTTCATGAAAAATTTTCTTATTGACTTTCTTTAAATTTTATTAAATAGTAAAATTTTATGAAAATTATTTTTTTTTTATTTTTTTATCAAAATAGTCTCAATAGTAAAAATTAAAAAAAAAATTAACAATATTTTCGAAAATTTATTTAAAAGTAGAAAAAATTAATTTAAAAGTGAAAATAACAAAATTTAATATTTTTTTTTAAATTTTCAAAAATTATTTTTTTTTAAATTTGAAATTTTTAAGTGAAAATAACAAAATTTATTAATTTCTTTTTTTATAATTTTTAAAAATTTTTTTTTTTTTTTTTAACTTTGAGTTTTTTTTTTAAAATAATAAAATTTTTAATTTTTTTTAAAACAAATGTTAAAAATTATTTTTTTATTTTTTTTTTTTTTAAAATTTTGAGTAAAATAACAAAATTTTTTTTTTTTAAATTTTCGAATAAATTTTTTTTTAAATTTTCAGAATTTTGAGTAAAAATAACAAAATTTCATAATTTTTTTTTTAATTTTTTAAAATTATTTTTTTCAATTTTTTTATTTATTTTTTCATGATTTTTGGGTAAAATCTAAAAAATCATAAAAATTTTTTTTTTAAAACTGTTTTTTTTTCAATTTTAATATTTTTTATTTCATGTAACTTTTAATTTTCTTTTTCAGGCACACTGACACAATCGACATGAAAATGAAAAACTCTCTCGAAGGAATTGTCATAAAATGGGCAACGCAAATCGACGCTGTCTTAAAGGAGGATTCCTCATCATTATTCGACAACAACAAGCAACCCGTTCCTTTTGACGAAATAAACTTTTGGCAAAGTCGTTTAAAAAACTTGGAAAATATCTACGAGCAACTTACGGATCCACGTGTTAAAGCTGTCGGCGTTGTTTTGCAATCCATTAATTCCGTGTACTTTACATCCTTCAGTCAAACCTTCAAAAATGTTGTAGCAACGTTGCACGAAGCACGCGATATTACATTGTACTTGAAACCGATGGAAAAGTACTTTGACGATTTTGAGACACTCGAATTTTTGGATTTGTATCCGACAATTTTACCGATGCTGCATTGTGTGTGTCTCGTATGGGCTAATTCTCGTTATTATTGCAAGAACTCCCGAATGGTTGTAATGTTCAAAGTTATTCATAATATGTTGATTTCCGCTGCTTCAAGAGCTTTGGATCCTGATTCCTTGTTTCAAGGCGAACCATATGAAATTTTGGCGAAAGTTGAGAAAGTTATTGAAATGTTGGAGCATTATCGCGAGCAATATCACGAACACAAAGCAAAACTCAAGGAATATGAAATCCCGGAATCAACCCCGATTTATTGGAGTTTTCGTCCGAAAGATATTTTTGAACGTTTCGATGCTTTTGTGACACGTTTGTCGCATGTTCGAGGCATCCTGATGACAGCAGATGATTTTATGAAGTTGGAACGTGTTGAAATCGGAGGATTGAAAGGACGAACAATCAGTCGAAAGATTCAAGAAATCTATCATGAGTTCGCCGATAAGATCTACAAAGGATGGCGTGAACTTAAATTCGATCCTCTTAACGTTGATCCCCGTCAAAAGCATTTCGAACGCGAATTACGAGTTTACACGGAGAAAACTGACGTTCTTGAACTCAAATTAGCAGTTCAATTTCGTCAAGCATTCGAAGATTGCTCAAACTTGGATCAACTAATCAAATTAGTTCATGTTCTCGGAAGTTTGTTAAGTCGTCCTTTGATCTCCAAACAAGTTAGTGAACAACTTCTCGGATTAATTTTCCTCTTCAACAACGATTTGGATATGGTTAAGGATTGTTTCGACAAAGGCATGCAAAAATATCAAACAGAAGGCTTAAGTGCTGTGCCTGTTGACGACGCATATCCTCCTGTTGCCGGAACTCTTATGTGGTTATATAAACTTCGCGCGAGAATCACTCGTCCTGTAACTGATATCGCCATGTTGGAATTCCCCATCTTCGATAACGATCAAGGACGTTACATTTTGTCACGAAAAGATGAGATGCTCGAACTTTTACAATCGTTCGAAACGAAGATCTTCCATGAATGGCGTCAAACTGTACCGAAAACAATTGCTGATGGCATGAACGAACATCTCATAGTTCGCGACGAAAAGAATCTTGTACATCTGAACTTTGTTCAAGCTTTGTCGGATGTTCTGACAGAAGTTAAATACTTGAAAAGCATCGAAAAAGAAGACATCCCAACGGAAGCTCTTGACTTATTTGAACTTAACAACGAATTATGGCATACGAAACTCAGCATCTCTCGTGTCGTTGAATGGTACAATGAAGTTCGAACTAACACGAATGAAGTTGAATTCGCAATCATTGAAGCTGAAGTTGCTGAACTTGATGAATTCATGGAAAAATCAATTTCGGTTGATACTTGGAAGGAATATTCAAAAAGTTATGTCGATGAACTCTATTCAAAAGTTAAAGATTTGAACATGAGAGTAAAGAAATCACACAAAAACATCAAAGATCTTCAAGAAAACATTCGGAAATACGGAAGACTTCCTTTGTACGAAAGAAGAGACTTGAAATCACTCATTGTTTTAGATGATCGTGAACAACGTTTGGCACGAAGATCCAACAATTGCAAAGAAACACGAGAACTAATCACTAAAGTGATGGATGAAAACTTCCGTCTTTTGTTCAACCATCCTTTGATCGTTGAAGAAACCATTGAAGAACCTGTTCTTGAAGTAAAATCATCAAAAATGTCAAAAATGAGCATTGAATCAAAGAAATCATTGGTTGACAAAAACTTTTCAAAAGAATCTCAAACAGGATCATCCTTAACTGAAATCAAAAAATCCAAAAGTGAAGAAATCTTGAAAAAAACTGAAAAAGAAGTTGAACTGTACTTACCTTATGAAGAGTACATGGATAAACTCGTTGGCGACGAAGTGATGGATGCGATTCGAACAAGTGTGAAATACATCAAATTCGAGATGGAAAATCGGCATGAACGAAATGTACCAATTTTTGAGGTTAAAATGGATTTACAACTTGACAGAGTTGTTTATCTTCCCGCTTTGGATTTGAACTACAAGAAATTCAGTCTAATCGCTCTTGTTGAAGATCTTCTCATGGATATTTATGAGATGTCTGATGAGATATACCGAATAGTTCAAACTGAAGATGAACCTGAAACCTATGAAAGTCGTCTCCGACAAGAGAAGGAAATTGATGCCATGAAACTTGACATCATCACGAATACGAGACAAACTTCACGTGAAGCTTTGGAGTATTTCAAACTTTATGACAAGTACAGTTACATCTGGTTAGATGACAAAAAAGTGTTTCTCGAACGTTTTTTGCGTTTTGGTAGAGCTTTAACCCCTGATGAAATTGAAACTCTTGACACGAGTGAATCAACTCTCAAAGAAGAGAAAGAAATCACTTTGGCAATGTACAAAAAGCAGATCGACTATTATTACAAATTGTACGATGAAATATCCGAAATTGAACAATCTCATGTTTTTCGAACATGGCTCAATGTCGATATGAAAGGATTCAAATGGGGATTGTTGAATGAAGTGAATCATTGGAACAACATGTTCAAGCAACATTTGGGCAATCAAGTGAGAGATAAACTTCAAGAACTTCAAGATTTTGTAACTGCAACCAATGATGTCTTTGATTTGACACCAAAACTCGAAAGAGATGATTTCGGAAGTTTATTGAAGATTCTTGAAGCTCTAACACAGATCAAAAATCAGGAAATCGCAACTGACAACATGTTTGAACCATTGAAGGAAATCGTGAATTTACTTGCAGAGTACAATGTTGAGTTTGAGGATACAGTTCACAATCAATTCGCTGAACTGCCTGAACTATGGATGCGATTGAAGAAGACAGCACTTCAAACGAGACAAGATATTGCTCCGATTCAAGAATATCAAGTTGGATTGATTCACAAACGGATTCAACTGTTCAACTTCAGGATGACCATCTATCGTGATATGTTCAAAAAGTTGAAGATTTTCCATGTTCCATGTACAAACGCTTATGAAATCTTCGATAAAACTCGTGCTGAACTCGATGACAAACAATCGCAATATTCGGAGCTTGTGACTTCAGCAAATCTCTTTGAACTCGCAAAACCAGAAGAAAAATTGCTGAATTTGTGTGACAGAGAGTTGAAACTTTCGAAGCAAATTTGGGATTTTGTTTATACGGTAGAGTCGTGCGTTGAAGATTGGAAGACGACGCCATGGAAAAAGGTTAATGTTGAAGATTTGGAGCAAGAATGTAAGAAATTTGCAAAGGAGTTGAGGCAATTAGACAAAGATATTCGAGTTTGGGAGCCATATGTGTATGTCACGGATCTCATTACGAATCTGATGGCATCGTTGAAGGCAATTACGTCATTACAAAATCCAGCTATTCGGGATAGGCATTGGACTGAGTTGATGAGAACGACACAGGTAAGTTAATTTTGTGTTAAAAGAAATATTTTTTGATCGAAATTTTTAATGCAAGCTGCATAAAGTTTATGGATTAGATGCGCTGGTTTGTAAAAAATTATCTTTTCTTGAAGGATTTTTAACGAAAAATCTAAAAAAATTTTTTTTTATTTTTCAAATCAAAGTTCACATCAAAAATTAAAAAAAAAATTAAACAAAGAAATTTTCCAACCAAAAATTTTTTTTTTTTAAAAGTGAATTTTCAAAATTTTTGATTTTAAAAAGTTTTTAAAGTGTGATTTAATTTAATTTTTTTTTATTCATTTCATGAGTTCACATCAAAAAATTTTTAAAAAAAAATAAAATTTTTTTAAAAAAATAAAAAAAAAATTTTTTCAAAAAGTGAATTTTTGAAAAATTTTAAAATTTTTCAAATCCGAGTTTACATCAAAAAATTATTTTCAAACAAAAAAGTTTCAACTAATTTTAAAAAATTGAAAAAAAATATTTTAAAAAAATTTAAAATTATATTCAAAAAAAAATAAAAAAAAAAACAATTTTTTTTTTAATTTTTAAAAATGGAAAAATTATTTGTTTTCCATAATGTTAAATCAAAAATTTTTTATTTAAAAAAAAAATTTTTTTTAAAAATTTTTCTATAAAAATTTTTAAAAAAATAATTTTTAAAATTTTTTTATAAAAAAAAAATAAAAATTAAAAAAATAAATAAAATTTTTTAAAAATTTTTATTAAAAAAAATTTTTTAAATTTTTAGGTTCGTTTCAACATGGATACAAAAACAACATTAGCTGACTTGTTAAACCTCAATTTGCACAAATACGAAGAAGAAGTCAAAAACATCGTCGATAAATCCGTCAAAGAAGAAGCCATGGAGAAAGCAATCAAAACTCTCGCATCAACTTGGAAATCTGTCGACTTCGATTGCGACATCCACGAAAGAACTCAACTCAAAATGCTCAAAGTTTCGGAAGAAATAATCGAAACACTCGAAGAAAATTTATCTCAACTCCAAATGTTGCTTGCTTCTAAATTCATTGCCTTCTTTTTCACCGAAATCCAAGATTGGCAAGACAAACTATCAAACACGGATCAAGTTCTCGACTCATTTTTCGAAGTTCAACGAAAATGGATGTACTTGGAGAGCATTTTCATCGGTTCAGAAGACATTCGAAATCAACTGCCCGAAGATTCGAAACGTTTCGATCGAATTGATCAAGAGTTCAAAGCAATTCTCGCACAAATGGTTGCCGATTTGAATGTCGTTAAAGCAACAAATCGCCCAAATTTATTCGAAAAACTCGAATTACTTCAACAAGAATTAATTCAATGCGAAAAAGCGTTGAACGATTATTTGGAAACTAAGAGATTAGCATATCCGAGATTTTATTTCATCTCTTCGGCGGATCTGCTTGACATTTTGGCAAACGGAAATCATCCGGAATTGGTTGCGAGACACTTGACAAAATTATATGACTCTCTCGCAAAGTTAGTTTTTGAGGAAAAAGGAAGTAAAATAGCAAAAGGAATGATTTCGAAGGAAAACGAAGAATATGTCGAATTCAATGGAAAATGCGATTGCAGCGGAAAAGTCGAAAATTGGTTGAATCGTGTCACAGACATTATGCGAGTGACTCTCCATCGATTATTTGACTTGGCTGTCAAAGCTTACGTCGAAAAAGAACGCGATCAATGGTTATTTGACTGGCCAGCTCAACCCGCTTTGTGTGCGACACAAATTTGGTGGACAATTGAGGTAAATCACGCTTTTGACAAGATGGAAGAAGGATACGACAAAGCAATGAAAGAATATCTCGACAAGCATATTCGTCAATTGAAAGCTTTGATCATGTTACTCGTTGGCGAATTGACTCCGGGAGACAGACAGAAGATTATGACAATTTGTACGATCGATGTTCATGCTCGAGATGTCGTTGCGAAGATGATTGAACAAAAAGTCGAGACTTCAAGTGCTTTTCAATGGCAATCTCAGTTAAGACATCGATGGGATGAGGGATTGTCGGATTGTTATGCGAACATTTGCGATGCGCAATTCCGTTATGACTATGAATATCTCGGAAATACGCCGAGATTGGTAATTACGCCGTTAACTGATCGATGTTACATTACGTTGACGCAATCTTTGCATCTTATTATGGGAGGAGCTCCTGCAGGTAAATTTTTTTTTAGTCAAAATTTCATTAAATTCACAAATTTTTATAATTTTTCATAATTTTTTTTGTAAAAAAATTATAATTTTTTGCAAAATTTTTAAAATTTTTTATAATTTTTAAAAAAATTTTAATATTTTTTCATAAAATTTTAACAATTTTCATAATTTTTCGTATAATTTTTTAAATTTTCATTAATTTTTTTAAATTTTTATAAAATTTCAATAATTTCTTACTTTCAGGCCCCGCCGGAACAGGAAAAACTGAAACAACGAAAGATTTGGGACGAGCATTGGGCATTATGGTCTACGTTTTCAACTGTTCTGAACAAATGGATTACAAATCTTGCGGAAATATCTACAAAGGATTGTCTCAAACAGGCGCTTGGGGATGTTTCGACGAATTTAACAGGATTTCCGTTGAAGTTTTGTCTGTCGTTGCTGTTCAAGTGAAAAGTATACAAGATGCCATCAAGGTAAGTGCTGAAAATTGTAAAAATTTGACATGTTTTTAATAAATTAATTAAAAAAATATAAGGGAGAAGAAAAATTTACGATCATTGATCAAGTAAAGGTAACGCGAATTATCAGAATTGTCTGTTTTTCGCTTGGATTTCACTCGCGATTGTAACAAACACGCTCACATTCATCATGAAAAGTCACTTGAAACACAAAAAATGCTTAAAATTTTCATTTTTCTAATTTTTCATTAGCTTTTCATTAAATAAAAATTTTTAAAACAATTTTTTAATGATTTTTTGTTTTTTTCGAAACAGGCTAAAAAGAAAAATTTCAACTTTATGGGAGAACAAATCGATTTGATACCGACAGTTGGTATTTTTATCACAATGAACCCCGGATACGCAGGAAGAACAGAGTTACCTGAGAATTTGAAAGCTCTTTTTCGTCCATGTGCTATGGTTGTTCCTGATTTCGAGCTCATTTGTGAAATTATGTTGGTTGCTGAAGGATTTCAAGAAGCTCGGATGCTTGCAAGGAAATTTATTACGTTGTACACTTTATGCAAGGAGTTATTGTCGAAGCAAGATCATTACGATTGGGGATTGAGAGCTATTAAATCTGTGTTAGTTGTTGCTGGATCGTTGAAAGTAAGCATTTTTATTAAAAATTTGTTAAAAAAGTAAAAAAAGAAAAAGTTAAAGTTTTCAAAATTTTTCAAAAAAAAAAAAAAAAAATAAAATTTTCCATAAATTTTTTATAATTTTTGATAAAATTTTAATAATTTCATAATTTTTCATAAAATTTTTAAAATTTTCATAATTTTTCATAAGATTTTTAAAATTTTCATAATTTCCAAATTTCATAAAATGTTATATCTCTTCATAAAATTTTAAAAATTTTTCATAAAATTTTTTTTTTTAATTTTTATTTTTTTTTAAATTTTTTAGCGTGCTGACAAACCTGACACTCCCGAAGAACATGTTCTGATGAGAGCTTTGCGTGATTTTAATTTACCTAAAATCGTTACTGAAGATGTTCCTGTTTTTCGAGGTTTAATTGGAGATTTGTTCCCGAACATTGAAGCTCGAAGACAACCTGATATGGAATTTGAACGTTTGATCGCCAAATCTGCTTTGGAGCTCGGATATCAACAAGAAAAAGGATTTATTTTGAAAGTTGTTCAACTTCAGGAACTATTTGAAGTTCGACATTCAGTTTTTATCATCGGAAATGCAGGAACAGGAAAAAGCGCCGTTTGGCAAACGCTTCACAAAACATATCACAATCAAAAAGGAACTCTCAAACCTCATTATGACGACTTAGATCCGAAAGCTGTGACAAACGACGAGTTATTCGGGATTATTAATCCAGCGACGCGCGAATGGAAAGACGGCTTATTCTCCGTTGTGATGAGAAATCAAGCTAATATGACGGGAAAAGGATGGAAATGGATTGTGTAAGTCAAAAAAAAATTTTTTTTTGAATAGATTTTAAAAAAAAAATTATGTTTTTAGTTTGGATGGCGACATTGACCCAATGTGGATTGAAAGTTTAAACACTGTGATGGATGACAACAAAGTTCTTACTCTCGCAAGCAACGAAAGAATCGCTTTAACACGTGACATGCGATTACTTTTTGAGATTTCAAACTTACGAACAGCAACTCCCGCCACAGTTTCACGCGCGGGAATTTTATTTATCAATCCGCAAGATTTAGGATGGAATCCTTATGTCGCTTCTTGGATTGAAAAACGCGAAAGCAAAGTAGAAAAGGGAATTTTGCCTGTTTTGTTTGAGAAATACGTGATTCCGTTGTTAGAACACAACGTTCGTTTCAAAAAAATCACTCCAATATCGGAAATAGCTCAACTACAGATGACTTGCTTCTTGCTTGAATGTCTCTTGACGCCAGATAACGTTCCAAATGGATGTCCCAAAGAGTGGTATGAAATTTATTTCTGCTTTGCACTCATTTGGGGTTTCGGATCTGCACTTTTTCACGATCAAATGATCGATTGGCGTAATGAATTTCATAAATTTTGGATGAACGAGTTCAAAAGTGTCAAATTTCCGGCTCAAGGAACAATTTTCAACTATTACGTCGATCGAGAGACGAAAAATTTTCTGCCATGGAACAATTTGGTGCCCGGATATGAGCTCGATATTGATATTCCGTTGCAACAAACGCTCGTACCAACTGCTGAAACAACTCGTTTGCGATGGTTCATGGATCAACTGATCGAGAGACAACATCCCGTTATGTTAATTGGATCTGCGGGTTCGGGAAAAAGTGTTATTGTACAAGATAAATTGAATTCGCTGTCAGATCGTTATGCTGTAACGAATGTTCCTTTCAATTTCTATACAACTTCGGAAATGTTACAAAAAATCCTCGAAAAACCTTTGGAAAAGCAAGGAAGACAATTTGGACCTCCGAAGAATAAATTCATGATTTACTTCGTTGATGACATGAACATGCCTGAAGTTGATGCTTATGGGACAGTAGCGCCTCATACACTCATTCGACAGTTTATGAACTACAAACATTGGTACGATCGCACGAAATTGACGTTAAAAGACATCAAAGACTGTCAATTTGTGTCTTGCATGAATCCAACAGCGGGATCTTTCACCATTGATCCGCGATTGCAACGACATTTTTGCGCTTTTGCTGTTAATTTTCCCTCTGGCGAGCCTTTATATCACATTTACAACTCAATTTTATCGCAACATCTCGCTTCAACGCCAATTCCTCCCTTAAAGCCCTTTTCCAATGCAACGCAGAAGATTTGTCAGCAACTTGTGCAAACGGCTATTACTTTACATAATCGCGTTGCTCAAGCTTTTCTTCCGACAGCGACGAAATTTCATTATATCTTCAATTTGCGTGATTTATCGAATATTTTTCAAGGCATGTTGTGCACAGGAGGCGATGCTGCTCCCGATTCTACGGGATTAATACGACTTTGGATGCATGAAGCAACGCGAGTTTATGCGGATAAACTTACGACGACGGAAGATATTGAGACGTATCATAAAATTATGATTGAAACTGTGAAGAAAGGATTTGAAGAACTTGATGAGAACAAAGTTTTTATGCGTCCTTTGCGTTTTTGGCATTATGCTGATGGACTTGCCGATTCGAAATATATGCCCGTAAGTTTTTTAAAAGTTTGAGTTAAGTTTTCAAATTAAAAAAAAAATTATTTTTTTCGAAATTTTTTTTAATGTCTTTTAGTTGATTCCTTGAAAATTTGAAAATTTTTCAATATTTAAATACGTAAAAAAATACGTAATTTTCATTTTGAGAGCCCATTTGATGGTTTGTAAGCTTGAAATTGATCAAAAGTTATGAAAAATGCCTTTGGATGTCTTTTGGATGGTTCTCAAGCTTGAAAATTGAAAAATAAAAAATACGTAAAAAATACGTAATTTTCATTTTGAGAGCCCATTTGATGGTTTGTAAGCTTGAAATTGATCAAAAGTTATGAAAAATTTGTTTGGATGCCTTTTGGATGGTTCTCAAGCTTGAAAATTGAAAAATAAAAAATACGTAAAAAATACGTAATTTTCATTTTGAGAGCCCATTTGATGGTTTGTAAGCTTGAAATTGAACAAAAGTTAAGGAAAATGTCGTACAGGCAAAATTTCAACAAAAATTTTTTTTTTTGAATTTGAATTGATCAAAAATTATGGAAAATGTCGTAAAGGCAAAATTTTAACAAAAAAAATTTTTTTCTAAAAATTTTAAAATTTTTTTTACAATTTCATTACATTTTTTTTTGTTTTAGGTAAGAGACGAAGAACTTTTGAAACGTCTCATGAACGAAGCCCAACAAAACTACAACGACGAAGTTGGAGACATGAATTTAGTACTTTTTGAAGATGCAATTGGGCACATTTGTCGCATCAATCGCATTTTAGAAGCGCCCCGAGGAAACGCCTTGTTAATCGGAGTCGGAGGTTCGGGAAAACAATCACTTTCACGTCTTGCAGCTTACATCTCAAATTTAGACGTGTTCCAAATTCAGTTGAGAAAAGGTTACGGAATTGGCGATTTGAAAACTGACATTGCTGCAATTTATCTCAAAACGGGATTACGAAATATGGGATTCATGTTTCTCATGACAGACGCTCAAGTTGCTGAAGAACATTTTCTCGTGCTAATTAACGATATGTTAGCAAGCGGAGAGATTTCAGAACTGTTTCCGGATGACGAAGTAGAGAACATTGTGAATGGTTTGCGGAATGAAGTGAAGCAATTTGGGATAATGGATACCAAAGAGAATTGTTGGAAGTTTTTTATCGATCGTGTGAGACGAAATTTGAAGATTGTTTTGTGTTTTTCGCCTGTTGGATCAACTTTGCGTATCAGAAGTCGTAAATTTCCGGCAATTGTGAATTGTACAGCTATCGATTGGTTTCATGAATGGCCCAAAAATGCTTTGGAATCTGTTTCGCAAAGTTTTTTGCAACAATTGGAGATACTTCCGATCGAATTAGTGAAGCCAATTGCGGTTTACATGTCATATGTGCATAACACAGTTAACGAAATGTCCCAAATTTATTATCAAAACGAACGACGATACAATTATACGACTCCTAAATCCTTCTTGGAGCTTATTGCGCTGTACACAAAACTTCTCACAGAGAAAAACAAAGTTTTGAAAGACAGAATTGTCCGTTTAGAGAATGGAGTTCACAAATTACACGAATGTGCGATTCAAGTTGACTCGTTACAAGAACAACTCGCCGAACAAGAAGTTGTTTTACGTGAAAAAAACGCCGCAGCAGATGAATTAATCGTAAAAGTGAAACTCGAGAACGACATTGTTCAAGCAGAGAAAAATGCCGCCGCTGAAGAAGAGAAAAAAGTGAAAATCATCGAAGAAGAAGTAACGGCAAAAGCAAAAGGATGCGAAGAAGACTTGAAAAAAGCTGAACCCGCATTGAGAGCTGCCGAAGCTGCTTTGGATGTCGTCAAAAAGAAAGATATTGACGAAATGAAGAAAATCGCAGCTCCTGTTCCCGTCGTTCAACTCATCATCGATGCGGTTCATGTGTATCTCGACAAAGCTCCCGTACCAAAAGATCGCAGTTGGAAGTCATGTCAACTCATGATGGGTCAAGATCAGTTCCTGAATAACTTGAAAAATTTCGAAAAGAAGAAAATTCATCCCCAAACAGCGAAAGAAGTGAAAAATTTGTTGATGAATCCGATGTTTAATGAAGAAACAGCGTCGAAAGCGTCTCAAGCGTTGCGTGGATTGTGTGAATGGGTTCAAAATATCGACAAATTTTACGATGTTTATTTGGATGTTGAACCTAAAGAACGTGCTTTGGAAAGTGCAAGAGCGGAATTACAATCTGCACAAGAAAAGCTTTCCGTTTTACAGGATAAGATAAAGGTAAATGTGATTTCTGAACAAAATTTTAAAAATAATTAAGGCTGCTCCAAATTTTTTTTCGAACTTTTTGTTCCAAAATTTTTTTTTTTCAAAATTTTATCTTGTCTTGAAATGAGAATTTCTTGTTTAAAATTGATTTCAGAGCAATTCAACTAAAAAAATAAAAAAAAAATTCATAAAAAATTTTTTTTTTAAATTTTGAAAACATAAGTTCAATAATTTTCAAAAAATTATTTTTAGAGAAGAAAATTCTTGTAAAAATATTATTTTTAGTAAAAAAGTTTAAAAAATTAAAAAAAAAAAAAATAATTTTTCATAAAATTTTGTTTTTTTAAATTTTGAAAACATTCAAAAATTAAAAATTATTTTTAGAGAAGAAATTTAATCAGTAAAAATATTAAAAAAAAAAAAAAAAAAATAATTTTTCATAAAAATTTTTAATTTTGAAAACATAAGTTCAATAATTTTCAAAAAATTATTTTTAGAGAAAAATTTAAAAAATTTTTTTTAAAAAATTATGAAAATATACCAAAAAATTGTCGTTTTTGGTAAATTTTTAACTTTTATTTATTTTGATTTTTGACTTTTTAAATGGGGCATGGGACAAAAAGTTCAAAAAATATTTTTTAACAATTTTTTTTTTTAATTTTAATTTTTAGGCCCTCGAAGACAAATTAGCAGTAATTAAAGCTGAATTTGACGCCGCAAAAGAAGAAAAAGATCGTTGTCAAGCTGATGCGGATCGAACTGCTTTCACAATTGACCTTGCAAATCGTTTGGTTAACGGTCTTTCATCTGAAGGCGTTCGTTGGCGTGATTCCATCGATCAACTCAACAAACAAGAAGTCACTCAATTTGGCGATGTTTTACTCCTATGTTGTTTCTTGTCATATGTCGGATGTTTCACGCGTCGATATCGCATCGAATTGCAAGAAAAAATGTGGATACCAACATTTAAGAAGACAAAACCCGCAATTCCGTACAACGATCAAATCGACACACTTTCGTTGATTGTCGATGAAGCTCTTATCGCTTCGTGGAACAACGAGGGTTTACCAACGGATCGAATGTCAGCAGAAAATGCCGCTATTTTGATAAATTCTTCGCGATGGCCTTTGATGATCGATCCGCAGCTACAGGGAATCAAATGGATTAAACAGAGATACGGAAGTTCTTTGGTAGCATTGAGACCTACGGGAAAATATTTGGATGAAATTGAAAAAGCAGTTACAAATGGCGATGTTTTGTTGCTTGAGAACATCGATGAGACATTAGATGCTGTTCTTGATCCCCTTTTGGGACGACAATTGATCAAAAAAGGCACAGTTCTCAAGATTGGCGATCGCGAAGTTGATTTCAATCCAAATTTTCGTCTCATTTTACAAACAAAACTCGCAAATCCTCATTACAAACCTGAAATGCAAGCACAAACGACGTTAATTAACTTCACCGTAACTCGTGATGGCTTGGAAGAACAACTTTTAGGCGAAGTTGTCAAAGTAGAACGACCTGATTTGGAACAGCAACGTTCCCATTTGACACAACAACAAAACGAATTCAAGATTATCTTGAAAGAACTCGAAGATGATTTGCTCAGTCGACTTTCGGCAGCAGGAGAAAACGTTTTAGAAGATGTCGAATTGGTTGAAAGTTTGGAAAAGACGAAACACACAGCAGCAAGTATCACCCAACAAGTCGAAGATTCAAAGAAAACTGCTATTGAGATAGATACAGCACGTGAAAGTTACCGCTCAACCGCAGAAAGAGCTTCAATTTTGTACTTCATCTTGAACGAATTGTACAAAATCAACCCAATTTATCAATTTTCGCTGAAATCCTTCACTGTAGTGTTCAAAAATGCCATTTTAAATACTCCTGCGACGGAAACTCTAACCGAGAGAGTTGTGAATTTGATTGATTCGATCACTTTTGCCGTCTTCATGTACACAAGTCGTGCGTTATTTGAAAAGGATAAACTTATTTTTATGGCTCAGATGGCAATTCAGATACTTTTACAAGCGAAAGAGATACAACAAAGTGAATTAGATTTCCTTTTACGTTTCCCATATATCCCGAACTTGACATCGCCCTTGGATTTTTTGACAAATAATGGATGGGGAGGCATCAAAGCTCTCTCGCAAATGGACGAATTCCGTAATTTAGACAAAGATATCGAAGGTTCAGTCAAACGTTGGAAGAAATTTGTCGAAGCTGAATGTCCTGAACGTGAAAAACTCCCCGGAGAATGGAAAAACAAAAGTGCATTGCAACGTTTATGTATAATGCGATGTTTAAGACCTGATCGCATGACATATGCTGTTAGAACGTTCATTGAAGAGAAATTAGGTACGAAATACGTTGAAGCACGAACAGTTGATTTTGCAAAATCTTTCGAGGAATCCAGTAGTTCAACTCCCATTTTCTTCGTTTTGTCTCCCGGAGTTGATCCTTTGAAGGATGTCGAAGCAATGGGCAAAAAATTAGGCTTCACGACAGATCGGAGGAACTTTCACAACGTTTCGCTCGGGCAAGGACAGGAAATTGTCGCTGAAGATGCGATTGATGTTGCTTCCGTCGAAGGTGCTTGGGTTATTTTACAAAATGTACATCTCGTTGCGAAATGGCTTCCAACGTTGGAAAAGAAAATGGAAGCTGCTGTCGAAAATGCCCATCCTGATTATCGATTATTTATCAGTGCAGAACCTGCGGCATCAGCAGAGTATCATATCATCCCGCAAGGAATTCTCGAATCAGCGATTAAGATAACGAACGAACCGCCGTCGGGGATGTTGGCGAATGTGCATAAAGCATTGGATAACTTCAACCAAGATACGTTAGAGATGTGTTCGAAAGAAACGGAGTTCAAAGCAATTCTTTTTGCTTTGTGCTATTTCCATGCAGTTGTCGCCGAAAGACGTAAATTTGGTCCCCAAGGATGGAATCGCGTTTATCCCTTCAATGTTGGCGATTTGACGATCAGTGTGAATGTTTTGTACAATTATTTAGAAGCAAATAACAAAATTCCGTGGGAAGACTTGAGATATCTATTCGGCGAAATTATGTACGGAGGACATATCACAGATGATTGGGATCGTCGTCTTTGTCGCACGTATTTAGAAGAATTCATGCAACCAGATCTCGTTGATGGCGAATTGTTTCTTTGTCCTCATTTCGTTGCTCCGCCAAATATTGACTATAACGGGTATCATGCGTATATTGACGAAAATCTTCCTGCTGAATCGCCTACTTTGTACTATTTGCATCCAAATGCTGAAATCGGATTTCTTACAACACTTTCGGAGCAACTTTTCAAAACGATTTTCGAATTGCAACCACGTGATGCGGGATCAGGCGGAGGTCAAACAACATCCCGAGAAGACATTGTGAAAGGTCTTATTGAAGATTTCATGGATAAAGTACCCGAAGAATTTAATATTGCTGATTTGAATGCTCGTGTCGAAGATAAATCGCCTTTTATAATTGTCGCGATTCAAGAAGCGGATCGCATGAATATTCTCATGAGAGAAGTACGGCGCTCGTTGCGTGAATTAAATTTGGGATTGAAAGGCGAATTGACAATTACGCCCGATATGGAGGTTCTTGAAGAGAAATTGTTTTACGATCATGTACCGGAGTCATGGACAAAACGTGCATACCCGAGTATGTTGGGTTTGCAATCTTGGTTTGCGGATGTTCAACTTCGTTTGAGAGAACTTGAGCAATGGACAAGCGATTTTCAATTACCGCCGAGTGTTTGGTTGGCGGGTTTCTTCAATCCACAGAGCTTTTTGACGGCAATTATGCAAGAAACGGCACGAAAACGAGGATTTGCCTTGGATAACATGAGATTAAGTTGTGATGTTACGAGAAAATGGAAAGAAGATTTCACGTAAGTTTTGAATTTTTACCCTATGGGTGAAAAAGGGGTCAAATTAACCCCTTAAGCGATCAAATTTACCTCTAAAAAAATAAATTAACCCCTTAAGAGGTAAATTTGATCGTTTAAGAGGAAAATTTGACCCCTTAAGAGGTTAATTTATCAACTTAGGGGTTAATTTCACCCCTTTTTTGTCCATAAGATACATGAAAATGTTCAAAAATGTAACTTTTCTTTCCATTTAGTGCCCCTCCAAGAGAAGGCGCTTACGTTAACGGGCTTTTTATGGAAGGCGCACGATGGGATATCGATAACGGTACAATAGCAAATGCGAGATTGAAGGAATTGTATCCCGAAATGCCCGTAATTTTCATTAAAGCCATCACACAAGACAAAGTAGAGACAAAAGGAATATACAATTGTCCCGTTTATCGAACAAAGTAAGTGAAAAATTAATTTAAAAAAAAATATTTTAATGAAAAAAATTTTTTTAGGATGCGTGGACCTACATTTGTATGGACCTTTGACTTAAAATCGAAAGAAAAACCATCGAAATGGACTCTTGGAGGAGTCTGTTTATTATTACAGGTTTAAAAAGACACCACCGTTGACATATTTATCGAAATTTGAGTGAAATTTATTTATTCTTGTTGTTATAAGTGTCTACTATAATCGAAAAAATATACATAAAAAAAATATTTACTGTTAAAAAATCCACGATAATGACATTTTTTTATTTTATTAACTTTAGTCTATAAATTTTTATCGTCGTTACTTCAAAAAGTAACTAATTTGACACGTTGTAGAATTTATTTTTATTCAATTTTTACTGCTTTTCATTTTTTTCGTTCGCAAGATGTTTGTTTCCATTAAAATTTTATTTCACACAAAAGAGCTGTTAAAATTTTTTTTTATCTATTTTTTCTCCCCTCCATACAAAATGACTCTCATAATCACAGATTAGCGATTTTCATGTTAATTTTATTCAAATATTGATTTTATTAATGTTTTTAGCGGAAAATGGAGAAAAGATGAACATATTTTGAATAATAATAAAAATTATCCAATCATTAAATTGCAATTAGCTTGAAAATAAAAGTAGAAAATGAGATAGAGAGAGAGAGAAAATGGAAAATATTTCGCTCAAAATTTTATGCAAAATTGAATTAAAATGAGAAATAGAGAGAATCGTCCCTCGGAAAATTTTATTTCTTGCTTTGATAGCTTTTGCTGGTTCCATTTAATAATTTTATTATTACGATTATTATATCAGAGAAGGGGTATCGTTTCAATGTTGGATAATATTCGTATAATAATAATTATAAAATGGAATTTTAATCACATATTAAAGGGGGTAACTAACACACATGCGAAAAAATGTTTGGTATTCATTGAAAATTGTTTTGAGTAATTTGATCGCTTTTTTTTTAAAGTTAAAAATAAAAAAAAATAAAAAAAATTAAAATTAAAAAAAAAATAAAATTAAATTAAAAATTAAATTAAAAAAAAATAAAATAAAAAAATTTTTTTTGAAGAAAAATATTTTTCGAGAAAAAATTTTCATGAGCAAAATGAAAAAAAAAATTTTTTAAATTTAATTTTTAAATAATTTAATTAATATTATTTTAATTTATTTTCATTATATTTAATTTTTTTTTTAATTTCAATATTTTTTTTTCAAAAAATGATAATTTTTCATTATTTTACTTTTTGTAAAAGACAATCCGTTAAACACAATATTTTGTAAGAAATGCATTTGAAACTCGATACCGTTTATGATATGAGGAAATTATTTATAAATAATACTTTATACATGTCGCGTGTATTTATTTTCTATTTTATCGGTTATTTTAGCGCTAAATTGGCAAAACATTTTACGATTATTGTTATTAGTTATTTCGTTGAATATCATAACTTTTCCCGAAAACGTTCCTAAAATCATATTCGGGATCGAAAATTTGCCCTCTGGATAGCTTTTTTGTAATCTAAACCATCGTCGTTGTTTTCTAATTTAAACGTAATGATGTTTCGAACAACGAACGAAATTTATTCGCATTCCATCCATTTTTACTATCATTAAAAAAATGCGAATATTTGATGTCTCTTTTTTATTCGCTTTCAAATATTTCCGCACAAATATTTTCCTTCATTTATTATTTTATATAATAATTTTTTATTATTTCGTTGAAAAGTGTCATCGATGCATCATCCTTTTTTTGCGATATACGGAAAAAGTGCACAAAATATTCATGTTTGAATAATTGTGAGGTTTGTATAATTTATATCCTGTCTCTCTTGCAACACAGAGATAGTTAATGGTTGGTTATGGCTTTAAAATCAGTGTCATAGAGAGGTTATTATTTATATCAGGAAATGGCGTAACATTGTGTGTGAAAGCGTGAAATAATAATGGGTTTCAATCGAATTGGGACACACGAGGTTAGTCTTTTTTTTATAGAAAATTATTTTTTCATCAAAAAAATTTTTATCAATTTTAACTTTTTAATTTAATTTTAAAGTAAATTTTTAATTTTTTTGGATTAAAATAACAAAAAATAATTTTTAACGGTCATTTTTTGAATTGACATTTACAAAATTTTTATCGAAATTTCACAAATTTGTTTTTAACGGTACTTTTTTGAATTGACATTTACAAAATTTGTATCGAATTGTTAAAATTTTGTTTTTAACGGTAATTTTTTGAATTGCCATTTACAAAATTTGTATCGAATTGTCAAAATTTTGTTTTTAACGGTAATTTTTTGAATTGACATTTACAAAATTTGTATCGAATTGTCAAAATTTTGTTTTTAACGGTAATTTTTTGAATTGACATTTACAAAATTTGTTTCAAAATATCAAAATTTTTTGATTTTTTCAATATTTTGTCTTCATTACATCTCATCTCGCTTCAGATATAATTTCCATATAACGCTTCGCTAAAATAAAAAATAAGAACATTAGTGTCGCTCGAAACACCTTTTCATACTTACATGACATTTTCCAATGAAAAAACCGATAATTTCCATGTGCAGAAGCAAAAAAAAAGAACATTTCTATTGAAACACATTTATTTTCAATGATAGTCCTTTCCGTTACTCATAACCCGGTGTGAATGTCCTATGATTGCAATGCAATCCTCTTCTTTTTTGCGCTGCTCTACTAACTCACCGTTATCATTATTTTATTACAGGCAGTCAGACATTTATTCATTTATATGAATGGCGAGAACGCAAAAAACAGCAACAAAACAACAACACGTTGCACACTGAAAATTATGAATACCATAGTTCTAATGAAAATCTATAATAATAATCATACTCCCTCTGGCTTAAACATCGTCGATATTTTTGTGCCATGCTGTCTTCAGCTTTTTTCATGCCGTAACGCTGTGTGTGTGATGTTAGAAATAGAATCAATAATAAAATAATTTCGAAACTGTTGCTTTAAATGGCGGCGTAACAGAAAAAAAAATTGTCGGTATTGACACGCTCAGCTAATTTTTGTTTATAGATGAAGGTGAATTGCTCTTTTGTGCGACACAAACTGACACACAAGACTAAAGCAAATAACATTTTTAATATGTACCTCGCATATCCTTTGCTCAATTTTCATTAGTAGAACGTTCTCGCTCGTCATCAACGTGTGTCTCATCAGATGAAGCAAATTTTTCCTGTCAATGTCCCGGGTATTTATGACTAATTAAAATTGAAATAAAAAGAGAAATTGATACGGATACGTGTCGTCATGTGCTGCATTTCTGGGTTCACAAGAGGCGAATGACATTGGCGATGATCAATATTGACAGCGACGATGCACAACAAAGTAACGTACTTGTCTTTTTCGATGCAAAAAGGGCCCATTTTTGTGATTTTCTTAAATTTTTATGCTTGGTTTGAATTAATTGGAAAAATTGAAAGTTTAATTTTTCATTTTAGGTCCCTTTTTGAAGCTCCAATGATGTTTCCGTCACTGTCGATGAACATCGGGATGATTGCATTTAATATTCACAAAGAAGTAGCGATCGTTATAATTGAAAATTCTTCATAGTAGCAATAATGACATGCGATGACAAACCTACAATGAGAGAAAAAAACGACAATAAAATTGGTATTTTTACAATGGGTTCAAAGAAATTGCTTTGTCCTTTGTCATCGAATCAAATGTTAATTGGAGATTGTTTTGTTTTGCCTCGTACTTGATTATGAAGCAAAACAAGTTACAGAGAGAAAAAGGCAAATTGAAAATCGTAAAGTTGACAACTTTATTGTTGAGAAATTTCCTTATCAACAAGCAAGTTGAACCTTTTTTCTTCGTTTTAGCATTTTTTTTGGCGGCGATGGCGAATAATTGAAGACATTTGTTACTTTCCGCACCTTCGTTTTCTGCTTTTTTTTGGTTTGATGGTCAATGGTTGTTCTGATAAGGAAATTTATGAGAACAAAAGGTGCAAATAAATTGTCCGTCATCCATCTTGTAATAATCGATATATGGTATGCGTGCAAAAAAACGTCTCAATCTGAAACACGTAAGGAAGGAGCAATTAGAAAAAGTTTTTACATTTCAAAAACAATAGAAAAAAAATAATTTTTTTCTTTGTAATTTTGACTGTTAAGACGTTAATGAATTAAAAATTATTAAAAAATGAAATTAAAAAAATGAGAAAAAAATAATTTTGTTTTGTAATTTAAAATATTAAAACGTTAATGAATTAAAAAATAAATTAATATTTAAAAAAAATTAAAAAAAATTTTTTTAAATTAAAAAAAGTTAAAAAATTTTCAAAAAAAAAAAAATTGAGAAAAATATTTTTTTGTTATTTAAACGTTAAGAAATAAGTTAATTAAAAAATTTAAAATTTTTAAATTTTGAAAAATTAAAAAAATAAAAATTAAATAAAAAAAATAAATAAATAAATAAATAAAAAAAAATTGTGAAAAAAATTTTTTTATAAAAATTTTTTGTTATTTTAACTATTAAGACAAGAATTGAAAAAAATAATTTAATGAATTAAATTAAAGAAAATTTATAAAAAAATGAAAAATTATCAAATTTCGTCAGAATAAAATATGAGAAAAATTTTCTTATTGCATCCGCCTTGCGAAGAAAATCTTTCGGATAAAAGTAGGTCCAAAGTCAAGCAATTACTTTTGGCAATATTTCAGACCAATCGACAAATTTACACCTTTTCCTGTGGATTTGTGTGAGCCAATAATAAATTACTATCCTGATTCTGATGAATTTGAGGTCGTTTATATCCGTCTCGGTGCCTTGTATCATCATAAAATGTACTTTGTTAAATAAATAATCAAATTATAAAATTACTTGTGTCTGAGTTGCGGAAAATCGGTAACAATACAACAGCAGCAGTGGATTTCCATTTCAAAAAAGGAAGGTAATTAACTGAAAGTTTGTGTGTTGTTTGTTGGAAAAAGTATAAAGTAAAATTTATAACCACTCTTCGTTCTGCTTCGTTCTGTTCCTCAGTTATGTTTTATGAAGTAATTTTACTTACCGCCACACGAATTTCCATAAAATAGTTTTCAAGTATTTTTCCCCATTGAAGGCAGCAAAAACAGGAAATAGTGGTTAAGTACTTTTGGTTCTTCTCGAAGTTATTCAGAGACCGAAGAAACTTTTTCCAAAAAGGAATATCAAATATTCATGCGACGACGATTCGATCTGTGTTCGCCATTACTCATCGATAACCAAGTCTCTTCGGAAACTCCGTTAGAACGAGCCATTCTTTAATATTTAATGAAATATCATAAATTTCATCATTTTTCGGGTGTTTAAAATGTTTGTCATAAACTAAAGAGCATCAAATTTATCATCGTATCTCCCGTTTTTGTACCTTTTTTGTTTTATCGTAAAATATTTATTAAAACATAAAATTTTATAGTGTGCCGCTCAAACAATGTTTCAAATATGTACTTTCAACCGATATGTAGACTGAAGCTATGCGAAAAACAAAACAAAAAACACATAAAATTCCAATTATCTGAAGAATTGCCTCTTCATAAGTGTGAGTAGATATCCTCCTTTTTCCTCTTTTTTCATACAAATCCATATGAATGGAAAAAATGGAAGCAATGCTGAGGTTGTTGCCATCGTTTAACATCCTATTAACACGTCAAATCATCCGTCGTCGTCATTCAATCACTCAAATCTACTTCTAATCATCATCGTTTCTTTCGCCTGCTTTTTTTTTGTATTTATTACTAAAATCAACAATCTGCAAATTACATGTGTAAATATTTCAAACCGTCGGCATGTCATGCCATATGATTTGTTGAAAGTAAAGTCCTTGTTGTTGTTGTTTTTTTTTTGCTGTTGAGTGGCAACGGATGTGTCTGAATTACTTCTTTATTTGTATTTTTACACCGCGTAACGAGTTTTTATTTTACACTGTTAGAAAAAAAAATCAGTTAGTTAAAATTTCAAATTAATGTAAAATATGATTTTTTTAAAAATATAAAATTTTTCAAAAATATAAATTTTATGAAAAATTTTAAATTAAATTTTAAACATTTTAATTCTAAATGTAAGTTTTCAAAATTTTATTTAAAAAAAAAAAAAAAAAATTATTTTTAAATTTTTAATATTTAAATAAGAAGCTTTTGAAAAAAATGACTTCAAATTTAATAAAAACAAAAATTTTGAAAATTTAAAAATTTAAAGTTTTAAAAAATAAAAATATTTTTTAAAAAGCTTTTAAAAAATTTTAAAAAAAACTTAAATTTTTCAAAAATCTAAGAATGAAAACTTTTTGAAGTTTGATTCATCTAATTAAAAAAATCAAAAAATGTAAAAAAGTTAAATTTTTAATAAAAACTTTTAAAATTTAAATTTAAAACAAAAGAAAATCTAAATTTTTAACTTTTAAAATTTTATTTTTAATTAAAAAAAATTTTTCAAAATTTTAATTAAAAACAAAACTTTCGACCTCATTCTTCAAAAATTAAAAAAAAAACAATTTTTGTTAATTTTTTTTTTGTTTTATATCTCAAGAAAATTATTTTTTATTTTGAAAAAATTGTTAAAAAAATTTAAAATTTTTTTAAAAAATATTAAAATATGATTTTAATGCCTTAAATTTTTTAACAGTGTACTTTGTTCTTTTTATATCGGTAAGTTCTTGTAATAATAATTTTTACCTGTTTTTCTTTCGTATTAAATTTTCATGCATTTTCTTCCACAGAATTTGCGGTTCGACACGATTTGAAGTCTCTTTGCGTCGTTTTTCCGTACATCAAAAGAGCATGTCATCATCAAAGAACATCATCTGACGGCTTTCCCTTCATTACATCACGTGGCTTTTCCAAGTAAGTGTACATCGATAAAACAGACACACATCGTTTAATATATCGACCGACTTTTTACCTATATAGATTCACTTCCAACGGCAGGATACGATGATAAATGGTGTAAACTTCCAATCAATCAATCAAAGTCTGTGTAAAATTTTAATGTGTGTGCAAGGATTGAACGATGCATCATCGAGAAAGATTGCTTCTGGCTCGTGTCTTCTCGACACTCTCTTGTGAAATTGAGATCTTGTGTGAATTTTCAATTTTCCTTTAATCCTCTTTAATGCAAATTATTGCAATTCTTGCCAAATTTTACAATATCCTTTTGTATCGTCTTACAATTTCCTTTTGCAGAATTCAATTTGCCCATCAATTATAGGAGAATATGGAGCTGTTGGAGCACTTGACCAAGAGCAATGTGTTGGAGTATGCGTAAAATTGGTCAATTGATCATACAGGATTAATCAACTTTGCAAAATTTATGGTTACAAAATTGGCTTTTGGATATATTGGATGAACTCGACACAAATTAATGTCTCTGACCTTTGTCTCCGTAGAACTATGTGACAAATTTATCGGTTTTTGGTATGTAAAACTACTCTGTGGGCTAAAAAAGGGTGAAATTATCCTCTTGAGCGATCAAATTTACCTCAAAAAAATAAATTAGCCCTTTAAGAGGTAAATTTGATCGCTTAAGAGGATAATTTGACCCCTTAAGATGTCAAATTATCTTCTTGAGGGATCAAATTTACCTCAAAAAAAATAAATTAGCCCTTTAAGAGGTAAATTTTACATCTTAAGAGGATAATTTGACCCCTTAAGAGGTCAATTTATCTCCTAAAGGGGTTAAATTGACCACTTAAGGGGTTAATTTCACCCTTTTTTCGCCCATAGGGTAGCTACATGATTAAATTGTGCGGTTGGTCACTTTAAATCTGCCTCTGTGTTATACATTCGTTCATGTCGTCATGCAAAAAGTTGTTTTTATCTCAATTCTGTGATAAGCAAGTGTTGTTTTTGCATTAAAATGTGGAGTAAGTCAGTGCCTTTTCAACTCTCAAGCAACCAAGATGAATTACAAATTAAAATTTTTACTATTTTCATGTTTTTTCGCATCCTTAACTGCTGAACAGAACTACGAGTGCAAGGAACATTTGCCTTTTCATGACTATGGATCGTGTCTCATCAACAAATTCGAGCCGGGACGCAATTCTTACAACTTTTTCAGCAACAAAAACCCCAAATTCATCAACAAAGTTCATTTTAATGCATCACGTTATCCCGAACTGCCATCTTTAATCTTCCATACGTTTAAAAATTTGACATATTTGAACGTGACTTCGATGGGCATCGATCATATTGACCCAAAAAACATGGGAGACGCTTCGTCGTTGTTGGATTTGCACTTAAGCAAGAACCGGATCAAGGAATTGTTGGATGAATCATTTGCGGATGCGCCTAATTTGGAGTCTCTGTACCTGTCGAAGAACGAAATAAAAACAATTAGTAAAAATTCGTTCAAAGGATTAGGAGAATTGAGGATTTTAGCGTTGGATAGTAATAAAATTGAAGTTTTGGATAAAGATACGTTCCTGTATAACGCAAAATTGCATCGAATTGACTTGGGAAATAATTTGCTGAAAGAAGTTGATACTTTACTCTTTTTCCCGTGTAAAGTCTTGAAGGAATTAATTATCAACAAAAATCGACTTGTGTCTCTGACACTCGTGTTCGAGTATAATTTCCTCATGAAATTGATCGCGAATCAAAATAAAATTGTAACTCTCACATTGGATGCCGATAAAGTATCTCGTTCGCAAAATACCTCGACTGTCATTCAAGCAATCGAAAATAACATCGAAAATTTCTTCGTTTCCGACAAATATAAGGTAACGGCATTGCATTTGTACAAGAACAAGTTGAAAGATTTTAAGCCGATTTGGAAATTGGAGACGCTTAAATCGCTCAGCTTGTCTTCGAACAGCATCGGGTACGTGAATCAATCATCTTTTGCGAATATGGGAAAACTTGAGGAGCTGTACTTGAGTCGAACGGATCTTTTCTTCAGCGATCCCGATACTTTCAAGGCCTTGAAGCGATTAAAAAAGCTCGATATTGGCTACAATAATTTGAGATTTATTGATTTTATGGATTTTCGCCCGCTTGTGAGTTTAGAAGATTTGGCAATTCATGCGAATGCTCTCACGGATCTCAATGTTCATTCGTTGAAGCAAAGTTTGCCGCATCTCAAGCGGATTTTCATCAGCGGAAATAACTTTTTATGCGATGTGCTTGCGAGGATTGTTGAACATTTAGAACGCGTCGGGATTCAACCAACGGGAGACTTTAAAACTTTGTCGAAAGTCGATGCCAGTAAGATTCATTGTAACCCGAAGCAGGATAATGACGCCGAAATGGTCAACTCACGCGAACAAATGCTCTATTTCGAGGGAAAAATCAGTACGATGATGAAAGAAATGGAACGTCGCATAAACGAGCAGTTTACAGAAATTAGTGAGAAATTTTGTCGTCTCGAGCATTTGTTATCGCAAACAACAACAACGTCGAAGGGCGATACACGCAACTTGAAATCGACGGCGGAATCGTCGCTATGTAGTGACTTTTGAATAATTTTACTTTTTTTTTATCAAAAATTTTGATTCAATGTCGCGACGATATACGATACAAACTGACCGAATATGAACTTAAGCAAAAAAGAACGAGGTAAATAAAAAAACAAGAGTCATATAAAAATTATATGATTTTCCTTTTATGACTCATTTTTTTTTGTGAAGGGTGATGAACATATGCTCAAGTATTTTTTTTTGTGACAGAAAGGCACAAGGCGATTCAAACAATGATCAACATTTACCACAAAACGCATAAAAAGTTTATAACTTTTGACAATTACCGTCTTTATGGAGGGAATCATAACCGCACGTACGAAGCGCCAACACTCGGGCTAATAATAATCATAAAAGAAATTGAAAATATAAGTAAACATTCGTTCATTCGTTCCTCAAGGATAACTAATTCCGGGCTATGGGCGTCGAAATAACACTAAAAGAAAGAAAATTTTATCAAAAAATTATTTCAAAAGTCAAAATCTTTTTCAAAATTTTAAATTTTCTTACCTTTTTAAGTTAAACAATTTTGAAAAAAAATATCAATCGCCTTCCCATGAAACTTGCCCTGAACAATGTTTTTCTTAAAAAAAAAAAAAAAATTTTTTGAAAATTTGGAAAAAAAAAATTTATCTCTTCGTAAAACGCCTTCCCATGAAACTTGTCCTGACCAATGTTTTTCAAAAAAAAAAAAAAAAAAAAAAAAAAATTTTTTTGAAAATTTGGAAAAAAAAAATTTATCTCTTCGTAAAACGCCTTCCCATGAAACTTGCCCTGAACAAGTTTTGACATAAAAAAAAAAAAAAAAAAATTTTTTTTAAATTTTGTAAAAAAAAAATTTATCTAGTTGTAAAACGCCTTCCCATTGAAACTTTGACCTGAGCAATTTTTTTTGAAAAAAAAAAAAAAAAAAAAAAAAAAATTTTTTTGAAAAAAAAAATAAAATTTTCTATAAAAACATAAATATTTAAAAAAATTCAGCTTAAATTGTTTTTTCAAAAAAAAAAAAAAAAAAAAAAAAAAAAAAAAAAAAAAAAAAAAAAAAAAAAAAAATTTTAATTCAGGAAATCAAAGAATTCAAAATTAGTGCCCCCAATTTTTGAAAATTTGGAAAAAAAAAATTTTTTTTCTTCAAACTTTCTTTTTTTTTCTTTTAAATGTTTTGAAGTCCTTTAATAACAATTTTTCATCTTGAATCCCCTTTTTGTCTCCTTTCTGTGTGTAAAAAAGTGATGATCAGATGGGTACTCAACGTTAATGTGTGCAAAATTGTTATGACTCCGTTACTGAAGCGAAACTTTATAACAGAATTTCTCCCAAATGCCTAAATGAACATCCGGCTCTTGAACTTCGTACGTTTCTCAGCGACGAACGCAGGTGTAGTTAATGTCAATTTTTACTATGGTAAGCTTTACTTTCCTTTTATTATGTCATACATATGAGTGAAATGCCTCGAATATGGGAGCGTTAATTTTTTTCTGCGTTCATTTTCCTTCATTTTTTTTTAAAGAAAGAAAAACAAACAACGAGATTATTGCTCGGAATATAAAATTTCACGACAGACATGTGTTGGCATTTCTCACATGTTAATGCGAAAAGGGCTTGGATATTAAAATCATTTGAACTGGAAACGTGAAATTAGAGAGCAAATTGTCTCAACAACTGTTGTCGGGCTTTCTTCTTCGTAAGTGCGTTACTTGTGTCGTTTTTTGTCTCCTCTCGAAATAATTTTGGGCCCTTTTTGACTGAAAAAATGAGTTTATATGCTTGGTTTGGATTAAAAAGTAAAATTTTTAAATGCTTGGTTTGAATTAATTGAAATATTTTGATAACTTTTGTTTGATGAAATGAGCCTAAAGCTGAATCTGTCACTGAAAATGTATCAATATGTTTCCATTAACGTTTCTATTTCAATGCACAATCATCATCATCATCATTAAAATTGTTGTTGTCAAGATGAGGAAGAAGAAGAACTTTCTTGGTCTCTTGCCAAAATGCTAAATAAATTTCGTCTTCTTCCTTTATTGTCTCTCTCCGTTGTTTTGTCCAGATGTGATTTTGAAATTTTATTAAGCGCCATATCTCACGTATGGCAGGTAATATTACATTTCATTAACTCTCTTTTCTCTCTCTTGCTTGATGAATATAATTGTAAAACAAAGGGATTACTTGTGTGTTGATGGATGTACTTTTTGTTATTTCAAGACGCAAGTAGCACAAAGGCAGGTAAAGGAACATGTGAAACGTGATATTTACGAAATTGGATTTATTATAATGTCGTTAGCACAAGAGAAAAGCTCTGAGTTTGCACAAATTTTGATTCGGATTTTTTTTTTGCCTTATTGTTTTGTGCGAAGAAAGGATTCTTTGTTGTCTTGGCAATGTTTGATCTTGAGGTTTGCTGCGAAAGTGACTGAACTTGTGAAATGAAGGACGGACAAAGGTGAAAAATTGCAGTTTTTGAGTTGATATTTTCATCTGAAAAATAATTTTAAAAAATAATAAAAAAAATAAAAAAAATAAAAAAATTAAAAAATAATAAAAATTTTAAAACGTATCACAAAAAATAAAAAAATATAAAAAAAAAAATAAAATTTTTATTTAAATTAAAAAATCTTGAAAAATTTAATAAAAATAAAAATAAAAGAAAATTAAAAAAAATAATAAAAAAATCATTAAAAAAAAAAAAAAAAATAAATCAATTAATTAAAAAAATAAAAAAAAAATTTAAAAAAATAATAAAAAAATTAATAAATAAATAAAAAAAAATTAAAAAATAATAAAAATTAAAAAATAAAAAAATAATAAATAAAAAAAATAACAAATTAAAATTAATAAAATAAAATTTAAAAAAAAATAGTTTATTTATTTAAAAAAATAAATTAAAATAAAAATTAAAAAAATAACAGATACCTAAATATTAAGAATTAAATATTAAGAAAAATAAAATTTAAAAAAAAATTAAAAAAAAAAATTAAAAAAAATAAAAAAATTAAAAAAAAATAAAAAAAATTAAAAAAAATATAAAAAATAAATATAAAAAAATATAAAAAAAAATTATAAAAAAAAATAAAATTTTTATATAAAAAAATGATTAGCATCATAAAAAAATTAACATAAAAAAGGAGCATCGTAACCATCTCATATTTACAACATAAAACTTACCATCAAAGTGCATGTCGTCGTGTGCATTTATTGTCCCCCGCCTACACACTAATTAAAATTGATGAGGTGTAAAATTATGTGTGCAGCATTGGAGTTTTCATAACGACCATGATGATGATAATAATAATAATAAAACCAATCTAAAACAAATGTCGTACCTGCTGTTGCACGCCGTCGTCGTCGTTGTTTATTCTGGTCAATAATAATCGTGTTGGGTGTTTGCATATTTGGACAAGTTGTGGATACCATTAGTGTGATTAGCTGTGTGTATTTGTAAAATATTTGCATTATTTATCCCTGAACCCAAATTTACATCATTTCACGAAAGAGAAGCAATGAGGTCACGTTTTGTCGTAATTGATTTTTATTGTCTGCAAGAAGTTTTGCTTCGTAAATTAGATGAAAATTGCTTTTTTTCCTGCATTTCGTCTGGAATAATAGAAAAATTTTCCTCTTTACAATAAATTAAGTTCACCTTGGAGCTCGAATTGCTCGAAGAAAAGTAAGAAAGGTTGGCAAATTGAATTTTATTCAAATATATTTACTTCCATTTGAACGTTTTGTGCAGCCAAAGGAATCAAAATATGAATTTAGGGATGCAAGTCATGCATATTCCGTTTTTTATTGCATTAGGCTCAATTTGAAACGAGAACTTTTCTCTCTTGAAGACTTCTTCGGCTTTCATTTTGTCAAAAAATTCACCTGAAATGACAAAAATTCGTTAATTTTGGTAAAATTTTTTATTGAAATGTATTTTTAATCATGAGTGAAAACGTTTTTTATTACCTTCCAAAAAGTTTTTCCTTGTAAACCATCAAAAAGTCCATTAAAACAATATTTTAACGATACAATAAAATATTAGGGGCCCAATTGGCTCATAAAAAAGTACATTTTAGGGGGATTCATTAACGAAAAAAACTAAAACATTTCGTAATTAAAGCGAAAAATGTCATTTCTCAGTTTTTTTGTTCACGCACACAGTTGCTTAATCCGTTTTCGGAGCAAGTTGAGCAACCCCTTAAGTAGTCTTAACACTTACCGCACTCACATAACTTTTCATTCGCATTTTCATGCACTCGAGAGAAACAACATTGTCATGCATTTGCTCCCAAAATCCCATTTTAAATACACTTTATGATGGTTTCCGCATAGAAAAAGAGGTATTAGCTACGAAAAAAGGTATAAACAACACTTTCTGTAGACAAATTTTTAGACCATAAAATATTCTTTTTTTTTTTTTTGCCTCAACCGAAAAAAAAAGTTTGCATCTGCTTCCAATTTTTGCCTCACCTACTTTACTTTTGCTCGAATGAAACAACCGCATGCACGAAAATTTTCACCAAACATCGTGTGTGAGCTGCGAATCCCACAAAAGGAAAGAGACAATTTGCAAGCGACGTCGACATGGAATTTTTTTGAACAACGAACGACGTTTCCCACAGAGAAATCATCGTAAAATACTTAATGCATCAATAACAAACGCTCAATAACTATCTACCAAGGCATGCGAACGAACGAGGGAAATGAATTGTGTGAGACTCACTGATTTTTTTTTCGTCGTCGTCGTCGTGCCTAACGAACGAACACACACTTTTGGCATCACGATGTCATAGACAATAAGGATAAAATTGAGAAATTTAAATTTTTGAACTTCTCGTTGTCTTTTCCTCGTCTAAAGGGTTTTCATTTTGTGTATTTGGGATTTCGCTCCTTGTGTATCTGCTCGAGTGTGATGATGATGATGACGACGAAAACATCGACATGGCAGAAAATTGGGTAGGAGGATGTGACAATCATGTTTATTTTTCTGTAAAGAAAAAAAAACAAAATTGAGAGATTTGGAAGCGGAAATTGTTCGTTTATTCTAAAATTGATATGAATAGTGAAAAATAAATAAAATTGCTGACAATCGATATCAAAGTGAATTTTCAATTTCAATATAAGAAATAAATAAAAATTAATAAAAAAGTGAAGAATAAGATAAAAAATAAAAAAAAAATAAAAATTATTAAAAAAAAAATATAAATTAAAATTAAAAGAAAAAAATAAAATATGAGAAAAAATAATTAGAAAAATTAAAAAAAAAATATAAAAAATAAAAAATAATAAAAATTGAAAAATAAAAAATTAAAAGTAAAAATTTAAAAAAAAAATTAGGAAAAAATAATCAGAAAAATAAATTGGAAATAAATAAAAATTTTAAAAAATTAATAAAAAAAAAAATATAAAAATATAGGTTATAAATAATTTATAATAAAAATTTAACAAAAAATTAAAAATTATTAAAAAAAATAAATTATTATCAAAGAAAAAAATTAAAAATATAATTTTATGTTTTGTTATAAAATTAATCAAATACAAATTCTAAATTTTTTGTACAAAAACTTTATTTGCTTGGCTTGAATTAATTGCAAAAATGCAACAAAATTGACTTTATCGGAAATTCACACGAAAACAAAAATTATTCGAACATTTCACAAAATTTTACTGACTCACGTATTTGCGATCGAAATATCGAGTAATAACCTCGACATAAAAAATTATTTGATTTAGTTACTTAGAGAAGTGCCGTGCCATGCAAAAGTAGAAACTTTGTAACAAGAGGCTTGACAAAAAAAAACTTCGAGGCATTAATACCCCGAGTAATAGATAAAGATAATAAAAATTTTGAATACAAAAAAATCGTAGAAGAGAAAAAAAAAGTTTTATCCAAGCAGAAAATACTTGAGGTAACGAAGGAGAGACATAAAACTGCATTATCATAAATTTTTATGTCTGTTATGGAAAAATCATAAAACATTTCTTGTCGTACGTATGGAAAAAAGGGCAAATTCAATTCACTTTTGAAACAATTTTTTTTATTATTATGATAAGAGAACGTGATGTCACGTCATTGTCTTACTCGTAACTTTTTCTTCTTCGTCTTCCATAGTGCGAGCGAAATTACTGACGCACAAAATTTATCGGAAAATGCTCACTGACTTGATTTCGCAATGAAAAAAAGACCAACAGGTTTGTCATTCAAAGACGAAAAAAATGCCAACAAAGAGGTTAAGAACCTTTGGTTATGTTAATTTCGAACAAAAAAACACTTTTATGAAAAGTACTTCAAAAAAAAAAGTAAAAACAATCCAGACTGTCAATTATTTTTGTGCACTCACACCTAAATTTTTAATTACATCTTCCGCTGCCATTTTTTGTTCCATCATAATTTTGCAACGATCTCCGATTTTAAGCACTGCAAGTAATTGCACTTTTTTTGCATGCAAATTTTTTTCTGCAATGAAATGTTGAGAACAATTGCCTGCGTTTTATTTTTTTTTTCGGAGAAATTTGTCGTTCCCTTTTTTTTTTTCCAAAAAATATTAATCACTCAAGAAGGAATTTTCGTTGATTGGTGTCGATGACAAGAGTTCGTTAGCCCGTTGTTTTCTCCGTCAAAACGTGACTGATTAGCAGTTGTCTGCACAGAATTTCCCGAAAAAAGTGTCTTGAACGATGATTGATTGGCTTTTCATGTCGGGATGGACTTAATATGTGTCGAAACTTTTGCACGTTTGATCTTTAATTTTGCTTGTAAAAAGTTTTTCCCTCATGTGAAACGAGAAAAAATGAGTTTTGTTTTTCCCTCGTATCCCTTAGATTCTGAAAAGCAAGAGAAAAAAAAGGAAATTGAATGAAATTTTTCATAATTTAGTTACAGCCGACTTTTTGTTGTTTAATATGTAACTCACGTTTGCTCCTATTCATCATCTTGTAACAGAATACTTCGCTTTGATTTTTGAAATTCATCCAGTTGGTATTCAAATTTATTCAGTTCAGAGAAAAAAAAAATGCCTTCGCAGCGGGAAATCCTTCACAGTTGGCGCTGTTGACATTTCCTGAGCTCAGCAGATTTCTGAAACCAAATAAAATAAAAAACTTTTAAAGCCGAAAACTATTTTAACTCGCGAAAATTAAACACAAAAGTACCTCATTAATACTTTAAAACTCTCCAGCTGCTTAAAAAATGACAAATTTCGTGTGTATGCGGTTTATGAGCGTCGACGTCGTAATAAAAGGAAGACTCTTGATCTCGGGAGTAAAGCGGAAAGTTACAGCATTTCATTATAATAAATAATGTGCCATATGCCTAATACATAAATAATGGGAAAACACGTTCGTTCGTTGGATTTTTCCTTTTTCGCACTCAAAGTCCCGCATCCGTATGCTAAAATAAAGAAATAAAATTTTAAAAACCTCTTTTTTTGTTTTTTTTTTTTTTTGTTACCTTTCGTCTTCTTGACATCTCTCCGTGTGATAGCTTCATGAATTTCTGGCAAATAGACAGAAAGTTAATGCATTTACATAGATATTAAAAAGATACTTTTTTACTTTTCCTCGGGATCCTTGGAGATTCTGCTTTATTTTTATTTTTTTAAAGATGATATTTTTTTTTTGCTTCTCAGGTGAGCGTCGTTCGTTGGTTGGTGTCTCATTAAAATTAAGGATTATGCAAAAATTTTGTTTTTTTTTTTGTTTTTGTTTAATGTCTCTCGAGTGTTTGTGATGTTGTTATTCATTGCAAACGATTTTCTTCTAAATGGTGTGCGATGCATTCATTATGGCTCCTTCTTCGTCGAAAAAAAAACAACACAGAATTAAAATTTATGTGCGGTTTCTACATTTTCTTCATTTTTTTCTTCTGAAGGGTGACCAATTTTTCGCTGTTTGAAATGAAAATCAAAAATAAAGTTCAAAATTTTTGAACATAAAATAAATTTTAAATAAAAAAAATTTTTTTTCAAATTTAAAAAAATAAATTAAATTTTATTTAAAAAATTAAAAAAAAAATTTTAAATAAAATTTAATTTTTTTTAAATAAAATTTTATATAAATAAATAAAAAATTTATAAAATAAAAAAAAATATAAAATATTTTAAAATAAAAAAAAAATTATAAAATATTTTAAAATAAAAAAAATAAAATAATTAAATAAAAATATTTTTTTTTAAATGAAAAAATAAATTTTTAAAATAAAACTTAAATAATAAGTTCAAAAAAAAAAATTAAAATAAAATAAATAAAATAAAAAAAAAATAAATAAATAAAATAAAATAAAAATAAAAAATAAAATTTTAAAATAAAAATATTTTTTTAAATAAAAAAATAAATTTTAAAAAATAAATTCAAAAAAATTTAAAATAAAATTTAAAAAATAAATTCTAAAACATTTAAAATATAATTTAAATAATAAATTCGGCCTAAAAGTGAATGTTTAAGAGACATCCTAAAAAATATTTTTCATTTGAAGATCTTGACTTTTTAAGAAGAGTAACAAAGCAGTAATTAACGTTGACTCACAAAACCGTTCTTTCTTTGACCATTCGGATGTGTTGAGATTTTCCAAAAGCTTTTTTTGTTTTTTTCTCAAAAAAACGTAATTACAGTTCTTTCATATTTCCCTCGATATTTCCTGATTTAAGGTTATTGTGTGCACTGAAGTCCATCGCAAAAGAATTGAAAAGGATTAAAATCCAAGTTTTTGAACAACTTTGCATCCAAATGAACTGAAAATAAAACAAAAGTTGCAATTATTTTACATAAATTACCGATTTAAAACAATTATTTCAACACTTTTCTCTACTTTTCTGCCATTATTGCAGCAATGGATTGAGCAATTAACATAAAAAGTCTACGAGATAATTTTTCATTTTCAACTTTTTTTTTCTTAAAAAGGGACATTCGTTTGTTTGTGTGCATTTTCTTACAGAAAAAATAATAAAAATTAGTTGAACAATCATGAATAATGACACTGAATTAGAGTGCATTTCTCTCTTTTTCTTCTGTCATGTAAAATAAATTACTTCAAGAAGCACAAAAAAAACTTTGTGATCATAATAATTGTAATAATAATAAATTGAAAGTTTTCTGGAAGGAAAATTTTCGAATGTTACAACGTTAATTTATGTCCTCGTTGAAATAAAAGTGGGATGATAATAAAAAAGTTATTAATTTTCTTGCACAACTTTATCTTGGGCGTGCACAAAATCATCTCTTGATTGTCCCAAATGATGTCTCGACGAGTTTCTTTTCATCAATTGTCTTTAAAAAGGCACGAAAGGGAGTGAAAGTGATGAAATTTTATAAATAAATAACCTTTTCACGAATGACTTGCTTCAGTCTAAGAGGATTTTGCGTCTTTTTTGTATTGGATGACTTTTATTTTTCATCAAAAGCTGCTTATCGGGTGTAGGGATGACGAAAATTCAACAAAGTTTAAATTTTTCACACAGTTTGCTCACGAAAGAGTGTCAAATATTGCCTGAAAAGAAAAAAAAAATAAAAAATTCAGTTACTCTTAACACTTTTTTTTTGTGAAAATTCAATTCCGAAATCAATGCAATTGCAACAAACACACATTTTTATTGCCGATGGGTAAAAATTTGTTGTCTAAACATATCGGAGTGAATTTTTTTTTATTTTATTGTTTTATCGAATTTTTATCTTTTCGTCGTTTCGTTGCTTGCCTTTCCTTTTTTTCAATATTTGATTATTTTTATTATTTATTTATGATTTTCGCTTGAAATCGAAAACTTGTTCAAAAATTTACTGAAAAAATATTTCTCTCAGGAGCTTAACCTTTTTTGAAAAGTATCATGATTCTCCATCGCAAAAAAAATTCAAAAAGTCACGACATTATGCGATTACATAAATTCTCGGAACATCTTGACAGTATGCAATTTGACTCTGTTTAACCAAAAAATGTCGAAAAATATAAATATTTGAATGTAAAATATTTTACAAGGCACTTTTAGCAGCAAAATTGAACGAAATGAACACGAAAATGCAATTGCTCTGTCGACTTGTTGGGCAGATACACGAGCTTCGGTGTCTTCTAACTCATTTCCTTTGCATGTTTTTCCTGTGACAGTTCAAATATCGACATTTATTTTATTATAATAATATTTCTCTGCCTCGTGTTCTGCATGAATTCTAAAAAAAATGAAAAAATATAAAGGAATTTAGTTTTTTTTTCTTTAATTTTAATTTTTATAATGTCAAAAGAGAATTATTTTCATATTTTTTTATTTCTGCTATGTGTGTTATTTTATCCTCACATATAAATATTTAATATTACTGTCTCGTGCCATCCAGGTAGAGGCCTGATGTGCATAACACAAAGAGATTGTCATTTTATTTTCATAGAACGAGTGATATATTAATACAAATTTTTATTCGCATTTGGGAAAAATATACAAAAAAAAAAAAAAATTGTTAAAAAAATTATTATTAAAGCAAGCAAGCTGACGTGCCTCAAACTCTCTCGGCTTAGAATCAAGAGATTTTTCATAAATTGAATTTTATACATTTTTTCGTATTCAATATTCATCCGTTTTGCGATATTGTCGACAGAACATGCATTTTTAATGTTAGAGAAAGGCAAAGTGAATCTCGTTGCACAAAAACGAAATGAGACACAAAAGACTCGTATTTTCATAATAAATAAATATTTATATTAAAAAGCGCCATTTGTAACATTTCGGATTCGGACTTTATCAATTCACTTCAGAAAGAAAAAAAAATTTAAAAAAAATATAAAAAAAAATATTAAAAAAAAATATAAAAAATATTAAAAACAAAATATTTATAAAAAATACAAAAATTAAAAAAAAAATAATTTTTTGTAATATTTTTTTTTATTTTTTTTTTAATTTTTTTAAAATTTTTTTTTTAATTTTTTTTAAATTTTTTTTTTTTAAATTAAATTTTTTTTTAAATTTTTTTTATATTTTTTTTACATTTTTTTAATATATTTTTTAAATATTTTTTTTTATTTTTGACTTTTTAGTGTTCTTTCATTTAAGAAATATTTTCTTAATTATAGGGAAAGAGAAAATTTTCGGAAGTGAGTTAAAGGAAAATTTATATAAAATGCAAAAAAAAACATTAATATAAAATTTTCATGAACTCGAGTCAATTCAACCACTTTTTCAACAATAAATTTACCTGTCAATGACAACAAAATTTCAACAAAATTAGTGGTTTTTATTGTTGTTGCTGCTGCTGCGGATGATCATTTGTCCTCCCCCATCCAATGTTGTCGCTGCATGCTCGATGTTGATAAAAACAAATAAAAATATTTCATTTTTTTTCGTTTCGCGGGGTGTCATGTTGGTCCATCGCTGTAAAATTGTGCAGTTTTATCGTAAAAATGGACATTTTTGGTATGCGGCGTAATTATGTGGCGACCAAACCATCATTATGTGTGTTAATATTTGCCCGTATCTGAATTTTTGCGGTAAATCTGTTGTAAATTATTTATTTATTACAAATGTGTGCAGCAAATTATTCATCATCACATTTTTTTCGGAAAAAAATATTGTTTGTTTATGTACTTACTAAATGTTAAAATGACAAAAAGTGGGTAATATCCGTAATTCTTTGTCCATAAAGCATGTTGGAGTGACAAAAAACGCACAAACAATGGACAATGAAGCAATTAACGTCGAAAACAAAAGCTTTTGAGTCTCTCGAGACCTGAAAATATATTCGATCATTTAGTTATTGAAGGTAAAATGGAGAAGTTTGTACCTATTTTGGCGATATTTTTGATGACGATTGCAAAATCGCAGTGTCAGGTAAGAAATTTCCTCAAAAAATTTTAAAATATTAATTTTTCTTGTAGCAAAGATTCGCTGCGGGAAACGAAATGTGTCAAATGAGGCTCCAAACGTCGATCAAATGTCCCAATACGGATGCTCTTTCGTGTTGCATGTATCCAGAATTGTTCCTGAAGAAGATCAAAAGAGAATGTAAGAATAATGCATTGGAAGTTACGAACCAAGATGGATCAAAATCGTATTATGAGGATTCTGTAAGAAATTTTTTTAATGATTTTTATGAAAATTTTTATAATATTTTGTTTCAGTGTTTCATCACGTGTCTCTTTAAACACTCGGGATTCAACCCAAATACGAATATTACCGCAGATTTCTTTAAAAAAGCAATTCCTGCTAATTCAGAAGTCTTTAAAACGTATTTGATGTATGCTGATGAGACGCTTGAACGATGCAAAGGATTTTGTGAGTCATATTTTTTTAATTTTTTTTTTTACAAAAAAATTCTTTAGAAAAATTTTTTCTCCTTTAAAATTAATTTAATTTTTTTCTTTAAAAAAAATATGCTTTTAAAAAATATAAAAATTTTAAGGAAAAAAAAATTTTTTGACAAAAAAAAACTTTGAGAAAACAAAAAAACATACCTTTTGACTAAAAAAATTATTTAAAAAAAATTATTTAAAAAAAAAAAAAAAATATTTAAAAAAAATTATTTAAAAAAAATTATTTAAAAAAAATATTAAAAACAATATCTCAAAAAAAAATAATAAAAAAAATTATTTAAAAAAATTATATTTTTTAAAAATTCAGTTTCTCAATTTTTTGGCAAAAAAAAATTTTCTGTATAAAGAATTAATTTTTTAATATTTTTTTTTTTGTTTTTAGATGGTTACGCAAGTCGATCTCAGGAGTTTGCAGGACTCTATCGGAAGACATTGAACAAACTCGACACAAAACGCCCCTTATGTAACATGAAACTTGCCGCTGTTTGGGATTGCTATCACATGTTTTTGATGGAAAAGTGTCCATTCCTCATTCAAACGGATGAATGTTCCAACATGCAAAATGTCTTGAATCGTTGCTATACTTGGGGGTCTGAGTAACGGGCTGTTAATTAAATTTCATTCCTTTCATCTTTCTTCCTTCCCTCTGCTTCCTTGATGACAAAGAACAAACAAAGACACTTTGCGAAGCGACACAAAGGACATAAATTGTTCATTTAGCCACACATCACGCACCTATTAATTTAATAAAAGGTAGATTGAAGAAGAAGAAGACAAAAACAAAAGAACAAAGTCTCTTACCTGCAAGTTCTGACAATGTTTGCTTTTTGCCAAGACGTGCACGAATTAAGACGCAAGAAGAAGTTAAATCACTTAGAAAGTACCATCATTGCTTGTAATATCATGTGATGATGAAATTTCTCTTCACTCTTGTCTTTTCTCTGAGTAACGAACAGGTGAACGATACAAATTACAATATTTACTCTGTTGCTTTGATTGAAAACTCTTCTGATGCCTCTGCATCGACTCTTTTCCTTTTTACTGCGTAACGTTAAAAGGGACACGAACGAACAATTTAATTGAATTAAAGTCAATTAAACTCTGTGAACTGTGAAGAGAACAATATCAACTTCATGTTTCGACTTTTTGCGACTTTCCATGTAAAACAAAAAAAAAATGTTCAGACAAAGCCTCCCTAACACTTGCCAACCACAAATAATTTAAGAAACAAATAAAAACGGGTGCAAACTTTTGTTTGTTTATTCTTGTTTATTTCTCAAAAGAAAACAATTTAAAAGTTTTCACACAAACACACACACGTAGGAAAAAGTTCAAAAGCAAGAAACGAGAGATTCAACCACAGATATTACTTGTGTATGTGTCTCCGTTTTATTGTTGTGTGAAATCGAAATTGTTTTGCCTGTGCGAGGATTTGGCTTGAAACAAGAGAGAAGAAAAAACGACACGGAGACACATTTTAGTGCAAGCAATGTCTCTCTACTTTATATTTTAATATAATATTCTGTCGTATGCTCGTCGCATGTAACACTAATTTAACGATGAATGAGTCGCTCTAAGTCTATGTTTGTGCAACGTGAGGTAAATTTGCGAGTAGGCAACTTTTTCGTCTTCGAATCGGAGAATTTTTGTGAGAAAAACCGCAAAAAACACGAACGACATGCATTCAATGTGCTTTAATTGAACTAAAAAAAAAACAGGCCAGCTAACAAAAAATTCATAAGTATTGCTGATCAAAGAGACTTGGCTAACAAAAGGCTCTTATTTCCATAAAATCCTCTTTTTGAGGAACAAGTCGAGAACATCATCGATGATTCCAAGCCCAATCATTGGTTTAAATTCGTTTCTTTTTGGCACTCCAATTGTTTTTAGCGTCTTAGCTATCTTATTTTTCGTATTTTTTACGTTGACGACTCTTTGCAGGTACCCCTCGAAAACCTTTAAAAGATAAAAAATGATTAATTTCAAAAATTTTTTACCGCATTTCGAAGAAAAAATTTTTGTCAAATCTTGTTCCAAATGGATAAAAATTTGTCAGAGAGCTCTAATTTATCATTTTTAATCATTTTATAACTCAAAACTGCAAAAAAATTGAAACTGAAAAAAATTTTCCTTTGACATAGTTTTGTTTTTAAAAACTAAATCAAGAGCAAAAAAACTGTGTCAAAAACTGTGTCAAAGCAATTTTTGTCAAATTTTGCTTCAAATCGATAAAAATTTATCAGAGGGGCTCTAATTTATCATTTTTAATCATTTTATAACTCAAAACTGCAAAAAAATTGAAACTGAAAAAAAATTTTTTCTTTGACATAGTTTTGTTTTAAAAACTAAATCAAGAGCAAAAAAACTGTGTCAAAAACTGTGTCAAAGCAATTTTTGTCAAATTTTGCTTCAAATCGATAAAAATTTATCAGAGGGGCTCTAATTTATCATTTTTAATCATTTTATAACTCAAAACTGCAAAAAAATTGAAACTGAAAAAAAAAATTTTTTCCTTTGACATAGTTTTGTTTTGAAAACTAAATCAAGAGCAAAAAAACTGTGTCAAAGCAATTTTTGTCAAATTTTGCTTCAAATCGATAAAAATTTATCAGAGGGGCTCTAATTTATCATTTTTAATCATTTTATAACTCAAAACTGCAAAAAAATTGAAACTGAAAAAAAAATTTTTCTTTGACATAGTTTTGTTTTAAAAACTAAATCAAGAGCAAAAAAAAAACTGTGTCAAAAACTGTGTCAAAGCAATTTTTGTCAAATTTTGCTTCAAATCGATAAAAATTTATCAGAGGGGCTCTAATTTATCATTTTTAATCATTTTATAACTCAAAACTGCAAAAAAATTGAAACTGAAAAAAAATTTTTTCTTTGACATAGTTTTGTTTTAAAAACTAAATCAAGAGCAAAAAAACTGTGTCAAAAACTGTGTCAAAGCAATTTTTGTCAAATTTTGCTTCAAATCGATAAAAATTTATCAGAGGGGCTCTAATTTATCATTTTTAATCATTTTATAACTCAAAACTGCAAAAAAATTGAAACTGAAAAAAATTTTTTTCTTTGACATAGTTTTGTTATAAAAACTAAATCAAGAGCAAAAAAACTGTGTCAAAAACTGTGTCAAAGCAATTTTTGTCAAATTTTGCTTCAAATCGATAAAAATTTATCAGAGGGGCTCTAATTTATCATTTTTAATCATTTTATAACTCAAAACTGCAAAAAAATTGAAACTGAAAAAAAAATTTTTCTTTGACATAGTTTTGTTTTAAAAACTAAATCAAGAGCAAAAAAACTGTGTCAAAAACTGTGTCAAAGCAATTTTTGTCAAATTTTGCTTCAAATCGATAAAAATTTATCAGAGGGGCTCTAATTTATCATTTTTAATCATTTTATAACTCGAAACTGCTAAAAAATTGAAACTAAAGGGTCATGAGAAGTACGAAAATGTGAATTGAGGAGAACAAAATGTTTTTCTTTTTTTACCGAAAATCTAAAATTTTTTTTTTGAAAATTCAAAGCGTTTTAAAAATTAAACTTAAAATTGTGAAAAAGTTTGTTCGAAAAGACAACTTTTGACTGTTCAAAGCCATTAACGAACAATTTCTCAAAAGGAATTTTCCATGTAAATGCATCGGTTTAGTTAAAAACTAAATCAAGAGCAAAAAAACTGTGTCAAAAACTGTGTCAAAGCAATTTTTGTCAAATTTTGCTTCAAATCGATAAAAATTTGTCAGAGAGCTCTAAACTTTTATAACTCAAAACTGCAAATCAAGAGCAAAAAAACTGTGTCAAAAACTGTGTCAAAGCTTTTTTGTCCTAATCGATTATTTTTTAAGCCCAATATCGAAAAAAATGGACATAAAAGCATTCAAACGGCTCTTTTTATGCACACTGCGTATCAAGTCTTTGTACAAATTTATGCGAAAAACCGGCACATGACTCAAAATTATATGGAATTTTCGACCAAAAAGCGTGAAATTGAAAAAAATGATAAATTTACAGATGGAATAATATAATAATTCATTGTACAAAAGGTACGTTGTACGTTGTTCTGGTTGCTCAAACACACACATGCATCATCATGCAACTGTGTCAGAAGCGAGCAGTAGCAATAAATTGATGTCTGAAAGAACTAACATTTATATGAAAAATAATAAAATATCATGGAAAAAATTGAATGAGGGTTTAGTCTCTCCGTTCTCTATTCCAGACGTGCATTTTTTTAATGAAATTACCAGATTACGATGCATCGGATTTAGTTTGTTTGTTACACGCATGCAATTTTTCGCCATATTTTTGCAACTATCAATTTGCACACAGATATGCTCAAAAATATGTTCAAATCATCATCGCGAAAAAAAAAATTGTAACAGCTTTTTTTCTGATGAGACTTTTTTTTGTTTTTTTTTTGCAGAGAGTGAAAATTGAATTTTCATGTTGTTGGAACAATTTTTAATCATCAAACGAATTAAAAATTCCCTTTTATCTTTACGTGTGTGTAAATGCCAGCGGGTAAGGGAATTATAGCTGATGAGTGATGCAATTACGAGTTTCTAACTCGGACAATTTCTCGACGAGTTTCTTAATTGAGTCATTTTTGGGTCAGTCACGTAAGATAAATATCATGCTTATTTATGTTGTTAACAATTATGCACATTAAAAGTTTGTCATGAAGCAAGTGATGAGAGCAAGAGAGATGTATGGAAGAAAAGTTGATAATGTGAACTTTTTCACATGGGGCTTGATAGTTGAAATTATCTGAATATCTCAAAAAATTGTGAAAAACTCAAGTTTCGCGATGAAAAAAAGGAAAATTTTAATTATTTGGCTTTAAAAATATAAAAAAATGTGGAAATAATTTCAAATTTTTAACTACAAAAGCTCGCTAAACTAACGGGCTCACGTACTGATTTTTTGAAAACTCAGCTAGATCACCGTTCTCCGGCTCAAAATAAAGGTTTTAACATTAGAAACAACTTTTGTTTTGGACTTTTTCCAAATTTTGCGTTTCCGATGTACAGGAGCCTTTTAAAGATGTTAGCGAAAAAAATTGATGAAAAAAAATTTCAGCCAAAATCCTCTTATTATGAGGGCTCACATACCGATTTTTCAAAATTTTTTCTACTTTTGTAGATCACCGTTCTCCAGCTCAAATTGAAGGTTTTGTCTTTAGAAACAACTTTTGTTTTGGACTTTTTCCAAATTTTGCGTTTCCGATGTACAGGAGCCATTTAAAGATGTTAGCAAAAAAAATTGATGAAAAAAAATTTAAGTCAAAATCCTCTTATTATGAGGGTTCACATACCGATTTTTCAAAATTTTTTCAACTTTTGTAGATCACGGTTCTCCAGCTCAAATTGAAGGTTTTGTCTTTAGAAACAACTTTTGTTTTGGACTTTTTCCAAATTTTGCGTTTTCGATGTACAGGAGCCATTTAAAGATGTTAGCAAAAAAAATTGATGAAAAAAAATTTAAGTCAAAATCCTCTTATTATGAGGGCTCACATACCGATTTTTCAAAATTTTTTCAACTTTTGTAGATCACGGTTCTCCAGCTCAAATTGAAGGTTTTGTCTTTAGAAACAACTTTTGTTTTGGACTTTTTCCAAATTTTGCGTTTTCGATGTACAGGAGCCATTTAAAGATGTTAGCAAAAAAAATTGATGAAAAAAAATTTCAGTCAAAATCCTCTTATTATGAGGGCTCACATACCGATTTTTCAAAATTTTTTCAACTTTTGTAGATCACGGTTCTCCAGCTCAAATTGAAGGTTTTGATGTTAGAAACAACTTTTGTTTTGGACTTTTTCCAAATTTTGCGTTTTCGATGTACAGGAGCCATTTAAAGATGTTAACAAAAAAAATTGATGAAAAAAAATTTCAGTCAAAATCCTCTTATTATGAGGGCTCACATACCGATTTTTCAAAATTTTTTCAACTTTTGTAGATCACGGTTCTCCAGCTCAAATTGAAGGTTTTGATGTTAGAAACAACTTTTGTTTTGGACTTTTTCTAAATTTTGCGTTTTCGATGTACAGGAGCTATTTAAAGATGTTAGCAAAAAAAATTGATGAAAAAAAATTTCAGTCAAAATCCTCTTATTATGAGGGCTCACATACCGATTTTTCAAAATTTTTTCAACTTTTGTAGATCACGGTTCTCCAGCTCAAATTGAAGGTTTTGATGTTAGAAACAACTTTTGTTTTGGACTTTTTCTAAATTTTGCGTTTTCGATGTACAGGAGCCATTTAAAGATGTTAGCAAAAAAAATTGATGAAAAAAAATTTAAGTCAAAATCCTCTTATTATGAGGGCTCACATACCGATTTTTCAAAATTTTTTCAACTTTTGTAGATCACGGTTCTCCAGCTCAAATTGAAGGTTTTGTTCTCCGCTCATTAGAAACAACTTTTGTTTTGGACTTTTTCCAAATTTTGCGTTTCCGATGTACAGGAGCCATTTAAAGATGTTAGCAAAAAAAATTGATGAAAAAAAATTTAAGTCAAAATCCTCTTATTATGAGGGCTCACATACCGATTTTTCAAAATTTTTTCAACTTTTGTAGATCACGGTTCTCCAGCTCAAATTGAAGGTTTTGGCATTAGAAACAACTTTTGTTTTGGACTTTTTCCAAATTTTGCGTTTTCGATGTACAGGAGCCATTTAAAGATGTTAGCAAAAAAAATTGATCAAAAAAAATTTAAGTCAAAATCCTCTTATTATGAGGGCTCACGTATCGATTTTTGAAAATTGAGCTACATCGCCGTTCTCCGGCTCAAAATAAAGGTTTTAACATTAGAAACAACTTTTGTTCAGGACTTTTTCAAAATTATGCGTTTCCGATTTACAGGTTTAACTAAAAAATTTGCTTCTAAAAATCAAAAAATTAAAAAAAAAAATATGAACATTATGAACATTTTATGTTAATAAAAATTTTTTGTTGAAATAAAAATTTAAAATTATTTTTAAAATTTTCTTTATTTTATCGAAATTTTTGAAAAAAAAAAATTAAATTTTACTTTGTTAAATTAATTATTTCTTTTGTAAAAAATTTTTCATAAATATCAAAAATTAGATTTTTTTTCAACGAAAAATGGATTTTTTTTATATTTTAGGAGCTTTTGTTAAAATATAAATTTTTAAAATTATTTTAAAAAAATTTCTTTTTTTTTTAAGTTTTAGAAAAAAAATCCTTTAGATTTTAAATTAAAGGATCAAAAATTGTTGAAAAATAAAAATTTCTTACAATTTCGTTACTTTACTCAATTAATTCCTTCGAGCATCATTGAATATTTTCCCGAGAAAGGAAAAACTCTCTTTATTGTCTCTTTAATTTGCTGCCATGCCTCACTTAACAGCAAATTCTCGAACAAATTTGTGTTAGGATAACATTCCATTTAGCACAATATCCTCCAAAAGACACCCGTAACACAAGGAGGAATTATTATTATCGAAAATATATGGAACACGACGTGCAATAAAGCGATGTGGGTTAAAATTGTTGTTGTTGTAATGGCGTAGTAGTATTGGGTAAGGTAAGGACTGAAAAAACAAACACACACGAGACAATTGAACTTCCCTTTTTCGTGAAATTATTACAAAATACTTGCTTAGACATGCACCTTACGTGTCGTTTTGTTAAATTTTTCCTCGTTACCGACGACGACGAAGAAGAAGAAGAAGAAGAGGTAAGCTGTGCTGCTTGTGAACATTATGGGGGTTATACACATCTGTTAATTTTAAAAACGATTGCTTAGACCAGATAATTTCTCTCTCTGTTTCTGTTTAAATGACACTTTCGCATGTGAAATGGGTACAAAATGAGACATTATCGCAAGCGAAATATCTGAACTCACAGGATTTTTCTTCTTCTTCTTCGTCTGTGAATTGCATACAAATGTAAGGAACGGAGACGAAGAAAAATGTACACGACAAAAGGGGTGAAATAAATCCTTGCAAGAATCGAGATATCTGAAGAAGGTCATCAACAGCAGCGTCTCAGAGATTACGTTTGATTAATTTTTTCGCTTCTAAGAAGATTAAACAAACATTCGTGTCTCGTCTCGCAGCGACGACAAATGTCAAAATTAATTAAATGCGTCCCAGAAAAAGTTCATCAATCTCGAAAGGAGTTTAAACTCTCGCAGTTGCCGAAGAAAGAAACCCAAAGTGAAAAGTTACCTAAAAAAATACAATTCTTATCATAAAATTGATCAGCATTTAAAATATAATGAGTTTCTTTTTACATTTTTAGCGTGTACATGGGCGACGACACACAACTTTTAAGAACTTTTTTTTTTATTTTTTAATAATAATATCCCCTATGGGCGAAAAACGGGTCAGATTGATCCCTCAGGAGTCAAATTGATCCCTTAATAGAACAAATTAACTCCTTATGGAATCAAAAAATTTTTATTAAGGGATCAATTTGACCCGTTTTTCGCCCATAGGGAAGCAAAGTCGACTCCCGATGCAGATGAAAGCGAGAATGCATGCAAATGTTTCCACTTTTCTTTCTTCTTGCCATGCCATAAGACGAACTGAACACACACATAAAATTCAATCGACAACTACTTGGCAAGACGAGCGTTTTTTTTTCTTCCCGAGAAAATAGCGCATCAATTCTCAAACAGCAACACACAAAATGGGAAATGAATGAAAGTTATGAATAATTTATTCTATTAAGTATGCACGATAGATAGTTTTCTTCTTCTTCATCTTCTCCGTTTCGAGTTGTAGTAGTTGAGTGCACATTATGAAAATAACTACGTGATATTTAAAGTAGTTTGGCTCATCTCGATTCTTTTTTTCGAAATTTGTAACAACAACTTGATTTCGCTTTGAGTCCGCAGAATAAAGGCAAACAAGTTGTAAATTGTTTCGGGCTTGGTAAACAGTTTTTTTTTCGTTCTTCGCCAAAGCAATATTTTAACATTTTGGCAAACAATGTAAGTTGAATTTATGAAAAAGGAATAAAAAAAAATCGAGGTGAAAAATCCGAGAATAAATTTTTAAAAGAAAGTAAACGATTTTTTTTTCGCCTTCATACCACGAAGAGCACTTAAAAAGTAATTTTCTCGAAATGAATTCTTTAAACTACTTTTGCTGCTTGTACAATACTTTCAATCAATGTCTTCAATGTAGAATGATAATAAAGAAGTTACTTTCGAGTAAAACAAAGGTGATTGCAAAAAACGACAAAGCGAAGCACTTTCGTAGATGTACAGAGCATTCAACGAAAATTCGCTTTTTCTTTAATGTTTTCAAAACTTGACGAACCTAATTTTTATTTTTAGTTTATTGAATGAATTTTAAGCTTGAAATTGATCAAAAATTACTGAAAATGTCTTTCGATTTGTTTTTCCAAAATTTTTTAAAAGTCGATTTCTTATTCGAAAATAAATTTTAAAAAATTTTTTGAATATTGAGAAAATACAAAAAATGAGAAATTGATTTTAAACAAATTTTAAAATATCAAAAAAGAATTAATAAATGAAAAAAAAAACAAAATGAAAAAAATCGAAAAAATTTTTTTTTCGATAGCAAGATTTGACAAAAATGGCTTTGACACAGTTTTTGACACAGTTTTTTTGCTCTTGATTTAGTTTTTAAAACAAAACTATGTCAAAGAAAAAATTTTTTTTCAGTTTCAATTTTTTGGCAGTTTTGAGTTGCAAAATGATTAAAAATGATAAATTAGAGCCCTCTGACAAATTTCAATCCATTTGGAGCAAGATTTGACAAAAATAGCTTTGACACAGTTTTTGACACAGTTTTTTTGCTCTTGATTTAGTTTTTAAAACAAAACTATGTCAAAGAAAAAATTTTTTTTCAGTTTCAATTTTTTGGCAGTTTTGAGTTGCAAAATGATTAAAAATGATAAATTAGAGCCCTCTGACAAATTTCAATCCATTTGGAGCAAGATTTGACAAAAATAGCTTTGACACAGTTTTTGACACAGTTTTTTTGCTCTTGATTTAGTTTTTAAAACAAAACTATGTCAAAGAAAAAAATTTTTTTCAGTTTCAATTTTTTGGCAGTTTTGAGTTGCAAAATGATTAAAAATGATAAATTAGAGCCCTCTGACAAATTTCAATCCATTTGGAGCAAGATTTGACAAAAATAGCTTTGACACAGTTTTTGACACAGTTTTTTTGCTCTTGATTTAGTTTTTAAAACAAAACTATGTCAAAGAAAAAATTTTTTTTCAGTTTCAATTTTTTGGCAGTTTTGAGTTGCAAAATGATTAAAAATGATAAATTAGAGCCCTCTGACAAATTTCAATCCATTTGGAGCAAGATTTGACAAAAATAGCTTTGACACAGTTTTTTACACAGTTTTTTTGCTCTTGATTTAGTTTTTAAAACAAAACTATGTCAAAGAAAAAATTTTTTTTCAGTTTCAATTTTTTGGCAGTTTTGAGTTATAAAATGATTAAAAATGATAAATTAGAGCCCTCTGACAAATTTCAATCCAAAATGATTTGGAGCAAGATTTGACAAAAAAAAATTTTTTTTCAGTTTCAATTTTTTGCAGTTTTGAGTTGCAAAATGATTAAAAATGATAAATTAGAGCCCTCTGACAAATTTCAATCCATTTGGAGCAAGATTTGACACAGTTTTTTTGCTCTTGATTTAGTTTTTAAAACAAAACTATGTCAAAGAAAAAATTTTTTTTCAGTTTCAATTTTTTGGCAGTTTTGAGTTGCAAAATGATTAAAAATGATAAATTAGAGCCCTCTGACAAATTTCAATCCATTTGGAGCAAGATTTGACAAAAATAGCTTTGACACAGTTTTTGACACAGTTTTTTTGCTCTTGATTTAGTTTTTAAAACAAAACTATGTCAAAGAAAAAATTTTTTTTCAGTTTCAATTTTTTGGCAGTTTTGAGTTGCAAAATGATTAAAAATGATAAATTAGAGCCCTCTGACAAATTTCAATCCATTTGGAGCAAGATTTGACAAAAATAGCTTTGACACAGTTTTTGACACAGTTTTTTTTGCTCTTGATTTAGTTTTCAAAACAAAACTATGTCAAAGGAAATTTTTTTTTTCATTTTTTCTTCGAAATGCGGTAAAAATATTTCAAAATTTTCAGAAAATAATATTTCATATTTTTTTCTTTCAGAAAAGTGAAGAACAAAATTATTGAACTCCCTGTACTCAATCATACAAAAACTGTAAAAAAAGTACATCGTCTAAAAATAACAAAAGACTAAATAAAAAAACTTTCTATGACAGAATAAGATTGGAAACAGGTGTATTCAATAGTTTGTATTAGCTACACACTCCTACACTGCTAAAAGGGACTTTTAATTTATTTTCAAACAATTTATTATCACTTCAGTGACAACTTTTTTTGCTGTGTGCGTTCTCATAACGAAAAAAAAAACAACAACTCGAAACTTTTGAGACGGAGGAATGGATGGAATGTTATTGGAAAGGTAAGAAAACTTTGTTTTTCTTCATTTATTGTTTTTTATTAGCATTTAGCATACTTTTTCTTTCGGAACAAAACTTTTGGATAACGAAAACACGCCGCTTTCAGATTGAAACTTGATAATTTATGCAAGAAACAGTGATTTATTATCTCATTACATGCGAAAAGCTCCGTTCAGTAACCAACCAATCGTCTCCATCGAACGTTTTTCTGCGGCGTGATTAAATATAAACATTTAAATTGTTTGAAAGAGATCAAAAAGTGACATTGTGACATGTGTATAAGCCGAAACATGACAAACAAAATTAAAAAATGATGCAAAATTATGAAAAACATGAAAACTTAAACCCTTTTCTACGGAACGTAATTGTCCATTTGCCATCCCCCGGATGGTAAAAAATTAAATGTTGAGTTCATATCAGCACCTGGTTAGCAATTTAATAAAGCAAACACGATTTTTTTTTGTGTTGTATACATTCGACGTGTGAGAGTTGTCCAATTTGTTTGAAAATTAAAATTTCAGTTTTTTTTGTGTGTGCGATAAAAAAATATCAGACAAACATGGAAATTGTACAACACAACAAAAAATAATGACGAAACAAATTGGTACAGCGAGATGCGTTTGTTCAGTAAGCGTTTTAATCATCTATGGATAAAATTTATAAAATTGGATACAAAAAACGACAGACAGAGTGACAATTGGTTCACAAATTAAATTCAACGCCATTTTAGATTTTTATTTTTGTAACTTTTTGGTTTGGGCAGAGAAATTAATTTTGGAGGATTTTTTTTGGCAAAATATGAGAATTTGCAAAAAAAAATTTAATTTAAATTTAATAAAAATTTTTTAAAAAAATTAAAAAAAAAATAAAAAATTATTAAAAAAAAATTTAATAAAAATTTTTAAAAAAAAAATTTTTTTTTTATTAAAAAAAAATTACATTTAACAAAAATATTTAAAAAAATTAAAAAAAAATTTTTTTTAAAATTTTTATGAAAAAAAATTAAAAAAATTTTTTTTAAAAATTTTAAATTTTTTTTTTTATAATTTTTTAAATAATTTTTTTCATAATTTAAAAAAAAAAAATTATTTTAAAAATTTTTTTTTTAACTTTTGTTGAAAAAATATTGCTACTTAAAGTCAATATTCTTCATTAAGTAAAAATTTCCGATATTTTCACAAAAACTCATGAAAATGCTGAGTAAAAAAAATACACTAATTAAAAATCGCAATTGCCATACTTTATTAATGAAAAATTAAAAAACATGTTGTTTATTTATGAAAAAACAGCTTGGAAGCAAACCAAACCCGAACAGCAGAGAAAATTCTTTTAATAATAAATTACTTTCAGTTTATTTATTTATTAAAATATTTTTGTTGTTCGCGATAGTAGAGCGATATGGGAGAAAGAGAGTGCAACAACACCTCTGTTAATTTGTTGCCCTTGATATGCAACGACGACGACGATGACTAAAAAACACCCAGACTCAGTCATGAAATGTTAATTTATTTGCGTTGCCCCCCAGTTATGTGCATTTTACAGTATTGAGCTTATTATTCCCGTGTGAGTTACAGCCGTTGCGACTATATGTGCCGAGAAAATAAGAAAATTTATTAGAATAATAAAATATTGCAGTCTGGATCTTCTTTGCTATTCGCCGCGCACAAATGTAAAGCCTTCAGGTCAATATATAGAAATTTATGTGAAACATTAGAAAGAAATCCAGACAGCACAAAGTTCCCTTCGAGCGAAATTTTACGTTTTTCCGATTGTTTTTTGATAGTAAGAATTTTTTCTTTGTCTTGTCTCTTCGAATTTTATCATTTGAATTCTCGAGAAGATCATTTTTGAGCTCTCTGAAGTGTAAAGAACAGTTTTGTGCTCCAGTTTATGCATTACGTTCATCTAATGTGATAAAAGTGTCACATTAAAGTTACCGTTAGTCAATTTTCTTCGCTTGATGATTTTAATTTGATATTTCTCGAGATTTGCATTCAGTTTCTTTCCGTATTTCGTGAAATTCGGATGAAAAAATGTCGTTAAACTACGATCCAATAGAAATTGATCGAACATTCGGGCAAATCCGAACTCCGTACATGGCGTATCAAGGATATCAGAACCCATATAATTATGCAAGCGGATTTGCGGGACCCGCAGCTTACGTTCATCCTTATAATACTGATCGAAAATTCGGATTTAAACAAAAATTCGAGCATTCATCACACGGAATTGGATGGGAAGAGTCATCGTCGAAGAAGAAAAGTCACAAAAAGACAGCAGCGTTATCAGCATTAACGTTATTGGCGTTTTTGTTCTTCCTGAATTTGCTTCAGAGTTGCTTGAAGGATCATTTGGCAGCAATTAATCCAACGGTAAGATAAATTTTAATAAAAAAAATTTAAAAATTTTAACTTTTTTAGAAAACTTTTTTGATTTTGCTCTACAAGATCTGTTGTGACCTTATAACTCGAGAACGATGCGTCTCCGAGCATATGTTTCATGGAGAAAAATTATCTACTCGAGTCAGCGCACAATATTAGCGAAAAAAAATTTAAAAAAAATTTCTTTTTCAAAATAATTTTTTTTTTTACTTTTTTTCAATTTTTTTTAAATATTTTTTTTAAGTTTTTAAAATTTTTTTATTTTTTTATTAATTTTTTATTATTTTTTGAAATTTTTTTAAATAATTTTTTTATTTTTTTTAAATTTTTTTTTAAATATATTTTTTAATATTTTTTTTTTATTTTTTAAAAATATTTTTTTAAAATATTTTTTTTAAATTTTTTTTTAAATTTTTTTTTATTATTTTTTTGATATTTTATTTTTTTAATATTTTTTTTTGTTTTTAGGTAATGGTTTTAACAGCAGCTGCATCAAAAACTGCCGAAGATGTTGTAATTCCGGAAAATGAGACGCCCCAACAGCAACGAAGTAACGAGAAAATCAAATTAAACGCAACAATTGTCGCTGAAAGCTCTGAAGAGGATCTTCTGAACGACGAGGATGATGACAGTTTTGAATCTTTTCAACCCGCAACACACAAATCGATAATCCAAAAGGCCGAAGAGACTAAACTTCCCGTGAAACATTATCATATTCGTCGTAAACACACGAACGACGGACACAAATCCAGCAAAAATCCCGGCAAAAAGCATAAATCAACAACCACAATTTCGCCAAAGTTAATGAATTATTACAACATGAACAAAAATGATTATTATTAGTTGCTGTGCTTTTTCGCTTAGGCGTGGCTGTTTTTCACCGTTATTTATATTTTTGCACTCGACACTCAGATTTGGAGCAGATTTTCAAGGCAAGTCAAAAGTCAACGAATTCCATGGCGCCTCTATTAATATTCTTGTTTACAATAAACTTATTTCAATGTTTTTGCTGTTTGTTTGTTATTTTTGTGCCGAGCCGAGCAAACACACAAGAACAAGGGCAATAAAAATAAATTTTCCCATGAAAGAATCAACAAATCAGGATTACAAAATGCCGAGGAATATGGATGGAATCAATTACAATCAAGAAAACTATAAATTGCTTTACTTTCTTCGTGCATGTTTGTGCGACGGATTTAAATTCACAAAGTTTACACAACATTACGAGGCAACAGTTTTCTTTTCTTCTTCTGTGGGAGGAATTTATCTGTTTCTCACTCTCCATCGGTGTGTTGTTATATTTTTGGGGAATGAAAGTCAAATACATCTCGAACTGAGACATAAATTGAATGTTTTTAGGGCGATGTAGTTGAAAGAAAGGTTTTTTTTTGGGATAATGGTGAACAAATATTTGTAAGAGTCCTTGTTTAGTTTTATATTTTAATTTATTTATCGTTTTCTTGATTTAAATACTCTTCAACTTTCACTGAGATACAAAAAGAGGTACATTTTTGTAAGTCAATATCGAAATGATCCTATATGATAAATCTACAAAAATTGAAAAAACTATTATAATTTGATATTTTCGATCAAAAAGGTCATAAAATGAATGTAAATTTAATAAATTCATTTTGTTTTTTTTTTTTAATTTAAATTTTTTTTTAAATATTTTTAATTTTTTTTTTTATTTTTAAATTTTTTTTTTTTTTTTTTTTTTTTTAAAAAAAAAAAAATTTTTTTTTTTTTTTTTTTATTTTTTTAAAAAAATTTTAAATGTTAAAAAAAAATAATTAAAAAAATATTTAAAAAATTAAATTTAAAAATATTTTCTTCTCTAAAAATATTTTCAAAATTTTTTGACAAATAATTAAATTTTTTTTTCTTAATTTTTCAACTTGAAATACAAACTCGAAATTTTATAATTTTGTGTTAAAAAATATTTCAAATCTTTTTTTGCCGTATTTAATCTGAAAAACAATGTTTTCAATACAAAAAGTTCGAAGTGAATTTAAAATTAGATTTCGAAAAAAAAATTGCATGATTTTATAAACTTGAATTTTTCTAAAAAATTTAAATTTGAATTAAAAAAAAAATTGAAAAAAACGGAAGAAAAATGAAATTTGCCCCTTTCAAACTTTAAATTGAAACCAAAATCATCATTTACTGACCTTTCGCCATGTTCTTTCAATACCTTAACAAAATTTTCGTTTATCTGGTCCGAAAGTTATTGCTCCTGTAAGCTTACAAAAGCATATAAATAAGACGAGCAATTCAAAGGAACGAAAAAAAAACGGAAACTTACTATCATTTTTATCCACAAAACACTTACAAAGAAAACAAACAAACGAAGGAAAATATACCGATTTATCCCTTTTTTTCGCAAGTTGAGAGAAAAGAAAAGCGGTGTGGATACATTATCCTCATTACATAGTTTTTCCTTGTGTAACATCTTTGGTACTTATTTTGGTGCATATGTCTTGAAGAAAACTACATGATCATTTTTCTCAAAGAGAATAAACTAAAATAGGTACAAAAATAACGAGAGAGCGAGTGCAAAGAAAAAATTATCAGATAAATTTTGAGCTAAAGATAAATATTTACTATGGGAATGGCAACATGTGAAAGGAATAAGAATCCTCGGCGCTATACTCGTAACAAACAACTTTATGTCTTTGTTTTTTTTTTATTTTTCTGAAGTTTGGATTATTTTTACAAACATCTGAATATCCGAACAGCAGGTGTTGTTTTCTTTTGTCATTCGGGAAATATTTCGGGACAACGACAAAAAATGTCAAATCACGCACGTACCCGCAATTTTTACAACAAAAACTCGTCTAATTAAGCTCGCCACGGAAAAAAATTCGTAAAATATTTACAAGAATAAATAATTTATGTACAAGAACTCGTCTTTTTGTCACTCAAGGGAGCTAAAAGTCTCGTTTTAACGACTTACTCAGAGAAAATGAGCACAAAAAAGTTTCTTTTTTTTACGTTTGAACATTAATCCAGTGCAAGAGTACATCAAAATCTAATTGGCACGTAAGTGCGTGACAGACTATTTAATATTTCCCTGTCTTCGTCTTGAGCGACGAACGACGAAAGTTTTTCTTTGGGTGAGTTTTGCAAAACAACGAACATGACACAACGAAAAGTTACATATTGTTTTATTTGTGTATGAATTTATTTTTTGTCATATATTTAACGTTTTTTTTCTTCCTCTTCCTTGTTTATGGGAAAAGTTTTGCGCTGCTGTGTGACTTGAGATAATGTAAGTAATAAATTATGTGTTTTGATGAAATGAGCTTCGTACTGAAACTCGTAGCGGCTTCTAAATCATTTTAGTGAAAATTAAGTTCATGAATCATCTTTACATGTAAGAAAGTTTTGCTTTAAAAAAAATGTAACAAGTTTTTTTTTTCAGGTAATGCAAAAGTAAAAAGGAGATGAAGACATAAAATGAAGTTTGCTAATTAAAAGCGGAAATTATTATGAGACGAAAAAAATTTAGAGAAGCTTCTAAACCAATTTTATGAATGTGAAGAAATTCCTGGATATGTTTAAGTTAAAATTGAATGTCAGTAAAACAAAGTTTGGCTGTTTCAAATTTTTTCTATGTTTTTGTCCCCTGCCCCATTTCAAAAGCCGAAAATCCAATGGGGCAAAATAAAAAAAAATTGAAAATTTCATCAAAATTTACCGTTTTTTGGCCTTTTTTCATATTTTTTCAAGTAATGTTGAAAAAATTTTAAAATACTTTCGATTTTCAAGATTTTTTGTATTGAAAAACGAAATTTGACATGAATTTTCTTCTTTAAATTTTTTTTCAAAAAAATTATTTTTTAAAATTTTTTGACAGTTATTTTTACGAAATTTTTTGTTTAAATTTTTAACTTGAAATACTATGAGATAAATTTTAAATTATCAAATGTCAATGTAAATACCATAAAATCAACTAAAATATTGATTAATTACAAAAAACTGTTAAAATTTTGTCATTTTGTATGAAAAAGTATTTCAAAAAATTTTTTATTTTTATTTTTGAAAAAAAGTTTTTGGGACAAAAAGTTCGAAATAAATTTGGAGCGGCCTTATGCTTAAAAAAAATAAGAAAAAAGAGCAAGACTGAAAAATTTATCGATTTTTGCAATTAAAGTCACAAATGATGACGAATAAAACTTAAAAACCTCCATTCTGAAAATTTGTTTCTCCAAGTGTTAACAAAAAAATCACATATTCAACTATTTTTCCAACTGTGAATAAAAAAAACTCACATTCACGCACGAAGTATCACTTGAGTCGAGACAAAGGAAGGTATTTTTAATGAAAAAAAGTGTGAAATGTGAATTTTTTTAGCTCTTCAGAACACAAATGAGTCTCAGTTTAGTCTTTGTGCGACGGAGTGAAAATGGAAAATTCTCATTATTATTTATAATGAAGACTTTTCCGTTCATTCCGTGAATTGAAAATGTCACAGAGAAACCCACAAAGTTCATTTTTCCAGTAGATTGAATGGCAAAATCGTTATTTATCAACTTCTTAATGTACTTTTTTACCTGGCGCACGAGATATAGTAACCGAGTTCTCCTTCTCTCTGTTCGAAAGTTTTCGCACAGTAGATATAATTTACATTTCCACGTTTTTATTGCTGCTGTTGCCTTTGCGCGTTCGTTCACAGAGTATTTGTTCGGTTTTATTGTTCTTTTTTTATGACACTCTTTCCTTTTTCTATTATTTTTTCATAAGCCATCATTGTGTGTGTGCTTTTTTCAAGACTTGACAAAATTACCTACTACTGCGTTTTCTATTTCATTTCACTTTACTTCGTCTCTCCTTTTTATTCAAGCTTCAGCAAAAAAAAAAACTAAACTCAACACTCAAGTATGTGGCAAAAAAAAATAAATAATAAAAAAATTTAAACGACCCAATTTTTATGTGCGCTCGCAACGATAAAAACTCATCGTCAACGTCGTCATTTGCATTTTTCGTGTCGTACGACGGAGCGAAATTCTTGTCACATAAACCTTGAATCCTGCAAATAAATTTTTTATAGCCAACGATTACCGGTGTGAGTTTTAAACAAAAAAAAAATCATCCTCTCGTCTAACTGTTTGATTGAATTGAAATTTCCTTTTTAAAATTCATTTGATCGCAAACAAATGGCTGATGGCATTTTCATTGCACAGAAAAAAAACTCGTGTCTGTCTCGTTTGCGATGATGAGGAGCTGAGCAAGCAGAATTCAAACAGAATTGAATCAATAGCAGAATGCAGTTTTCTATTCTTCTTTTTTTTCGGTAGAAAATCGACAAAATATGATTTAAATACAGAAAAAATTGAGGAAATTAGGGCAGGAATGTACAAAAGACGAACATTTTTTTTTGTTTTTGCACTAATTCGGCGAGAAATTTACGAAAACGAAAAAAAAATGTTGAGTAAGAGAAAAATTGTCGAACAAAATCTAATATTTAACGTGTCTTTTGCTTGAAATACAATTTTTGAGCTCGTTCGAGAAAATTCAATATGTAAAAAGTTTTGAAAAACATTTTTTTTGTTAAGTTGAGAGCTCATTGGATTGGAAAAATGATTTTTAATCAAACGATTTTTTAGAGAGTTCGAGATTTTTCTTTGTTTTTTTTTCTCATTCTTTAAAAATAGTTCTTCCGTAAACAAATTTCGCAAGTTTTTCGTTGGCTCGACTCGACAGACAAAGTTTTTGGCCATTTTTGTCGCTGATGTTAGATATTTTTTGTTGATTTTGCGAAAAGGAAATTAATTAATGTTGATATGAAGTTTTTTTAGCGGATAAAAATGGGAGTTGAACTGAAAAATTCATAAATTTAGGAGAAAAAATGCGAATTTTTCGGTTTAAATGATTTTTTGACGCATTATGAGATTATCGCTGATGTGAAAGTGAATAAAATTTTTGAAATTTACATGATTTTTGTAACAATAACGAGACGGCGTTGCCATAAACAGCTTAAAAATGTCATAACTCCTACATTGTTGGTGAAAAATTCTTACATTGTATCACTTTCCACAATTATTCACATTTCAGATGCATTACGAGTATGCATTAATGCACCAAAAATTCAAAAATATGCAGTGAGAAATGTTTTTGAGACACAGCGCGAAGTCTTTGTTTGAGTGCATTTTGTTTTTTTACTCCAAATTTTGATATAATTCAAACAAAAGGGCACGAAAATGCTTGAAATCCCTTTAAAAACCACAAATTTTTCCATGATATGAACCTAAAAGGTAATGAAAATATACTGTTCCAAAGAAAAACAAACATTTTTTTTTCGAGAGTACTCTTTGCTTTGCTCTCTCGTTGCATTTACCTTCCAACAGTGCATTATTATAAATATTAAAGTCTTGTACACACTTTTGCACACGAGAGACGAACTGAAAAACCTAACATGATAATAATAAATGCAATTCATGCAACATAAATTTCATGCTCGCTCGCGAAACTGCATTGTTTTAGGCAGCAAGGCAGGCGAATATCATCATCATCATCATCATAGGCACCACTTTGCATTATTTTATTCATGAATGAATGAGGAAAGACGACAACACTGCGTAGATACAGATTTGTTAAAAGATATATTTTATAGAGTTGTCATGTGTCTGTTTTTGCAAAATAATTTGCGTGTGTGCACAAAAATGCATTTCATTTCATGTAAAAACACTCACTCAAAAAGAGAAAAAATGAATTGAAAAGCATTCGTAAAACAAAAAGCATAACCGCATTTCAAAAAATTTGATTCTTAAAGTTTTTTGTCAAAAAAAAAAAAAAAAAAAAAATTTTTTTAATTTTTTGTCGAAAAAAATTTTTTTTTTATTTTTATATTTTTTTTTTAATTCTTAATATCCATCTTTTTATTATTTTATTAATGGTAAAAATTAAATTTTACGATATAAATTTTTCATATTTTTAAATATTTTAGAAAATTTTCGGATATTTTTATTACAAGTGTTTGTTTAATTTTTTATTTATTTTATTTTAATTTTTTTTTTTTTTAATTAAAAGTTAATTAAATAATTTTTTTTTAAGAAATTTTTATTTTTTAAAATTTTTCGATATTCTATAAGTTTTTGTTTTTTATAAGAATGTAGAAAAATTTTAAAAATTTCTTTAAAAAAATTTATTTATTTAACTTTTAATTTAAAAAAAAATTAAATAAAATAATATTTTTCTTTTAATATTTTATAAATTTTTAATTTGTTTTTTCATTTTTTTTTATTTTTAATGCTCTTGGCTATTTCTTTATTGTAAAAAAAATTATTAAAATTTTTCAATAATTTTTTTTTTCTGAAGAAATTTTTAATATATAATTTATTATTTTATTTAATTTAATATTTTTAATTTTTTTACGATCAAAAGCAAATTTTCTAAAATTAACTTGAAATGCGGTAAATAATGTAAAGAACGTTGTCTATACAAATTTTTCGTGATATTCATTTGCTTTACTCGAAGTTTGTTAGTCAGAACAGAACAAAACACATTTCCGACATTAACCAGAGAAACTCTTTCCTCGTCTGCTTTTTTCGCACAAATTAAATAATAATGAAGGAGTTTGTGCGGTAATTTGCTTGAACATGCACTCGTTTGTTATTTTTCGTGTGTGTACTATTAAATTATTATGACATAATTAATTAAATTAAATTTTTGCGACGTTCTTTTGTTATTTTTTGGTTTGCGTGCGTTAATGCGTTTGCTAAAAAGGTGACATTTGCAAAAAAACTTTCTTTTGGGACATGCCAATTAAATGAGCAACGAAACGCTTGACCGCACTAATAACTCAATTTTCGAAAATGAATTAATAATGACAAAAACCTTAAACACAAAAGTCTAGACATGACATGCAAAAAGTGTTCTTCAACTTGCTGCGATGCATGACACGAAAGATGCAATTTTTACCCTAAAAAATCGCATCCCTCGTTAATTTATTAGAAACTGTGCAAAAATCATGCCTTTTTATTAACAATAATAATAATAAAGAGGACGACAATTGCCCTTGTTAACGGAACGTTGTTAATGTAATGATTGGGGTGAAAACATTTTTTTTTTGTTCCGTTAGATTCAGATAAATTCAATGTCATGTCGAAGAGGACAGATATATTGAACACTCGAAAACTGCGTGATGATATTTTATATGAGATGAACATATGTCCATATCCTAAGTTTGGTTTCACGGATTGTTATCTGATATCTCTTGAGGATGACTGAAGAGCAAAGGAGAAGGAGGAAATTGAAAAGTTCATAAATCATCGGGAAAATTTCGATTGATTTTTCGTGTGTGAAGAGATTATTGCATTTTCAGTAGCATACGGATTGATCTTTTTATCACCCTCGAATCTAACTTTTTTAAGAGAATTTTATTTCACAATTATTGGATATGGTCAGTGAATTAAGAAATTGGATTCTTTAATATAAATTATTCGGGTTTTGGAGAAATATCATTAAAAAAATATTTTTTTTTCGAGACTGATTTTTTTTTATTTTTCCAATTCCAAACAATTTTTGAATTTATAGAATTTTTTGTTGTAAAATATTAAATTTATCAAAATTTGAATAAAAATTTTCTTTTTAAATTATCAGAAAATTTTAAAACAATTTTTGAAGTAATATTAATTTTTTTTGAAACTTAAAAAAAAATTTTTTAAGAATTTATTTGAGAAATTTTTGAAACGAATTTTTTTGAAACTAATTTTTTTTTCAGCATTTTTCAAACAATTTTCAATAAGAAAAATAATATAAAATTTTTAAAAACTTCAAAAGTCAAAATTTTTTTAGAATTTTTTTGAACAATTTTAGAAAATTTTTTTGAACTGAAACAAAGCAATTTTAAAAATTTTCGTAAATTTAAATTTTAAGAAATTTTATTCATAATTATTTTTTTGATTTTTTTTTTGTTTTTGAGAAATGTTACTCAAAATTAATTTTTTTGAAACTTAATCTTTTTTAAAAATTTTTTTCAGAAGATTTTTGAAAAATTTTAGAAAATTTAAATTTTTTGAACTATTTTTCTAACAAATTTCCGAAAATTTATTTTTCGAAGAAATTTCATGGAATTGCACTTTTCAATTCATTTGTCATATAGAAACGGATTAAAATTCCCTCTTTAATTAATCCTCTTCCCCTTTTTTTCGCCATTACGATTCTACAAGAGTCCCATCAAAGTCAAAACATGTGCTTGTCCAGCGATTTAAAATATAATAACAAACAATTTACGCATCAAAGTGCTTTATTTTCATTCATTCATCCGCACTAAACGAATAAACTGCATCTCGGACGAGACTCTTCGCAAATGCAATATGCTTTCATTTCATTCAGTCAAACAACGGCTGACAAATTAAAAATGAAAAAAACTGCTCCATTGTCTCTCGCAGTTCGTTGTTTTGCAATATGTTTTCTGCACACGGATATGGAATCAAATTGTTGACGCCGGTCAGTAAGAACCCCTTTTATTCAACTCAAATGTGTGTTTGTACGACGACGAATTGAAAGACAGATTCAAGGGAACAATTTTCTGATGTGATGTGCTTAATTATGTGACAAACATCCGTGCCATTATTTTTTTGGGGTATTTCATTCATTCATTAATTTAGAGCATGACAATGATTTTTGTCTGTACGTTTTTTTTTTCAACTTCACTCGCATGAAAGGACCATGAAATGTAATAAAATAAAATTATATTGTGAGGTTTCTTTTATTATTATTTTTGTCTGTGTGTGCAGATTTTTTTTTGCTCGTTTTGTTCGAAAGGCGATATGGTTCACTTAATTCAATATCCTTTAGATCTGTGGTTTCGAACACTAAAATTAACAACAAAGGCAACAGTTTATTGTGATTGTTCACGAAACGAGAGAAATTCCGATGATGATAGTCCTGTCGGGCAATAAATTTTAAAATGTCAGCCAAATCCTTGTTTTTTTTTTCGAAAATGTACGAAAAACGACGAGCATATCAAAAACTAAACTTTAATGTACATTTAAATGTCAGTTCATTCGTACGCTTTGTACAACATAAATTTCACGTGAATATTTTAGTTTTTTGCTCGAAAGCAAGAAAAAAAAGTTTTACGATGATAAAAGTAGTAACATGAGTGAACGGCACGAAAAACTGTGAAATTACGAAAGTTCTTAACCTGCGAGCACAGTCTCTGTGGAGTCCAATCTCCAACATTTTTACACCCATGTAAGCGAAGGAGCGACGTCAAACCCGCACGTAAATGTGTCTATTTTATTTTTATGGACAATAAAGTGTTTTTCTTTCAACGTCCATCCAAATGAGCAACGTACTGAACGTGAGTGCTTTACATTGTAGAAACGAAACTTTTCTTCTTATTTTTTTGAGATCTTAGTTCAGTAGCGTATTTGTCAAATTTTTTTTTGCTGAAAAAAAAATTTTTTTTTGCTTGGTTTGAATTAATTGGAATATGAAACTTTAAAATTTTACTTTAATTTAATTTTTTTAAAAAAAAATTTATTTTTTTGCTTTTAATTAATTGGAATATTTTAAAATTTAATTTTTAATTTTTTTAATGTTAAACTTTAAATTTTTTTAACTTAATTTTAAAAAATAAGAAAAAAAATTTTTTTTTTTTAAAATTTTTACTTTAATTTTAATTTATTAAAAAATTTAAAAATTTTTTTTTTAATTTTTTAATTTTAATTTTTTTATTTTTCAGATGTTAAAAAATTTAAAAGGTTTTTTAATTTTAAAAATTAATTTAATATTTTTCAAATTTCTTTAATTTTAATTTTTTTTTTAATTTTTCAGATGTTGAAATTTTGTATTTTGAAGCTCCATCTCTGCCTCAAATGCTAAAAAATAAGAAAAAATTGGAAATTTGGCAACAAAAGCGTATTTCTCGTCAATTTTTCCGACACGTTGGTTCAAAAGTTCATCTCCGTTGGAAAAAAAAACGAATATCGCAAAGTGCAAAATAGAAAAGAAGTCTCAAGTTGGCAATGTATTCACTTCTATATTAGATTTGCTTGCACTTTTATTTTGCCAGCAATGTCAGTTTTTCACCGTTTTTTATGAGATTGCACTTCTCGTGTGTACCTACCCCGAATGTAAGACGATCTCTGAAAAATTTTCTCCAAATTTATCACGTTTTATCGTTCATCTTTCTTTCTCGCACTTTCTGTTTTCGTGCTGCTTGCACATGACGGCGCAACGGGCATGGAGAGTCCTTTAACAAGAGTCTCGTCTATTTGTTAGACATTCATGACATTATTACAAAATGAAAAATGTGTAAGATCCCGAGAATTGGATTGAATGGAAAAATTGATTGCTTTTCTTGCTGTGCTCACTCTTATTCTCGATTTATTTGACATTGATAGCTTTCGATGCGAGACTTTCGAGTACATTCGAGAAAAATTTACTTTTTATAGGGAAAACTATAAAAATGATATAAAACTGATGTACTGTTGCTTGTTCGATTTCTTGTAGTATTTGACATCATGTCATGTCAATTCGTGGAATTTTCTCAAAACGATCATCTTCACTTTCATACGAAACTTTTGCATTGAACACTAATTCTCTGCCATTCACTAAATCTCTCTATTATGAAGTCTGCCTTTTGTTTCTTGTACTGCTGACAATCCGTTGCTGTACTGCGCATATGTTTCGCTCTCCGATTCTCTTTCTCTCGAAATTTGCCGTACACACGATTTTTATTTACTTTTTTTTTCATTTCATTGACGAAAAATACTGAATGAGCTGAATATGGGAGAGAATACGAACACCTTGCATAAAAACCGGTTTTGATTCGACGTAGCGTGCATGACTTTGTGTAAGCTGAATACTACAAATAATATTGTGTAGACAGAACATCACTTACTTCATGCTCAAAAATTTTTTGGTTTAGTTAACGATAGGTATTCGTAGAGGATGCGTGGTTATCGTCGTTAGAATATATATTCCTCGGTCGGTTTACTGCACAATTCAATTCTTGTAATTACGGATTTTTTTTTACAAGAAATGTCAATGGAAAATTTCAAAAAATAAAATATAAAAAAAAATAAAGTGAGTTAAAATTTAAAAAAAAAATTAAATTTTTGCCAATTTAAGCAAATTTGATGGAAAAAGTGTCAAAATAAACAAACAATATTATTATTATGGTTATGATTAAAAAAATTACTAAAATGTGAATTTATTCACAGTATGACAAAAAAAAAATAAATAAATAAACTGCCTTGGGTGTATGTCGTCTATCTTTATCTTTTTTCTTCTTTTTAACAGCAGCAAAGAAATTGCAGTCTTAATAATAAAAATAAATAAATAACATAAAAAGTTTCATATGTTTTTGTAATAAATAAATATTTATATATAAATTTTATTAAACTATACAGACATTGAAGAAAAAAAAAAAAACAAGACAAGAATTGCATCCTGACTGGTTCTTGATCTTTTTGTATATATTTTTATTATAACATTCGGTTAACATATCGAATTCGAGAAATAATAACAACAAAAAACCAAAAAAGGAGCAGTTTAGATATTTTCTACCTAAAAAAATGTATCTTTGTATAAAATGACAAAAATTTCGAAAGTTATGGAAAAAATACAAATTTTTGATTCAAATTAAAGAATTGCTCTTATGAAGTTATAAAAGTTCAGAAAATCATTAAACCGAACAAAAATCATAAGGTTTCATGTTTATAAGGTGTCTTTAATGCAAAAAATGATCTTATTGCAAAAAAAAAAAATCTAGGTAGATTTTTGTCTCATTATTTGCGGTGAACAACAATAATAACAAATCTATAAAACATTTAAAGAAAAAAAAAGAAATACGATCAACAGAGAACCAAAGAGAGAGAGAGCAAAAAAAAAAGTTTAATCTTAAACCAGTCAGCTAGGCAGTCAACCGCATACAACCTGTTTCTTTTCGTTTCTTTGTCTTTATATAAAAAGAAGAGAAGAAGTACTAAAAAAAATAATATTACGAACCAACACACTTTTAACTACTTACTGAGTTAAGTTGAGTTCAGTTGCATATACAAAGAACTGCATTTTGATGCATTTTTCTGTACTGAACGTCGTACAGTAATTATATTTGAAGAAAAAAAGTTCTGAATACGGGACAAGATATTACTTTAGTTTTGCACAAATATACAATATATATACCGTGATGTAGATAATTCTTATGAAAAAAAAAATAAATAATTCGTTCTATTAAAATTGAATTTTTAATGAAATTTCGAATATTTTCAATATTTTTAACAAAATTTTTGAAAATTTATTATTTTAATGAATTTTTATTAATTTATTTTTGATTTTATGAGAAATAATTTAAAATTGTCAAAATAATTGCAAAAATAAATTTTAAAAATTTTTAATGAATTATTATTAATTTATTTTTAATTTCATGAGAAATAATTTTAAATCGTCAAAAAAAAAAAATAATTGCCAAAAAAAAAACTAAAAATTAATATAAAAATATTATTCTAATAACTTCAAAATTTTTATTCGATTATTTTTTTTAATTTTTAACGAATTTTTTTCCATAAGAATTATCTACATTACGGTAATAGCTTGTATTTATTTACAATAGTTGGCAAAATAATAATAATAATAATGGCAATCATCATCAATGGTTAAATTGGTACAACAAGAGTACATAAAATTTTTGCTATATAAATATAAATAACACTCTCGTTTAAAGAGCAAAAAAAAATCGTATAATAATAAAATATGCCTAATAAAAAAATCAGTAATACTAAATTATTATTATTATATACTCGACTCGTCGTTCGATTTTTTTTTTGTTTAACATCTTCTTATAGATATTTGTTTTATTTTATACTTTATTACATTAAATATTGTCTTTTTTTACTCCTTACAGACCTCGAGAAAGAGAGAGAGCATACACATCAGCCACAGACAAACAATAAAACGTGTCTTTTGTGTGATATTAAATTTCAACATTTTCTCGTCGTTTCAACGTCGTCTTCTTCATTATTATTATTATTATTAATATTAGTGTGAACGGCGTGAATGATCGTCATTGTAAAAACACACAGTAAGACAAAAAGAAAAAAAAATAGAAAAAAAAAATTATATTTACAACAAGTGAACAAAGTGAAGCCAATAAAGATAAGAATATAATAATGCGAAAAAAAGAGTTTTAATCATAAAATAATACAAAAAAGATATACAAATAAAAGAGAAAAGAAAAAGGAAATAATCTTGTGAATTGTGTATAAAATTACAACAACTAAAAAAACGTTAATTATTATTTAATTGAGCTAATAATAAATTTTTAATGATATATAAGTGGTTTAGTGCATGGCGCTAATATATATATGGATGTAAACTTATATGGATTCATGTAAAAAAAAAATAGATAAAAAATATAAATAATTTTAGTGATGATTATATTAGTGGCTTGATCTAAAGTAATTATTATACAAACAAATAATAGAGGACAATCAAACATTAACAAAAAAAATTGTTGAATAATAAAAAGTATCAAAATACTTTAAAAAAGGAAAAAATATCATAAAGTAAGTATCTCACAGTAAAAAAAAAATTTTTTTTATATTTCATTAGAGGCGTCTTAAAAACTTAGCTCGTAACTTAACAACAAAAGAAATTGTTTTTTCGGGAAACACCTTGTGTCAAATGTTCTATTCACATTTCATATTGAATTCACTTAAGAAATGGGTACAATAACATTTATATTTTTTTTTCGTTTCAACAAAGGAGCTATTGTTGAATCATTTTTTTGTATTTGTTGGTGTTGAACCATAAGACGAGTGATGTTTTGGATCCGTATTAAATGAAATTTTTATATCATTCTTATGAAGTGTGAACGAAATGGAAGAAGAACGAACTTCCGTGCAATTACTTGAATGATTTTTTTTTATTTTTATTAAAGACGGGATAAAAAATCTCTCCCGGCATGTTTTAAAGATGAAAAATTGTTAATGGAAGTTAATTTGATTAAAAGTTGAATTAAGTTAATGAACGACGTTAATCCTGATTTCCTGTTCAAGTCATATAGAATTTTTTTTCAAGATGTATATTTTTGCATTTTTCTATTTTTAGAAAATTTTTATTGTATTTGCCCTCAAAATATGAGGAGTCACGGGTAGGCTCCAAAACTATGCGTTTCCGAGCATATGTTCCATGGAGAAAAATGATTCTTATGACTCAAAGAATGTTTAGAGCGAAAAAAAATTTTATAGAAAAAAATCAATGTTAGAGGAAGAATTTCGATTCGAAATGAAAGACAGACAACATCAAATCAAATCCTTGTTTATTTTATTAAAAAATGTCTGTGCATCATTTCTGCTTTTCTTTAGCCTTCAAAAAGATGAATCAGAGTAAAAGAGAAATTTTATGATTTTGTTTCTTTTTTTCATGACTTCGGGCATGATTTTTGTCTGTTGGACTGATAAGACGAGAGAAAAACCGTAAAAAAGCGATAAATTAAGATTTTCATTCAAATTAATCCGGGCTTTTATGACACTTTTTATGGAGCAGGATCAAAGGAAATTGTGAAATGACCTTGAAACAGACTTTCAGCTTCGTTAACGTTCAGGTGAATAACCGAAAACAGCTTCTGTAAGGCTTTAATAATATTTTTGTACGAAAAAAAATCATATAATGACTTTATTTTCATTAAATTTTGCGGAATCACGTACAAAACTGCACTAAATGGTCTTTTTATTGCTTGCTATGATTATGTAATATAAATAAATGAAACCATTCACTTTTCATGCTCGTCTATGGAACAAACGTTCACTAACTTTCTTCACGAACTCTATTATTATTTGCATTAAAACACTCCTTGCAAGCGAATGAGCCAACGAATGCATGTTACATAAATGTCGTAATAGTAGCACAATAAAAAGAAATAAATCTCTAATTATGTATAATAGGATTTAGCGTCATTTTTATTCATGTACAACGCGAAGCCATTAAAATAACAAACAAACATCCCGAGAAAAAAAAATATTTTTTGTGCTTCATATAAATATTTGGCATCGCGGTAAGGAAAAAAAATGAAAATGAATGGGGTTGTTGTTGGATTTTTTCCTTCTTTTTCATATTTATTCTTCATTATACAAGAGAAAAATTATCTGACTGACGGATTTTTGTCTGAAAATTAACTGAAAAGAAGATTTTCTTTCTTAAATACACAAAAATAAACGAAGAAAGGGTTAAAAAAATGGGGAGACGAGTGTTTTCCTGAAGATAATGCGTGTGTTGTCAACATTTTATGTCGGATTATTTAGAAAAGTTTTTAATCAGATTGAAAAGGTGCAATATTTTCAGTTCATTAAATTCGTAAAAGCCCATATCTTCTTCCGTTTTTATTATGATTGCAGACAAATAAATAAAATAAAGTGATTGGATTTTTTTTTGGCTATTTTTTCTTTTTTTTCCGCAATTTGGAGCAAAAACAAACATTTTGTGCACACAAAAATATTTATTTTTCCGCACACATATAAAAATTTATGGGCAATTAAGTAGCATTGGCATCCCCGGCAATGCTGTGACGTAACGACACACTCGTAATTCTCGGATTTCAAGGGCACTCTTCTCTCGTTTTACATTTCACGTCATTCAACACATAAATTTTATTGTTTAGACGAAATCACGTCTCTTAAATACGAACAATAATATTTATCTAAAACATTTTTATTATTTTTTCATTTTCATGGCTTCTAATTTTGAAGACGAAAACGAGGAAGATTATTATTATTGTTCGTGGTACTTGCGTTCTTCCATTAAATTTCGAATAAAATTTCTCACTCTTGTACTTGAGAGCTTTTAATATTAAAATTAAACATTTGTTGGCATCCGTTCAGATTCGTGTTTGTACAAGATACGGGTTTTTCAGTGTTGGATTTGTACTTTTAGAGTCCTTTTTATGAAATTATTTTGAAAATTTAGCTTGGTTTGGATTAAAAAGAATTTTTTAAAATTTAATTTTTGAAAAATTTTGATTTTTTGAAAATTTTTAAAAATTTTTCAATAAACTGTGTTTTAAAAAAGTGTTCAGGATTAAAAAGAATTTTTTTTAAAATTAAATTTTTGAAAAATTTTATTTTTTTAAAGAATTTTGTTCTAAAAATTGTTAAGGATTAAAAAAATTTTTTTTAAATTAAATTTTTTAAAAATTTTATTTTTTTTTTAATTTTTTAAAGAATTTCGTTCTAAAAAAATTTTAGTTTTTTGAAAATTTTTAATGAATTCTCTTCTAAAAAAATGTTGAGGATTAAAAAGATTTTTTTAAATGAAATTTAAAAAAAATTAATAAACATTTTTTAAAGATTTTTTTTTTAATTTTTGAAACATTTTGATTTTTTAAAAATTTTTAAATAGTTTTGTTCCAAAAAAAAAAAAAAAAAAAAAAATTTAGGGTTCAAAATGTACGTCACTGAAGTTTCGAGAACACATAAACACCCGTAAAAGGGGAAGAATTTAATAATGAAACCGATACGACGACGAGAGTCTCTCGATTTTGGTATTCATTGAACAAACAAAAAGCAATAATAAAAATAATAATAACAATAATAAGTGTTGGTACGCGTACGGAATAAGGCACAAAATAAATGAAAACGATAGTACAACAATAAAAAATAGAACAGTAGCAAGAGTCAAACAAATTAAAAAGAGCTCTGTGTGTCACTGCTTGTTGTTTTTCGTGTGTACCAATAAAATATCAAGTTCATGTTGTTTTAAGGTACTGCGTTGTTTACTTTACGAAACGCCTTTTTTACAAGCAATTTATTTTCTGTCATTTATCCGCCAACATCGTTCCTCCTTTGCCTCTTGTTGAACGTTTTGTTTGCGTTTTCCGAGATTCTGTTGGAACACGGACTAATTGTAAATAATGTAATAGTTGGGGATTTCTGTCAACATCGGAGCGGAGGATTGCATCGGTTGACCAACGAAAGGATTAAGAAACTCGTTTGTTTGTCTTGCGTTCGCAAAATCCCGTGAGTTCGAGCAAATTCTCATCAAACAAACGCAAAAAAGGGGTACGTCATGTCAATAAATAAAACAAATTTGCCAATTAAAGTTAACGTTAACTGAAAAACGGATGTAGATACACCTGATATCCAACTAAAAAAAACATTAAACACGAAAAAACACAACAGTACGTGCAATAAAATGACACACACACACCAAAAAACGCAAAATAAAATATATGCCAGTGAGATTCATAAATATTTACCTTAAAATAACAACAACGTTCGACGTCAAGTAGGATCGTTCAAAAACCGAATGAACGAAAAGAGAAAAAATTATCGAAGCAAACAAATAAAACAAAAAGTTTTATTTACCTAACGAAAAAAAACCATCATAAATGTACGCAGAAGGTACAATATTGTTACATTTTATAGAACTCTGAACCTGTTATAGAGCAAAAATAATATTATTATTATTATGTGAGCTGAGCAACGACAAACAAGAAAAAATCAAATAAACAAGAATCGCACAATATAACAATATTAATGTCAATTCGCCCAAAATGCCTCGAAAATTTGTGTGTGTTGGAGAAATTTTTGAAAAAAAAAGTATAAACATGAAATAAAAGTTGTTCGTAACTTTTTTTTCGTAACCTTTAAAATAACTTTAGGTAATAGAATTGCCGTGATGATGGAAAGAAGAGCAATATTTCTTGACATGAGGATGGCTCTGAATTCTAATTCTAATATAAATATATGAATAATAAATGATTTTTTTTTTTTTTGAAAAAATCATCAAAAAATTAAAAATAAGATTATGAGAAAATTCAAAATTTTAAGTGACTTTAAGTTTTTAAATTATTTAAAATCAATATATTTTTTATAAATTTATATACAAAATATCTTCAAAAATTATTTTTTCAAGAATTTTAGAACATTTTTTAATGAATTCTTAAAGAAATAATAAAAAATGTAAAAATTTAAACAATAAAGTTTGTTAAAAATTTATCAAAAAATGATTTAAAATTTTTTTTTAAATATTTAAACTCGAAAAATATGAAAATTTGAAATTTTGTATATTTTTCAATATTTTTTTATTTTTAAAGACAATAGAATTTATTACAAAAATTAAAAAAATATTTTTAAAAAAAAAAATTTAAGAAAATTTAAAATTTTAAGTGACATTATGTTTTTAAATTCTTTAAAATCAAAGAATTTCTTATAAAATTATGCACAAAATATTTTTTAAAATTAATTTTTAAATATTTTCGATAATTTTTGCACATTTGTTAAATAAAATTTCTGAAGAAATATTGAACTCATAAATTTTTAAGACCTAAATTAGTTCAAAAACCATTGACTTTCGATCTCTTCAACGAACATTTCGACACCCTCTTCATATAAAAACATCAAAAAACTCCACGCAAGGACAAATAGTTTGTTTATATTTATACTTTTTACCGCATTTATGGCATTAAAAAGAAATAAAAACTACCATTGATTGTGCAGTCATAAAAAAATATTTTTATTATTCTTTTATGAGTAATGGGGTGAAATTACAAACGGAGCGAAGACGATGCAAATCATCAACGAGGAAAAGGAAAGTTTTATTTTGTAGATATGATAACAGATGTAGAGCAGTCATTATCATATTTTAATTTTACATGTTACGCAAGAAAACGAGGGTTTGACTTGCACTTGCCCTTGATGATTGCAGCAGAAAAAAAGTAAATTATATACATATGTGCACCCTTTTTGTTCTTTTTTTTTTGTTCTTGACGTCTCGTTCGTCGCTCATCATCACACGCATGTAATTACGACGCATTCAGAAGGGTTGTTGTTTACTTTTCCATTTTTTTTTCGCATTGAACGAGCGAAGAACTTGGAAATGTCTCGATTACGGGAAAAGTAGAGAGGAAAACGAAAGAAACTCGATGGAGTAAAAACAAAAGAAGTGCATAAACACGAGACGAGACGACATCACAAAGCTGATTACAAAAGTGCACGCTTGGCATTGAATCTCATGTGATGCACAAAAAATATGATTGCGATGATGATGATGAATGAAACGCTCGAGGGGGTTGTTAGACAAGTTCAAGTATGGTTGATTGTTTGTCTGGCGTTTCTTTTCACTCGACGACGACGACGAATAAAGACAATTGTTTATGTAATCGATTCGCTATGCTATTTTTCGGTTATTGAACCAATTTTTTATGCATATTGACGACGTGATGCGACGACGACGAACGAAGGAATTTCGCACCTGTCTTTTACATTTTCAACGTTTATGATGATGATCGGTCAAAAATTCGCCAAAATTTTTAAAAAATCAGTAAATTGCTTAATAAACACTCAAATTTGCACCACGCGTGCTAACCATTAATGTTGGCTTGTCTGTCTGCTGCGAAGAATCCTTAAAAAATTACCACGAATTTTCCCGCACTGCATGCTCGTTATGAAATTATATCACATTAGCAAGCGAAACGTGAGCACGAGCGACTGAATAAACAGAAGAAAAGAAAGGAAAAAAAAAATTTTTTTACTACATCGCCGAAGTAAACGAGGAAAATATTAACCCGGACATACTAAAGTATATAATGATGATGATTATCCTCATCATTGGCATGTTTGAATATTTTTCCTCTCTCTTCCTTTCGCATTTTTAACACATTTTTCGGGGCGAAACTCGAACTCACGAACGAAAATTATGAAAATATGGCGTGATAATAGCCACTTTACGAATTTTTGTTCGACTATGAGGGTCGAAAGGTAGCGAAAAAATGTATAAATTCGGCGAGATTGAGATTGAAAACAAACAAAACTCGATATTTTTTTAAGTGTTGCCAACCTTTTTCTCATGCCTCGAACAATTTTGCGCCGAACGTGTTTAATTTGGTTACTCTAATCAATTGTAAGCCATCTCGCTTGCACTCTCCCTGTGTAAAAGTAAATTGTAATTAAGGACGTTTCAAATTTTTTTTTTCGATGTTTTTGTCTTAAAAGATTTTTTTCAAAAAATATATAAAAAAAAATTTAATACTTTTTCATACAAAATGACAGAATTTAAACAATTTTTGATCATTAATGAATATTTTAGTTGATTTTATGGTAAAAATATTAAGATTTTTTAATTTAAAATTGATCTCAGTGTATTTCAAGTTAAAAATTTAAACAAAAAAATTTCATAAAAATAATTGTCCAAAAATTTTGAAAAATAATTATTTTGAAAATTTTTTTAGAGAAGGAATTTTATGTTAAATTTCGTTTTTTAATACAAAAATTCTTAAAAATAAAATTTTTTAAAAATTTTTTTGAGAATTTCTTTAAAAATTTTTTGAAAATTTCTTGATTATCCATAAAAAAAGGTCAATTTTGATGAAATTTTTACTTTTTTTTATTTTCCTTTGGATTTTCGACTTTTCGAGCATGAGACAAAAAATAAAAAAAAAATTGGAGCGACCTAAGTAGCTGTAACGACCAAACAGGCAAGAATTAATAATAAAAAAGGAAATAAAACAAGTATGTTATTACGTTTGCGAGTGGATAAGTCATAATCTTCAACTTTTTTTTTTAAATTAGGGCAGATAAAGTCCCTTTTTTATTTCAAATTCTCCGCATGTCACATCGCTTTGAGGTAAAAAAAAAACGGGCAATAACTCAATGAGATAACGAGCGACAATCAAATGAGCCGTTCGCATGAAATGACGAGCGAGAAAAGTTTTGTTTGGAATAAAATTCAATTTGGTTGATTTTTAGCGGCGGCGTTTTGTTTATCATCAATGGGCGGCAAGCACACTAAAATTGATCAATCGCCGCGATTAAAAACACATACAAACGATGGAAATTGATTTTCGCATGAGTGACTTTCGTCATAGGAACAACATTTATAGTTTTTAGAGGGTAATTTAATGAAAATTTCAAATTGAAAAGGCAGGTGAATTGATGCGATTGAATGTTAAGCGAATAAAAAAGAGGATTTTGGGCAATTTACGATAATTTAACAAATTTTTCGAATTTTACAAGCTTGACTTTTAACGAAATTAATGCATTTTAATCAACTTTGAGTCACTTTAACGCTTGTGTGAATCATTTCCGTCTTAAAATCACGAGCATCCATCCAAAACAAATTCTTGCTACTACAAAAAAAAAAAACTAAACAAGTTAAAAAAGACACCAACTACACACTTGAACGACAAAGAAAAACAAAATCCATTGTTTGAAACGTGGTAATTTTACACCTTTTAAGCACGTTTCGAGGCTTGAGACACACATGTGTCATAAGTACATTGGCTAAAGAAAAATATTTTCGTTAGAATCGATGTGATTGGATTTTTCACAAAAATCACTCATACTCCTGAAAAAAAATTCTCATGGATACGAAATTTTAAATGGAATTGACCAAACACACAATCAAGCCTCCGTTTCAGAGGAAAAATAGTAGTTGAAAGTAAAGTGGTTTTGTTTTGGTATGTTACAAGTATTTAACCATAGATATGCACTTAAAGTTGTAAGCTTGGTTTGTTTCAGCACTTTTTTGTTGTTGAAAAATTATTCAAACAAAAATAGAATATAAAATGATGAAATTACAGTTGTTTGAAAAATGTTTTTGTTTCTACGAAATTAAATTAAAAATCATTTCGGTCTGTCTCAAAAGTTTAAACAGAAAATTTTTCGAGGGATTGTAACTGAGAGAAAAAGATAAACGTTGTTTGATTGAAAAATTTGAATATTTAATTGTTGGAATGTTTAAAAAGTTGTGTAATTTTTGTGGTTATTATTTAAATTTTAAACAATTTTTAAAGTTTAATTTTTAATTAATTTTTTTTTTTGATTTTCTCACGTGCTCAAATAATTTTTAGATTTAAGACAGTAGTTCCGGAAGTCAAATCTCTTAAAAAAAAATATTTTTATGAATTCCCATCGTAAATAAAAACAATGTAAAAAAAACCTTCTAATGAATTTTTTTATTCATATTTTTATTTTTATCGTTACAGGTCACCCGCAGATCTTCTAATCGACAAGACACAGCAGCAAATGCCTCATAAATAATTCATAATTTATGCACAACGATCTAGACGAAGATAAAAATTACATCAAACGAAAAAAAAATTCTGTTTGTCTCAGAAGTCGATTTTGTGAAAAATTTTTAAAAAAAATGTGAGTCAGATAAAAAAAAAATTAAATGAAAAATAAAACAGATAAAAAATAAATTTTAAAATGCACACGAAAAAAGGCAACAAAACGACTATTTATCGCCGATGTAGTTTTTCGCTACCATCAACAGCGAACCAGCGAGACAAAAATAACAACGCAACAAAGTGTAGATTCGACATGCTTTCATGAATTAAGTTGAGTGTCAAATTGATTTAATTAACATAAGTTTCAATTTAATGCTTTTAACTCCGAAATGAATATGAATGAGTACGAAATACAAAAATAAAAGTTGGAAAAAAATGAGAATGCAATAAATTTTTATATACATATTTTTATTTTTGGGAAAAGAAGTGTAATTTATTCTGATTCATTACAATTCTGAGAAAGAGTGAAATAAAAAAATAAATAAATAAGTGTGAAATCAGAGCAGCGTCACCAATATAAATGTAAACTGATGAAGTGTCCATTTATATAAATTAAGTGAGTTAAAAAATAAAATTCCAAAATAAAATAATTAAAAGACAATTTTTCATCGTCGTATAAAAAATAAAAATTTATGTAACAAAAAAAAAAAATTAAATAAAAAATTTCTTGATGTTATCTGAGGCGGCAAACAGTAAAATGGCATCGAGTAACATCGTATGTGAATGGCTTCGTGCTTTAGGGCTCGCCCAATACGCTCAGAGTTTTCTCGATAACGGTTACGACGACTTGGAGATTTGTAAGCAAGTTGGCGATCCGGATTTGGATGCGATTGGCGTCGAAAATCCGCAACACAGACTAAAGCTGCTGAAAAGTATCAGATTGCTGCGTGAAAAGGGAGCTGCGAGCGTTTATTTTCAACTCAATGACCCAACATCTTTGCTTCCGGAGAACATTGATGGATTAGAACGTGATACAAAACACATGAGCGGTTTGGAAGGAATTGTCAGAGAACAACTGAAAGCGGATGGCGTTTGTTTAACCGCACATCCATATTCGACACCGGTAAGTAATTAAACTGTTTTTTTCGTGTAGCTTTTAGAATCGTGCCAAATCATGCAAGAAATGAATATTAATGTCAAGTACATTGAAAATTACGCTTATTTGCATACAAATGGGAGCTTCGAATCTCTGTTAATTCATTCACGGGATAATACATGACACATTGCCTTCTTGTTTGTTGTTCAACGTTTGTCGTCGTCGTCGTCGGCTCGATGGATTTAATGAAAACATTATTAATTTCAAACATGGCCACACATTTCGACTAATTCGATGAGACAATCAATTTCTTATGTATACTCATTGACAAACAAACAAAAAAAGGTCGTTACAAGTTTCGGAATTGATTTATTTCAATACAAACAAAATTTATCGATTTTTTCGACATTTTATTCGAAGCCTTTTCGTTTTTTTAGTTTTTATGAAAATTTCGTATCTTTCTTGGTTTGAATTACCGTAAAGTTGATAATTTTAAGAGAATTTAAAATTTGTTCTCTTAAAGTTGATTAAAATTCTTATTTCTGCTTTTAAATTCTTATTTTTAAAAATATTTTTAAAATTTCAAATTTTTCTCAAATTACCTAATTTTTTATTTTTATAAATTAAAATTTGTATTTTATAATTTAAAAATTAAAAAATTTGCTTGGTTTGAATTACCGTAATGTAAATAATGTTAAAAGAAAAAAAAACTATTGAAACAAAAAAAAAATTTAAAAAAATAAGAGAACGATTTTTTTGATTCTACATTTGATGGTTCATAAGTTTAAAAAATATAAAAATAAAGGGAAAAATATGTAAAAAAAATACAAAAAAAAAAACATAAAAAATTTTGAATTTGAATTTGAAGAATGAATTGAAAAATTAAAAAATCATGAATTTTTCTATTGAAAAAAATTTTTCAAAAATTAAAAATTTCAAAATTTTCAGTTAAAAATTTTTAAAAATAAAATTTTTGAACAAATATTTTCAAAAGCGAGTTTTAGCTTCGAATTTCGTTAAGAAATTTTTCAATTCTCCTAAATTCATCAACTTTACGGTACTAAAACATTTTTTTTTTAAATTGATAAATGTCAATTTCAGAGTCAATTTCTGAAATTAAAAAATAGAAACAAAATTTCGAGTTGTATTCCCCGAAATGCTGATTTAACATTATTAATGGCATGCCATGGTATTCGGCATTAAAATTAAAACCCATAATATTATTGATTTTAAATCGGAGTGAATCACACACACAGCACACATATCTAAAACAAGTTAATGCTTTTTGTTCATTCCCTTCATTCCATTCCTATTCTCGCATCAACTCACTTTCAACTTTTCAGTCTATCAATCGAGAGAGACTAATCGAAAAATCCAGTCGAGATGAATAAGATGGATAAGAGCTGCCTTTTTATTCGATGATATATGTGACTGCTACTTAAATGCCATGTAACGTGATGTCGATGAAAATATTTACGAATTAATTTTTAGATTTTTTTTTAAGTTCACACACGCATTCAAGATGAACTAGATTACTTGACATGAGAAAATAAAGCAGAAAAAAGACGACACGACAGATAATTTGGTGACACAGTTATTAAATACCTTATTAGAAGCTTTATCAATGATGAATTGCTTTTAAATTGACTTCTTCGGTGTGGTTCGTTCATTTTTTTTTGTACTCTATTAAGACGTTACAGATAATTTTTTTTTTTTTGAATATACGCAACTGGTTAACTAATTGATTATTCATGAATTTTTCATACCAACGAACGAAAAAAAAAGTTTCATGGAAAAAAAAACGTGAAGTACGTTACAAAAAGTAATTAAAATTGAAATTTTACTCCTCATTCCATTTTTTTGTTTTTTTTTTCATGTTGCAAGTTTTTTAAGCGAAGACAATAATAAGGAAACAACGTAAAAAAAGGGAAGAAAAAAATAATAATAGAATCCCGTGAAGTGCACAACAATTAATTAATCAAATTATTCCAAGTTCTTGAATTTACACTGAGTGATGGTTTTCGGCTTATTTACTTTTCTTTTACGCCATGCCGCGTCGTTTTCGAAGTCAAGTAGCAAAAAAAAGGTAAAAAGATGAGAAAATTGCTTAAAAGAATAAGACGATAAGCTGCCGTCTAGTCACACCTTTCACTCGTGTTTTTCGTTATCTGTCCTTTTAGCAAGAAAATTTCCTGTTTCGAGACAATTTAAGGGAAAATTAACATTGTTTATCTTTCGTAACCTTCATTAAACTGCGATTTTACCCAATCCAAACTATTTGTTTCTATTTGAACAAATTCTCGGGAAAAAATTCTCTCGCATAAAATTATCCTTTGTTAATTTATTATTATTTTTATTTTAACGTTATATTGCAGTTACCGCCATTTTAGGTAATTTTTTAAATATTCATTTCTTCATTAAGGCCGCTCCAAATTTTTTTTAATGTTTTTGTCCCATGTCCCATTTTTGAAAGTCGAAAATTCAACGGGGTAAAATAAAAAAAAAAAAACAATTTTTTTTCTTTTCCCATATTTTTTCAAAAAATTTTCAAAAAATATTGTAAAATAAAAAAATAAAAATTTTACTTTTTTAATGAAGTCTTTTCCAAATTTATTTAAAGAAATTAAAAAAAAATATTTAATTTTTTTTCAATTTTTAATAATATTTTTGTCTTAAAAAAATTAACATGAATTTTTTTCTCTAAAAAGGTTTCATAAAAATAACTTTCAAAAAATATTACAAAATATTTTTTTTTTTAATTTTTAAAAATTTTTGCATTAAAAACAAAATTTAACATGAATCTTTGACTATAAAAAAATTCAAAAAAAAGTATTTTTTAATATTTTTTGAAAGTTATTTTTATGAAATCTTTTTAGAGAAAAAAATTCATGTTAATTTTTTTTAAGACAAAAATATTATTAAAAATTGAAAAAAAATTAAATATTATTTTTTTAAAATTTCTTTAAAAAAAATTTGGAAAAGACTTCATTAAAAAAGTGATTTTTTTTTTTGATTTTAAAAAAAATCTTTTGGGACAAAAACATCAGAAAAAAATTTTTCACGGCCTAAACGAAAAAAAAAATCCGAAATTTTTTCACCTTGAGAAATTCTTTTGTCTCTCTGATTTATTTATTCATTAAAATAAAAGACGGAACGCTGACTACTTAATAACGAAGTAGTTGTAAAAGGTCCATCTAAGTACTGATAAGAGAAAGAAAAAGACATTAAAATTTTATGTAAGCCACACAAGGCGAGAGGAAGGTTTTTTTTGTGTGTTGTGTACGATAAATATTAAAAAAGACAGAATTTATACAAGTTAATTTATCATCATGGAGCTTCTCGTTGCGCTCGTTGAACGAGAGAGAGACGACAAAACTGAAACAATAGAAAGGTATTAATTTTTCTAATGAATTAATGTCTGAAAGTAAAATCTCGACATGTACATAAAACCCGATAGTATCCACAGAATAATGGAGGATACTAAAAAAAAACAACAAGAAGTTTACGTGCAACGGTGAAAAAAAAGAAATCTTTCGAAATTAATACAATGAGACAGGACATAAAAAAGATATTATGAGAACGATGATGATCCGAATGAAGACCTTTCTTTCTTTCGTTTCGTTTCTTTATTATTACTCAACATTTTTATGTTGTTAGTTTGGTTTGGAACCTGCTTTGGAAATAATAATAAAATGATATAAACATCGAGAGAAAAAAAGGAACGAACAAAAGCAGAGGAAAAAAGGGACAGAAAGGCAATTTTAAAGTTGAGTCATAAAAAAATACACTGGACTTATCTCAAAATGTGTATCAAAAAAACTCCCGGAATGTAAAGTTGTGAGTAAGGTAACGACTGTCATGGGGAGAATTTGCGTGATATAAATGGGTCTCCAAATTCGCTCAAACAGAGATGTCTCCAAATTCTTTTCAGATATAAATTTAACATTTTTTTTTTGTTATTTTTCAATAGATTCAAAGTCATTTTGGCAATTTCACGTCTCTGAATGGATGTCATATCACAAAAATGAGGCAAACATATCGCAAAAACGTATTGAGAAACAACGATAAACACGTTTGAAGGCAATTCCAAACTTAAATGACACACAAACAACCCATTCAGGAACAAATTCATTTCATTTTAGTTTATAATCGGATTAAAATCCTAATTTCTTTCTATTATTCTGGTTGTCGAATATTAAGAGACCCGAAATCCTTCCTTTCAAATGCATGAACGACGTTCATCATGAACAACAAAAACGAATCAAAGTTTGTTCAGAAGTCCCAACTATTTATTAGCTTAATTGGATCTTACACGAATGTAAATAAAATATCATCAAAAGTGCCCACAGGAATCATTAATCAAAATTTGTTCGGCTGGATTTGTTTTTTCCTTTTTTTTTCGTTCGAAATCGCTTCTCATCACGCGTTGTCGTCGCTGTCCTTTTGATTTGTTGTTTGTTTGAACGGAAAATTGCCTCCTTTGTTAATTTTGTGAATTTAGTTGTTGTAATCTGGGTTAAAACAACTTTCAAGCTAATCACATTTCAGGTCGGAGCACAAAAGGAATTCAGAGAGAAACAGAGAGAATGAAATTAGAGGTTAACGCGTATTAGTAGAAAACATTCCGCCCTGCAAAGGCACGAATTGAATAGGAAAATGCAAGTCACTGAATCGAAAAGATGTACATGAACAAAGCAAACAGCGTTACAACAACAGAGTAAAGTGTTCGATTATTATTATATTCCGTATCATGAACCAAAAATAAACTTTGAGAGTTAGTTTATCCAACGTATTTGAGCAGAAGATAAGATTAAATAAATATTGTAAAAGGTGAAAATGAATTGAATTTGTTTGAATCGAGATTATTGTAAATATTAAATTACCTACAACTATTGTTGATGTTATGTTTATTCGGAATTTCACTCTATTTATTCCGAAAATACATTTTGTGTTCAGTGACGGATTTGAAAAATTTTTAACTTTTAAGCTTAAAAATTTAATATTTTCTTTTTTTTTCAAATTTGAAGAATTTTCGAAAAAATTCAGGGAAAAATTAAATATAAAGTAGAAAAATTTTTTGATCGAAAAATCATGAAAAATTACTTTTTCATCAAAAAAAAAAATATTTTTTTTTTTATTTTAAAGAACAAAAAAAATTTTTTTTAATTATTTTGTTAATATATATAAATTAAAAATTTTTAAAAATTTTCCAAATTCAAAAAAAAAAAAAAAAATTTTTTGCGTTTCAAAAATAAAAAAAAAATAATTTTCTTTTGTATGAAAAAATTTTAAAATTTAAAATTAATTCGATGTTAAGAATCAAAATTTAACATTTCTAACAGTTAAAAAATTACAAAAAAAAAATTAAAAATATGCATAAAAATCCTCATGGGACAGAAAATGAAAATCTTAAAATTTATTCGCCTTAAAAAAACGAAATTTTGTTAAATTTTTGCTTGGTTTGGATTAATTCGAAAAAAATTTTGCTTAATTCTGAAAGCTTGTTATAATTTTTTCTAAAAAAAATCTATTAACGTCTCTGACGTTATCTCTCTCGACTCTTCTCCAACGAAATTTATATTGGTTCAAGGTGTAACAAAACATTCCAACATTGTTTGGTCAATTCGTAGAAAGGTTTCTGGCACCTCTTTTGTTAATGTTATTTGTAGGTGTCTCGATATCAAAACATTTTCCAGAAGCAGCAAGACTTGTGTCAACAAAATGCACAAAGTAATGCAAATTATTTGAAAGCAATGTGAAACAACAATCCGGGCATTATCAATCAATCCTTTATGTGAGAGAAATCATGTACAAGATTAAATTCATTGATCATTTCATGCTCTAAAAACTCTTCTCTCGAACTCTCGGATGGCTTTCGTTCGTTCGATAGAGTCTGTCAATTAATACAGGTGAAAACACACACTTTTTCGAAAAGGGAATTCAATTCGTTGTATTCCCATTGTGTGCAGTAACATGGCCTGACAAATTAATCTTGTTACCCTTTTTCGGTTTTCGATACAATGCCTCGGATGATATTTATGCATGCAAAGACACAATTTATGGACATCAATTTTCCCCCGAGAAATCAAATTCGGATCGGAACGTTTCACATATTTGGCCAAATATCAGGTTTTAAAGTAAATAAATTAAAGGGAATAATCAATGAAAGTAATTGAGCTGTTCGAGTTTCTGAATATTTTTCATTGTCAAAAGTGATTTGACGTCTAAATTTGCCTAAAAGCAACGAAAAAAAAAAGTTGAAATGAATCACCTTTCGCGTCGTTTTGTCTTATCGCACCTGTTTATCTGCATCGAACCGTACATCGATCCAAACCGCAACAAATCGAAAAAGATAACCGAAACGAATTGTCATTTTACCCCCGAATTGTTTATCGAAATCCACGATCCAACTGACAAAAGAAAGAAGCTATCAAGATAATTAATGGGCTTCCTTTTCTTTTTTTGCTGTCTGTTTGACTGTATCGCAACTCCCTTTTCATTCATTCATTCACATTGCCACAAAAAATTAATTGTCTGTGTATTTTTTGGTTGCTGTTTGCATAGCCTAACTATCCGAAAATTAATGGAAGTTGATACAAAACTGCATTTTGCGTGAAAAAAAAACGAAATGAAATGAAGGCGGCGCGAAAATGCATTAATAATTTAAAACAAGCAGATGTTCCTCAAATAATTATTATTATCGACAGAAGCTGATTCTAACTTTTGTTGAATTATTATTTACCTTTTATGGAAAAAATAAATTGAATTTCCTACGCCTAATATAATATTTTTTGTAGTTAGGCCGTTCCAAATAAAAATCAAAAATAAAGTTCGATGCCCCATTTTAAAAGTCGAAAATTCAAAAATAAAATAAAAATTTCATCAAAAATTACAGTTTTTTTGGGTATTTTCATAATTTTTCAAGAAATTTTCAAATTTTTTTTGAAAAATTTTCAACTTTTAATAATTTTTATTTTAAATTTTCTTCTTTTAAAATTTTAATTTTTTTTTTAGTTTAAAATGAAAAACAAAATTAATATCAATAAAAACAAATATAAAAAAAATTAAATAAATATTTAAAAAAATATAAAAAAAAATTAAAAAAAAAAAAATTTAAAAAATATAAAAAAAAACTGTCAAAATTTTTTGAAAAATAATTTCAGTAAATTTTATGCTAAAATACAATAAAAAATTAAAAAAATTAAAAAAAAAAATTTCTTTAAATTTTATGAAATTTTCAAATTTTTCATTTTTTTTGCCATATTAATTTTTGACTTTTAAAATGGGGCATGGGACAAAAACATAGAAAAAAAATTTGGAATGACCTAACGAAAATTGTCAGCAATTAAATGAAAATTTATTTCTGTGCACAATAAAATAATGATTGCCTCATCCGTTTTTTTTTTTGTTGCGGCAATTAATAACTTATTGTCTAAATACGAACGAGAGACGACAGAAAAAAAAGTTAAGGACCCGCACATGATGATGGATCATCACTTAATGACCCTAATCAATAAATTTATATTTACGTGATGAGCCACGACGCTGTTCGTTAGTAGCGACGACAAATTTTTTCATTTGATTTGCGACGAGAATCGAGAAATTGTCATGACATATCGAACGCATCAATCTGCGGAAGAAAAAAGAAGTAGATCGAAGATACGTGCAATTATTTTTTTTTTTCGTTATTATTATTATTTTTCATACAATGTTGCGGCGCTGTTGCCATTATTTATCTGATTTGTTATAAAACATTCAAATAATTCGCTTGAAATCATTATCTCGGTTGAATCTCCATCATCATCGAAATGTCGACGACGAACAAATTTTCAATTTTTTTTTTCGCAAATCCAATTTTCGTTAAATATGTTCTTTCTCTTTAATTTCATCTCTTCTCTTCGATATTTAATGAAAGAAAGAAAGAAATGCGGAATAAAAAAAAAGACGAAAAGCAAATAATCACGATGAGATGATGATGAGTTGCCCTCCAACGGAACGAACATTGACATTCATTTCTTTTGTTCCATCATTCTCTTTTTTTTTCCTTTTTTTATCCTCATTTAACAGTCTTATTATTATTTTTTTATTACTTCCTTCATCAATTATATTTACTTTTCTCGATGCGTCGACAACCAACAAAAATCGACAATTTGATAATTTGATTTAAAAAAACAGATTTTTTCTCTTTTTTTCGTTCCTTCATTCATTCGTCGTGAATTGATGCAAATTAAGATTTAAAGATAAATGTTTACTACCACAGCTTTCAATTCCGGGTCAATGAGAGTCATTAAGAAGAACGAACGAAGAACCCCCGCACAAAACACTTCGTTGAATAGAAGAGAAAGACAAAACTTTAAATTGACATTAAATTGAAAACAAACTGGATTTATGTCTTTCTCGAAAACTATCGACGCTCGGTTTTATTATTCTATTAAAGAAGAAGTCACAATGAAGACAAAAAAAAAAGTGAATGAATGATAATTTATGGCATTTATTATTGAAATATTTCCATTTGATTGTCTATAAATTGACAAAGTTGACGTTACTGTTACTACTAATCTTTTTGAAGTTTGTCATCAAAGCACGACTAAATGAGACGAGATAAGAAGTTAAACCAGTAGTCGTTTGCTTAATTTGTTTTTTTTTGCCACCCATCTTCTTTTTTTGCTTGAATTTCTTGAATTGAGTCAAAACGTTAAAAAAACGACACAAAAAATGTTTCCTTTTGTTCGTTCGTCGGTTGTTTGTTAATAATCTGCTTGGTAATAATAATAACAATTACATTAGAGCGAAATAATTGCACATCCACAAAAAAAAGAGCAGAGGAATAAACGACGAAGGGAACACACGAAAAAAAAAGAGTTTAATTTAATTGTTTATGAGTGTTTGTACAAACAAAAGTACATAAAAAATACAAAGGAAATTTTCTTGCAAAAAAAACGACTTAAATCAAGTCAACAAGACGAGTATCAAGACCACCGGAATCGAGTTTTGCTCATAATTGTTTTAAAATTGGTATTTTCGTGGAATGGAACAGAAAAAAAGAGGATTAATCAACATTTTTCATGATCTCTCATTTACTTCATTGATCGAGTGATGGTTTGCTTGGCTTGGATTGATTGGAGATGGACAATGCTTTAATTTGATTAATTTTTTTTTAGGTTATGTTTCTTATACTATTTTGTTTTTGATGCTAAACGACAGTAAACTTTACAAAAAATTTGAATCAAGTCCCAAAATCCCTTGACTTAAACAAAAAAAAAAAATTTCAAAATTCAAATTTGATGAAAATGACAAAAATTACTTTTTTTGCATAATTTTTCATTAACAAAATTTAACTTTCAAAATAGTTCTTCAGAATTTTTGATGTAACAGTTCAGAATTCAAATTTTAAGAGTATTTAGACCCTCAGCTATTATTTAATTCTTAATTTAAAATAGAAAAAGTGAATTTGGCGCTCGAACTTAAATTAAATAAATCAAAAATTGAGAAAATTCACATCACAAAATTAGTTAAAATTGAGTTCAAAATTAATAAAAATTCTCCAAAAAAATTTTTCATATTTATTATGCGAAGCTTTATTAGTTTAAAAAATTATAAATGAAAATGCAAAAAAATACGTAAAAAAATACGTAAAAAAATACGTAAAAAATACGTAAAAAACTTTTTGATGGTTGTTAAACTTGAAAATTGGAAAAATATGAAAATACAAAATTTTCAAATTTTTTTTTTCAAAATTTTTAATGTATTCCAAATTATGAAAGTATTAGGGTCTAAATAATTTCATAATTTGGAATACATTATAAACTTTGAAAAAAAATTCTTGAAAGTTTTAATTGTTTAGCTTTCATTTGTTTAACTTTGACATCCGGAACGACATACTACAATTCGAATTTGTTTGTTAATTCAAATTATTTTTCTTTGACTTCACTTTTTTTATGTACTTCTGGTCTTGAAGTCAATGAAAAGGGCGGATTAAAAAAAGTTCACAACCAGAAAAAAAAACTTTTTATGGTTTAATTAAAACAATTTCGGGTCAAATTCGTGATCAAATGCTTAAAGTAAAGCAAAAAAATATTTTCTTTACCACTTATTAATAATCATTTTTTTCTTTATCATTTTTTTTTTAATTTAAACGAACCTACGTTCACGCATATCAAAAATTGGAGCACCAAAGAAATAAAAGTTAATAAACCTTCTTCATCTTTGCTTTTTTTGATAAATTCTAAAAGTGTGGTCATGTCACCGTTGATTTATATACTTCACTTTCGTCCCTTCAGAAAAAAATTTTTTATTCGTAAAACGTAAAAAACGGTCCGATTTTTGATAAATTAAATTTTATACGCGCTATAAAAAAAACAAGCACGAAATTTACATAAATGGACAAAATGAGCATTCTTTTAATTTACCCAAAAATAAACGAAGACGAGAGAAAATGTTTGCAAAAAAAAAGAACGCAAACGAAATTTTTCGGCGAGAGAGTGTGTAAAATTTATATATATTAATTTGGTCAGCAGAAAGAAATTATAGCTTTTAATAAAATTTTCATATTTTAATTCGCAACAACAACGCAACACCTTGAGGCAGTACATTACATGCGTCTCTTCTTCTTCTGCGGGTGTACGAAATTATTGCTGTTTTGTTACCTTTTTATTCTGATGGTACCTTTCAAATGTTTTAATATAATATTTAAAATATAATAAAATTTTTTTGGCATTTTTTTCTTGAATAAAATATCAACATGTTGGATGTAAAAATTTATGCCCTCGACAATTTTTGTGTTCTCAACATGCAAAAAACAGCAGAAAAACGGTAAAATTATGTTATATCACACCATATGTTATCAGTTAAATGATGAAAAAAGAGCCTTTCATCTATTTTTTTTAATGAACCCATCACTGCTTGACATTAAATCCGACCAAACTCTGTGAGTTTAATTTAAATATTCATCAACACCTTGCTGGTAGAAGATTTTTTTTTGCCGTCAGAAGCTCGTTTCTCATGCGGATTCCAACTAATTACGAATTTTAATGGTTTTGTTGCCACATTTTAAAGTTAGATAAATTTTATGCTGGTACGCATAAATATTAAGCAGCGTGCTTCTGTTATTTTTTCAGCTTCTAAAATAAAAATAATGTTTTTATAATTATAATAATAAACAATAATTTAATGATAGCCAGCATGCGGAAAAAATTGCAGCAAAAAAGTTTTGGTCAGTGCTAAACGTTTGTTAACTGAAAGACAAAGCGAACTGAAATAATAATAATATTGCCTAAAATAAACAATTCAAGAAAAACACACGCGAACAATAACAAGTTTATACTTTTGATATTGGTCGGTCAAATTATAATAATTTTTTTGGGTTTAGGCTGTTCCAATTTTTTTTTTTGAACTCTTTGTCCCATAAGGCAAATTAAAAAAAAAGTTAAAAATTTCATCAAAATTGAACGTTTTTGGTCTGTTTTAATATTTTTTCAAGAAATTTTCAAAAATTTTTTAATTTTTTTTTTAATTTTTAAGAATTTTTGTATTAAAAAACGAAATTTTACATGAATTTTCTTCTCAAAAAATTATTTTTTAAAATTTTTTGAAAATTATTTTTATGATTTTTTTTTGTTAATTTCGTTTTTAAATACAAAATTCTTAAAAATAATTTTTTTTAAAATAAAATTTGAAAATTTCTTGAAAAAATATGAAAAAGACCAAAAAACGTTCAATTTTGATGAAATTTTCAACTTTTTTTTATTTTGCCCCATTGGATTTTCGAATTTTGAAATGAAGCATGGGAAAAAATTATCGAAAAAAAATTTGGAACGACCTTATGACTGAAAGTTTACTCTGAAAATGAGCCGCCGCCGTCAGTTTCAGTTGATTTTCTGATATAAATGTTATTCGTTGTAATAAACGTATAACAATTTAATTACAGGCTGTGAAACAACAATTTTTTCCTCCATTCTACTTTATTCTCTTGTTTCAACGATAACTTAAATGCCATGTTTTTATCAATATTTTGGTTGCTCATGCAAATTTTAGATGTTTGGTAAACATGATTTTTGCGAATTCTACAATGGCGAGTGATTAATGACAGAAAAAAAAAGTTGAAGTAAAATAACAAAATGCCATTAGTCGTAAAAATAGTTTAGTTTTGCAGGTTTTAGTTCACGTCGAATAAAATCCGTAACAAAAACAAACTCTCTCACGTTCATTCGTCACAAAAGTTGGTTCATGACGAACAAAGTTTGTTGCTTTTTCCTCATATTTTAATGTATTCTCTCTCTCTCGACTTTACTGCGAAACTTTTTGATGCGCGTACCTGTCTATTTGCCCTGAATGGGATTTAGCAACGTCGCATACACACTCATATAGGGGGAATTAGGCACCTTCTTAACATCAGTCGTTTACATCAATTTATCTCTATATGATTTTATTTTATTATTATAATAATAATCTACTAAAGCGGCATCACGTATGCTTCTGTCGCACACAAACGACGAAGTAAAAGAAGCACAAACGTGCATCATGTGTCTTGTCTTCTTCTTCTTCGTCTTTTGCGTCGTCATTTCAGTATTTTTCCTTACTACTTCTAATCAGAGACGTTCTATTAAAGTTTTTTGCTGAAAAAGAAATTTTTTTAATGCTTGGTTTGGAGTAATTGGAATAATTCGTAAGCTTCTTTTTGCAAATTTGTGACATGAAACTCGACTCCGTCACTGCTTCTTAAGATGATGCCTCAGTATAAACATTTCTAAGTGGCTTGAATAACTGCTCTTCGGTATCGCTACCTACGATTCTATTGCAACGACGACTTTTGTGATAGTAGTTGGTACGGAACAGCAGCGAGATGAGTGAAACATTAATTTAACGGTAAATTTGCTACACATAAAATCAAAACGAAAATATGATTAGACGAGGAATGTATCTTTCGTGCTACAGCGAAAGAAGATTGTTCCCTGACTTTTATTATTAAGTATTTATGAACAACAAACACACGCACTCGCCTCATCATCAAGAGTAGTTACTGCTTTAAATATCAATAATAATAATTCCTTTCAAAAGGTAAACATCACACGACACGATGTTTAGAGCGAATGACGGCAACAGGCGTGCGTATAATCAACGATTTATTTACTTTTATTGAAAATTACGCGTATTAAAAAGTTAAATATTTAAATAAGGAGGCATACACATAAATATCTATGAATTTTATAACGAGGTATAATAATAATAATTTAACATTCACACAGTTTTTGCTTACCTTTGAGAGTGTTTAAGCAATTTCCAACTGTTATTGTGTGAGAAAATTATCCCAAAAATTTTATGATATTTTTAAGGCCGCTCCAAATTAAAATCAAAAATAAAGTACAAAATTTTTAAAAATAAAAAAAAATAAATTTAAAATAAAATAAAATAAAATATTTTTTTTTAAATTCAAAAAAATAAATTAAATAAAAATTATTTATTTTTTTTTTTAAATTAATATTTAAAAATAAAATAAAAAAAATTAAAAATAAAAAAAAAATTTTGAAATACTTTTTTCATACAAAATTTTAACAATTTTTGAGCGTTAAATGATATTTTTGATTTTTTTTTACTATCTACTTTGAGATTTGCTATTTTAAATTAGAATTCAGAATTTTTCATATTAATATTTAAAAAAAAAAAAATCAAAAAAAAATATGAAATTATTTATGAAAAGTATTTTTTTAAATAAAATTTGATTTAAAAAAAAATTGAAAATATTTCAAAAAATTTTTTTAAAAAAATTTCAATTTTTACTAATTTTTGTATATAAAATATTTGAAAATTGATTTTGAACTTATTTTCAAAAAAATTATTTTTTAAATTTTTTTTTGAGTTATTTTTATGAAATAACTTAAAATACTCTGAGATGAATTTTAAATTATTAAAAAAAATCTTTTGGGACAAAAAGTTCGAAAAAAAATTGAAACGGCCTAAATTGTACAAAAAATTAAAATTTAATGTCAAAATTTATTCCGAAATTGCTTTTGTGAAGCATTTAAAGTCATTTAAAAACGCATAAACAAACACTTTTATCGAATTTTCATCAAAAAAACAAGGGAGAAAGACGCGTTTTTCGTAAAATCATCGCTGTAAGCACAGTGAAAGGCAATATTTTTGTCTATTTCCGCGCATATTTCAACTTTGATATTAGACACTGCTTAGCGAAAACTGATACCCTGATGATATCAGCAAATGTGCGTATCTAACGCGATTAAAACATTCAAACACGACACAAACATGCATAATTTATTGCGAATATTATCATGAGACTTATGAGTTACGAGCGGTTTTTTTTGACAAAAAAGATCCCCTCTAAGCTACTTTTATCAAAAATTTATTTGTTTTCCATCAAAAGCAGTTTTTCTCCTGAAGCAAGCTCGTCAGACTGTAAAGCAAATCACAGAATCACTGACCTTATGAAAAAAAAAAATACAACAAGCCGCCTGTGAATTTATCTCGACTTGTCAAGTAAATGGAAAGAGTAGCATGAAATTGAAATAATAATAAGAGAGACGAAGAAGAAGAATAGCAAATGTGCTGGATGGATCAACCATTGAATAAACCGAGCTTTTTATATGAACTGAAAGAAGAAGAAAAAAAATGAAAAGTGATGCTCTTGTGTGTGTGCCGCCGCAAAAGATTACAAGTAGAGTAGTTTTCTTGCTTCACAAGTCTTCGCATGCGATGAAAAAAAAACGACACTTTTACCGCAATATTTTAATATATGTGTGTTGTTCTTCAAGTCTTCGCACCTCTTGTAAGTCTCTCTTTATTCTTCGCTATTATGTCATTTATTGTCGCTCATTTATAAAAAGAGTAATTTTTTAACCTTTCCTCATTGTATCGTCATTATTGTCACTATTTTTACGGTTCAGTCGACGAAAAAAAAATCATCATTAACGAAAGTTTTACTATTCATGCTTCGTAAATACCTTCGAGGAACCCGAATGCTCACACATATGACAGTGATTTTAAGTAGAATTAATGACGATATGTGCTCAAGTGAGAAAGAACGAACGCTGATGTTTATCATTTTCTTCAACTGGAACATGTTAGTTCCATTAAGGCGAGAGAAAGATGAGATATTATGATGATTTCATCTACATATACATAACGTTTTACAAAAAAGAAAAGGAATTTGTGACCATGCTATGAGAAAACGATGCAGAATATCATGAAAAGGAGGAAAATTTATAATATAATCGTCGTTCATTCAAATTTAAGTCAAGTATGAAATTATTACATTACAGCTACAAGAGAACGCCTGTGAGCCTATATAACAACCGCAAATTCACATCAGTTTTGATTTAGAACGGAAATTAAGTCAATTTGCTGGATAATTAGCGACGACGAGGTTTTACGACAAAACGACATAATCTTGATATGCAACACACACACACAGAGTTTCTTGGATGGTGACAAAATAAGCATGTAAAATGGACAAAATTGTGTGTAGTTAGATTGTAACGAGAGATTATGCAAAGTGCTGATGGCGTCATAATAAATAAATTGAGTTGAGAGAGCCACAAGAGGAATTTTATGAAGATGTTTAATTTATTGGGATTAGAAACTCGTTGTTTGTTGTTTGTACGACGAAACTTTTTCTTCTGTTTAGACTAAGTTTTGGTTGTAAATGTGCTTTAAAGGATCTCGTCTTTCAACATTAAAGAAAAAAATGACTTGAAAATAATGAAAGTTGAAGTTACAAAGCATAATTTTTCATTTTTTCTTTTAAAAAATTCTAAAAATCCAACGCCATCTAACGTCATTTTAATTAATAATGAAAAAATTTTATCATAAAAGTTTTGTTACAATGTTTCAAAAATAATTTTTTAAAATTTTCTCAAAAAAATCTTAAAAATAAAAATTTGAATACGCCATCTAAATGTTTTTTATTTGAGTTTTTCGAAAAAAAAATTTTAATGAAACTGTTAAATCAATGTTCTTCAATTCCAAAAACTTCTTTTTTTTTATCAAATTTTCTCAAAAAATCCTCAAAATCGAAAAATTTGTTCGTAAATTTTTTTTATAAAAAAGCGCCATCTAACGTCATTTTATTTTGTGAATCATAAAAAAATTGAAATTTTTGAAGAAACGTTCTTTTTTTTGTTTGTTTAGCAAAATTTTAAAGCAATTTTAATAAAAATTTTTCTTTTCTGTCAATTTTTACAACTTTTTAACAAAATTTAGAGACCTTAAAGCAATTTGAAATCCATCTCTTTATTAAATTTCGTTAAAAAAACGTCACTTTGCAAAACATTTCGATCGAAAAAAGGGCAACATGTGCACATGTGTGTCTTGTCTATCCATATCTATCTCAACATAGAACAGAAAAAAAATAGAAAACAATCCTCAAGAAATACATCCAAGACCATAAACGTAATGTTTAATGAATATGAATTCCTTCTTTTCTCGTAATTTCTCAGGAATCCTTGAATTATTTTTTGTATCTTTTTTTTTGCTTGTGTGGTATTCTTCCATCAACACACGCTACAATGCCCATAGAAAAAGGGGATGCAAGATGCGAATAGAATGAAAACAGAACGTAAATGACAACGAACGAACGAAAAAATGAAAAGAAATCTTGTATATGGTGTAACAAATTGATATTGTGTACTTAATGCTCTTAATGGCGTTCGTATACGAGAAATTTCTGTAAGTACGATTGAATTGGAGAGACCCAACAGGAGATGTTAAGTCCTTTTTTGTTCTTGTGAGTGTTTGGAATATTAAAGAAATATTCTTTGCCAGTCATGATACGAGATAGATAACACAACATCAGCATTAAATTACACGAAAAAAACGACAATATATGAATTAGAATGGAATGAACACTTGCGAGCTCACACATGAGAACGAGACAAAACAAAGAAAAAAGCTGAAAAGACAAAAGAGAAACGAAATCGGTATTAAATATTATATTATTAGGGTAGATCAATCGTCTTTCTCACATTCTCCAAACACTCTTAAACACAGATTAACGAAAAAAAAATTGTAATTTGATACAAATATTAGCTCCGATCCGAAAACAGAGATTTTTTTTTGTCGAAACGATGTTAATTTATGAGTGTGAGAGTTGAATTCCATTCATTAAGGGGAGTGAACTAATAATTTATCGCCGTTTAAAACGAGCAGCGAACGAATCTAATTAATTGTTGAAATATTTTCTTCACTTTACCTCCGAAAAAGCCCATTTTTGCAACCAATTATTGATCCCACAAATATCCGATCAATTAAAATCCACGCAATCGAAGCATATCTGCATATCTTTTGATCAGAAATTTATTCAAAACCGGTCAAAAACACAAAAAAAATAATGAAGCCCCGTTGAACGTTGATGTGTAACAAAAATCAAAGCAGTACAACATAATTATAAGGTCCATACACGAGTTTTGATTATTATCATCGATTCTGTGTCTTACATACGAAACAAAAAAACGAGCTTACTCACAAAATCACATTAATTAACGTGATTACCATAATAACATAGTGTTTCAAGTCTTGTTCGGCGTTTAACATTTTTTTTTTTCGAAATAATTATTATTTATTTACGAGATTTTCGAATAAGATCTTATCTCAAATCTTGACGTTTTAAAGACAAATCAAGGGAATTGAACTCATTGGTTGACAAATAAAACCCAAAAACAACTAAAAATGGCAATTGTAATTAAAATCCTGTGGAAAACAGCATTACGACACAATTTTGTGGTATTTTATTGTAAAATATTTAGTCCATTTTATTTCCGACTCGACAAAATTCCTGCCATTGTGTAACATTAACATAATAGGATTCCGTTCAAGAATTTTCATTTTTTTTGTTTGTTTGTCGTTTGTGGGTTAGTAGTTTTTATTTCACGCAGAACAGGGAAAAAATAAATGAGGAGGAGGGAAATTTTAAGTTTGAGTCGCTAAAAATGTCATGAAAGCGTATTTTAAAGAAATTAAGAAAAAAATTTATATTAAAATAAAAAAAATTGTTAATTTTTTTAAGAAAATTTTTAAATTTTTTAAGAATTTTTTTTTAAATTTTTTTAAGAAATTTTTTTTCAAAATTTTTTAAAGAAAAATTTTTTGAATTTTTTAAAGAAAATTTTTTTAAGATAAATTTTTTGCATTTTTTAACAAAAAAAAAATTCTAAAAATAAAAGAAAAATACATTTTAAAATAAAATTTCATTACCTGACAGACTGAAAACTCGTTATGCGGTGAAATTCCAACATAAAAAAATGTGACCAAAGCTCGACACACACAATAAAATGCGAAAGTAAATATAAACAAGCAACACAAAAAACAATCACATTAGAAAATTTAGGACAACCGAGTGCGAAAGTGTGTGCTGTTATCTATTTAGGTCGAATGGAAGTGAATGCCACGCCATCAAATAAACTGTATTTGTCTCTTCTATGCTATTCATTCAACACAAAAAGGACACATTTTCACTTTACTTTCAGTTTTTTTCTCGTTTTGCACAAAAGACTTGCTTTGGTTCACTAAATAAATCGATAAAAAAAGGAAATTTTAGTTGGGTGCAAACGATTCTTACAAATATTTACATGAAATTGTGTTCGATGTGCGTTTTATTATCTCTCTTCAGCTCCGTTCTTCGACAAGATTCAATTCAAATATGGAAATAATGGAAACACAAACAATCCTCTTCTTTAATTTAATGGTTTTTTGCTCCTCGTTCTGTAGAATTTGGACAACCGGAGAATAAGTACGGAATGAATAAAAAAGGATTTGTGATTAGAAAATGTGATTCAATTGAATTGTGTGTCAAGAGGGCAAGCAAAGCATTGTGAATTTTTTTTTGTTTGGGTAAATTGATTTTGAAACATTTTATTTTCTTACAGTTTTTTAAGAAAAAGGAATAAAATCGAGAGAATGGTCAGAAGACACGACAATAACAATAATCATAAAAATGAAAAAAGTACCGGATATTATCTTACGCTTCATTAGATCATCATCCGGAATCACAAGTAAAATAAAAAAAAGTTGTCTGCAGTACTCGTACTTGACTTAAATGTCTCGCAACCCCTTTGGATTGTCGAAAATGTCAACAAAAAGTACAAAATTGATAAATACTTGTGTACACAAAAATTTTTTTTTATCAATTTGGAAGAAAAAGACAAGAATTGCATTGTCTCGTCATCGGAGAGACGGAACGAAGATATAATAAATAATAATCCGGGAACGTTTCGATGATGTTGATGATGGATAATCTCTCATTCTCGTCTTTCGACATCTCTCCGCAGATTCATCATTCCGTCAGACGAGCAAAAAAATGTTGAATTTAAACTTTTTTTTTTTGCACAACAACTTGGCTAACAAATAACTGGATTTTATTTTCAAATCACGTCCTGCTTTGTGTTTTTCATGATTTTTTATTGGAATGATTGTAAGTTTTTTGCCTGCCACGCGATTTCCGAGTGCAATTCGGATGTTATTGTTCTTGATAAATGTTGGGGTTACGAGTTTTATTGGGCATATTTAAGGAAAAAACGGTAGCTTGAAGGCTTTTCAAGCGAAATTTTCGGTAATAAATCAGAATTTTATCATTTGACGTTTCGTTCGAGCGATTTTAAATAAAGAAACGAAGACCTTGAAGAAAAATTTCTCGGTATTTGAAGTAAAATGATGGAATTTCAATTAAATTCTAATAAACTTGAAAGAAAAAAAAATTTCATTCCAGACGTTGTGCTATCTTTACACTTATTGCTCGCTCATTGCTATAAATTTTAAGCGCAGAGAGAGATAAACGTTAAAGTTGCTAATGTTTATTTATTTACTTTTTTCTCCATTTCGCTTCTTTCTCGCACTTTGTTAACTTAATCGATAGATTCGTAGTTGAATGTGAAAATAAAAACACTTTGCACTATTTTGCCCGAGAAAAAAATAAAAATAAATCTTGCTCGATATTTACTTCTTCACACACAGAGCGATAGATAGCGATAGAAATTGCAGACAGTCAAGTCAATAATAGCAAACCATAAACTTTTACAAACTTTTTCTTTTTCTCAACAAACCGTTGCAATAAAAAAAATTGAACATTGGCACGAAGTTCGAGAGAAATTGTCTTGCAATGTCTTGCAAATGTCAAAATATGGATTAAAAGTCATAAAATTTGTGCTTTATTGAGCATTTTTTTTTTGTTTTTTGAAAGGTGTGGACATTATTTACACATGACTTCGAAAGCCATTAAAGGTCATCACTCCCCAATTCCTGCAACGTTGAAAAAAAATTTTTTTTTTGCCATAAAATAAAAAAAATAAACATATTGCATCACTTTAATGGTCTCTCTTTATACTTTTAAATTGAAAAGAAATATCCCATTAATTTTCCTTTTATTACAATTTTACAACCGAATCCACGCGCCATTCCATTTTTGATCCCCGAAGAAAATTCGTAATAAAAGTATCTTTTTAGAGAGAAAAATGAAAAGAAAAACACATAAAATCCAAAAAACTTGCAAGCAATTTGTTAAATAATAATTTATTCACCCCCTAAACGAGAGTCAACGTCTTTTTCTTTCGGAAATTTTATTAACTCTGTCTTCAATTCAATTCACAAAATTCAATAGAAGGACAAAAAATTCCAAAAATTCCTGTTTTGCAGATACTATGATGATTTAATTCAAAACTTCAGCAAAAAAAAAAATAATATTTTCCGAAAAAATAACAGAATATTGGCAACTGGCAACGTAAATTAAATTGATTTTAATTGAATTTGGTCACATTTTATTATTTTTTTTCTCTCTTTTTCTGTCGCAATGCATTTGCTTGTTTTTCTATACAACAAATATAAACTGTGTCGACGGAATGAAAGCATTTTTGGGGGGAGGACGACGACGACAAAAGTATATTAATAAATGAATGAAAAGGCTTTTTAATTTTTAAATGAATTTGTTAGTTATTTTTTTGATATAAATTGACTTTTGTGTGACTTTATGAATTCATGGTACGATTTTGGCACGAAATTTCATTTGGAAATTTAAACTAATGTTTTTTTTTTCTTTTTTTTTAGGTAAGTGAACGAGGATTTTTATTTAAAATGAAAGAAAAAAGGATCGTAAGTAACGAAATTTCCCCCTTTGTCCTTTTGAAATATTTTATGTCATTTTAATCTACGAGCTCTCTCAGTTAAATTGATTTTTTAATGCATAAATTTGTATAAATTAATGTGATTTTGAGCGTTCGCGCTTCATTTCGAACCTCGTATGGATGAAAAAAATAATAAAAAGGACGCATAAGCCGATATAATCCTCACTTTCAATTGTCAAACAAAAATAATAATAATAATAAGTCACTTATGCTTCGTTTCTAACAAAACGCAAAAGCGAAGAGAGAATGAGACGACAGTGTGTTAACACAAGCAATATAATAAATTGTGCGTCAAAACACTGCATTTAATCCTCTTTGCACAATTTGGCTTCTATCAACATACAATCAAGCTGAATTCGTTATTATTAGTTTTTTTTTCTGTTAGACTGCATTTTATACGTCGACTTATTTATAAAATAATGGAGTAGATTTTTTTTATAATCTCGTTACTGTGAGAGAATTAAGACGAAAAAAAAATATCTGAAAGTGATAAAAATGAGGGAAAAATTATTTGAATGTCGATAAAATTGACATAAAAGCGTTAGAATTATTTATTTGCATTGCATTAATTTTAAATGCGCCATAAAAATCAATTGTGCTGTGGCTTTGTTTGAACAACGCGGCGAAAAATCATCAGCAACATCATTGAACCGCTGATAATGTTGTCGTTGGCATGTCTCTTGCGGTACACAAAGTCACATATGTATGTGTACGAATAGTTTTTGGTCCAATTTGTGTGCAATAATAATAACAATATTATTATTTAATAATAAATAAATAAATAAAATGAATTTATTGGACACAAATTCGATTGCGCGACGATTTATTTTATTATTCATATTTAAATGTGATGAGTCAACAATAAATTTTATGGTGAATTTATTCACATTTATTTATAATAATAATGGAGAGGGGTTAATTTTTGTATTTTACGGGATTATGTGCGGGTTGTCGATTTTTCATGCTCAGTTAGAAGAATATAATTGGATTCTGAGAATCCAGATTCTGTATTTTGAAAATTTTGAACAATCCAAAAATTGATGGAAATTTTTTTTCCTTAATTTTTTAAAGTAATTTTTTTAAATTTGACGAACAAACTAAAAATTTGAAAATATTTTGAATTTATTTTTTTCTGAAAATTGAAAAATAAATTTTGCGTTAAATAATTTTTTTGCTATAAATTAAAAAAATGATTTTTAAAAATATTAAAAAAAATTAAAAATAAAAAAAAATAAAATTTAATTTCGATCGAAAAAAAAATCTTTAAAAAATATTTAAAAATTTTCATCAAAATGCGGTATTAAATTCGACTTTTAGGCTTAAAAGTGATCAAAAAATGACTTTTGAACCTCAAAACGCTGATTTTTTTGTTTCGTCAAATATCGACCCAATATGAACAGAAATGAACTTTAGAATGAATATTTATTCAATTTTAACTTTGAAACTGATCAAAAATTGACTTGCAAAAAAAATCAAAAAAACTCTGATTTTTTTGTTAAAAAATGAAATGAACTTTAGAATGAAAATTCAAATGACGAGTTTGAACCTCCAAACTCTGATTTTTTTGTTACGTCAAATATCGACCCAATATGAACAGAAATGAACTTTAAAATGAATATTTATTCAATTTTAGGCTTAAAAGTGATCAAAAAATGACTTGCAAAAAAAATCAGAGTTTGAACCTCCAAACTCTGATTTTTTTGTTACGTCAAATATCGACCCAATATGAACAGAAATGAACTTTAGAATGAATATTTATTCAATTTTAGGCTTAAAAGTGATCAAAAAATGTTTGAGAGTTTGAACCTCCAAACTCTGATTTTTTTGTTACGTAAAATATCGACCCAATATGAACAGAAATGAACTTTAGAATGAATATTTATTCAATTTTAGGCTTAAAAGTGATCAAAAAATGACTTGCAAAAAAAATCAGAGTTTGAACCTCCAAACTCTGATTTTTTTGTTACGTCAAATATCGACCCAATATGAACAGAAATGAACTTTAGAATGAATATTTATTCAATTTTAGGCTTAAAAGTGATCAAAAAATGACTTGCAAAAAAAATCAGAGTTTGAACCTCCAAACTCTGATTTTTTTGTTACGTCAAATATCGACCCAATATGAACGGAAATCAACTTTAGAATGAATTCAATTTTAGGCTTAAAAGTGATCAAAAAATGACTTGCAAAAAAAATCAGAGTTTGAACCTCCAAACTCTGATTTTTTTGTTACGTCAAATATCGACCCAAAATGAACAGAAATGAACTTTAGAATGAATATTTATTCAATTTTAGGCTTAAAAGTGATCAAAAAATGACTTGCAAAAAAAATCAGAGTTTGAACCTCCAAACTCTGATTTTTTTGTTACGTCAAATATCGACCCAATATGAACAGAAATGAACTTTAGAATGAATATTTATTCAATTTTAGGCTTAAAAGTAATCAAAAAATGACTTGCAAAAAAAATCAGAGTTTGAACCTCCAAACTCTGATTTTTTTGTTACGTCAAATATCGACCCAATATGAACAGAAATGAACTTTAGAATGAATATTTATTCAATTTTAGGCTTAAAAGTGATCAAAAAATGACTTGCAAAAAAAATCAGAGTTTGAACCTCCAAACTCTGATTTTTTTGTTACGTCAAATATCGACCCAATATGAACAGAAATGAACTTTAGAATGAATATTTATTCAATTTTAGCTTTGAAATCCATCGAAAGTTGATTAAAACTTGACTTGAAAAATTTCATAACCGTTTTTCTTCTTTTTCGAGGAGTACGAAAATGTGAAATTAGGGGTACAAAATTATGAAATATATGCATTTCAATGGAAAGTCTGTAGTTGATAAAAAGTTCGGAAAATTGAAATGAGGAGTATGAAATTGTAAAGTGAAGACAACAATAAAGATATGTATGTAATATCGAAATGCGGTATAGTATGTCGTTCTTTAGGCGACTACTTTTTCTATTTTTTATAAATACTTCAATCATGGCACAAAATTTTGAAATGTAAAAATTTCATTTTTGTGCTAAAAATGGCAAAATTTATAAGGAACGTCATAACCATCAATTACAACCCGTTAACATTTCTCTGAACTTTTGATACCATTTGTGTAATTCATCCGTAAAATGAAACGAGAAACGAGAGAAGACGATGTAAAAAAAATCAAAAATAATTTTCAATTAATCTCGTACAATTATTGACATACAACCATTTATAAATGTTACTAAACGGAAAACAATTCATTTATTATATTGTCTTAACTTAATATAAATAATAAAAGTACAAGAATAACAATAATAATAATGTTTTGTGTGTATCTGCCTCCACAAAGTACCTCGTTTTGGAAATAACGGCTTGTTTTCATGTATTTTCAAGTCTCATTAATAATCTCTTATAAATTTATATCCAAAACAAACAACGAAAAAAAAAACGAGTGAGTGCTTTTGTCTTGTCGTCGACAACAACGTTTTTGCTCTTTTTTACGTTCTTCATCGTATTATTATTATTTTAAATAACATTCTACTTCATCTTTTGATGTGTGGCATGTTCGTCGTGCCATGTTTTACTTTTATTTTTAATTCCTCATTGTTTTTACTCTTGTTGCATTTCCATTGAATTCCATTACGAGACGCTTTTTATACCAATAAATACATACAATGTTGCCCACTGTTGCGTTACAAATTCAAAAAGGTAACAATAAAATCGCTCAAATTACACACATGTCTCTCCCTATCGCTCAGATATCTCTCGCGACAACAAGACGATGTTCGCAGCGATGTTCTTCATTAAATAAAAAGACCAACACAAAATCAATTAAGGCATGTCACGCAAAAATTTTATATTTATTCTCATCATTACTCATCATGTCGTCGCGCTCTTTTTGTTATTTATTTGTAATATTTCCATTTTTGAGATTCGCTTTGATTTACTTTTGTCAACGCACACACACACACAAGATAATTACCTACATGAGCAATTATGTGAACGGAGAATTAATTTCAGTCTGTGTGTGGCTTTTTTTTCGGAAAATAAATAAAAAAAAAGATACAGTCACGTGCTTGTTGTCAAAAAAAAATATATTAATTTCCAATAAATTTTCATTAATAAAAACCGCGTTAATGAAAGTTGAATTGAAATCAACCACATCAAGAGCAATAAATTGAAATTTTATGCACTTCCGCACTTTTGAAACACACGAAAACGAATAATTAAAACGAAATTTTGCATTGTTTTTTTTTTCTCTCCCGAAAAAAAGGCAGAAAAATTCCCATATTTTATTTAAAATGCGAAAAAGTTTGTTCAACAACAAAATTAAAACGCCCAACTAGTTAACTAACTACCCCAAACAACATCGCTCGCAACACTCCCAAATGTTATTTGTTTAAATTTTGTGTTCAAGCAGATTGTAGACTCGCACCTACATTGCAGAGAATGTTTAAATAAAAATGGGGCTCGTGGTGTTCCGAAACAATATTGAGGATTTTTTCAAAACTTTTTCGAGTGAGTGTGTGTGTTTTTGTTTTTAACCTTATTATACTGCAAAATACATTATAATGGGAAAATGGTGAATGAAGAGAATGAATGAACGAGCGAATTGAATTTATTTATGTCGGCTGAACTTTTTAATTGTTTTAAATTTTTTTTTCGCTATAATAACAGAAAAAGTTTCAAATTTAATTGAAAAGTGTTGAAAAACTGAAAAAGGAGGTGAGCTAATTGAAAAATTGTTAGTTTTAAGGGTGAATTGATTTTTTTTTTAAATTTCTTTTGTGTAAAGCGAAAGAAAAATCAATGCAATCCTTTTCATTATTCAAACGCGCACGAATTAATTGACTTTGAATGGCGACAATTAACACAACCAACCCTACGTCAAATGCTGTTACGCCGTACGTAATGAAGTTATTTAACAAACAAATGACTTATTTATGTAAAAAAATGGATTTTCACGCGAAAAGGTGATTAATGACCTCACTAACCTACGTTCCCTCGTTAAAATATTCAACAAATCTATTACAGAGGTCTCTCTATTACGAAGGTCCAACGTTTGTCATCTAAGTAATTTTTTTTTCAAACAGAGAGCAAAAGAGAAGATGAGCCGCTAATTAACCTTTATGAACATCATCCTGCAACGACCCACATTCACATGCCGTAATTACGAACGATAAATCAACTCACATGTGCCTTGTTACACACACGAGAAAGAGCATCGCACGAAACGCAGCGAAAACAAACAATGATGTTACCCGAGTAAAGTCAAGCTGAATAATTATAATTATGAAGCTCGTTTGACATTTTTCTACACGTTGTTTGGTGCCTTTGGCGATGATTTAATCACACAAACGCATAAAAAAGCCATATGGAATGTCATTTTTATGGAGAAGAGATAAGCTCTTTTTATGTTTTTCTGTGTTTTTGTATTAATTAATAAATTTACGATTATTATGACGATGAAAATTTTAACATGCTTCAGTGATAATGCCATGCCCATTTTGAGTTAATGTGTCGTGAATATTGATTTTTCGAGTTTCTGTCAACAAAAGTTGATTTTTTTTTTGTCTCGGCGTGAAGAAAAATTTTATTTTATTAAATCGCATTGAAACTTAAAAAAAAAATAAAAAAAAAATTAAAAAATTTTAAAAAATATAAAAGGATAAAAAAATATTTAAAAATAATTAATTTTATCCTTTTTTATATTTTTTTCAAAATTTTTTAAATTTTTTTTTTAATTTTTTTTTATTTCATATATGCTATTAGTTAGATTAAATTTTTTGATTTTTTTTTTTCGCGCTAAACATTTTTTGAGTCATAAGAATCATTTTTCTCCATAAAAGGGCAAAATCAATATAAAAATTGTAAAAATTTAAGAAAAAAATTGTCTAAGAGCATTGAAGAATGACATATGTGAGGTAATTTATTCAAAAAACGAAAATTTTTCATCCAATTTTTCTTTTAGATCTCTTTTTAATGGACATTATGCAAAATATTATCATCAGCTTGTCATTTTTCAAGTGTTTCTTTTATTCATATCTCTCTTTCGGACTCTCTTCTCATCCGCAAAAAGTTACAATTAAGTCCCTTTTTGTCCTCACATCGTCGGTTGTCTGCAAAATAAACCGAACGACAGACCGTAAAATTGTTATTGGTCACATATTTCATGTTCCATGCTCATGTTCGTATCCTCGATGTGTGATGCGAAGATGAGTGTTTATTTTATGTCATGTTGTTATTCAAATGAAATAGATCCAGCTGGCTTGTTGCGACTTCCGTTCCGTCGCCAATGCAGAACAAAATTAAAATATGAAGTAATGCTGATATGATGATCACTGTTCTCTCTCTTTCTCTCTTCACATGTGACATGTTTTTCTAAGCCTGCTCGAGAAATTTTGTCATTTGAAAAATTTCCTGTACACACAGATTGCCTCAAAAATTTGTTGATGTGTTCGTGTCTGTGTCGAGTACTTGGAAAATGCAAATAATATGTAAATTTTTCAAGTGTGTGTTCCTTTTTGTTGAGATTTCGGAGCAAAAATACGCAAAGAAAGTAATTTCTCGACTCGATGTTGTCCTTTAAACGAAATTTTGAGACAACTGTCATTGAAAATTTTTCACTTGATCGGATTAAAATAATCCTTCCTTTGATCATTTTTGCGTTTTTCGTTAACTTTTTCCGATGCTTTTGCGGTTAAATGTAATTTAACGTACCTCTGATTTATTCACTCATAAAATTATTTCCTTCGCAATTCTATTAAATAAGTAACTTTTGGGCTTTTCCTTTTAAAAAAATAAATTTTTCGGAAACCGGCAATAAATTGCTCGACAAAAAACCCGTTTGTGTAACGGAAAAAGAAAAGAAAAATGTAAAGCATATTGATTTTTCGTAATAAAAATTCCATTGACGTTCACTTTTCGTTTCACCTTTTCGTTTCGAAGAAAAAAAATAAAATAAAAAAAATAAAAAAAATAAAAAAAAAATAAAAAAAATATTAAAAAAAATAAAAAAAAAATATTAAAAAAAATTAAAAAAAAAATATTTAAAAAAAATTAAAAAAAAAAAAAAAAAAAAATTACAAAAATATATTAAATTAAGTTTTTAACTTCTAAAAAAAAATATATATTGGAAAAATTAAGTAATGTAAAATGAAAATTTTTTTTGGGTGAAATTTTTTTGAAAATTTTTTTTCGCTTAAATTTTGTGCTTACTCGACTAGATAATTTTTCTCCATGAAACATATGTTCGGAGACGCGTCGTTCTCGAGTTATAAGGTCACAAACAGATTTTGTAGAGCAAAGTCAATATAAATTTTGTAAAAAAACACAATCGTGAAACAGAACCAGCTATAAAAAATGCTGAATTGCTTGTAAATACAAAAGTAAAGCAGAAATACATTCGCTATCATATTTTTTGTTATCCTTTTATTCGTATTTTCGTGTCCAATCCATCCTCCAAAAACGTAAATTTATCTCTCGTTCGTACAATACAGTTCCCGTTAAATATTTGATGTGATACAAAACATCCGGAATTGTTTCCTTTTCTTGTTTTCACCTTGTCTGTATATTTCGTATTTATTATTATGTAATACGAGAGGCACGAGCAAAACATGGTCATTCATGCAAGCCAGACAAAAGAACACCAAAACGATTTACGTGTCTTCTATCTTCGAAAAAAGGGAAAAAAATATGGAAAACGAAGAGGAAGGAAAAGGCGGAAAATCAATAGAAAAAAATATCTTAAGCACATCAGACAGCGAGCAGGTTTGAATTTGGGTCCCTTTTCCGTGTCGTAATTCATTTATTGAAAAGAAAACGCTTTATTCTCATAATTAACGAAAAACGGGGATAATTGAATCGTTTTTTTTCCGAAGAAAAGTTTAAGAAGAATAACAGAAGCTTGAATCGACGACGTCGACGAAGTTGATTGTATTGTCTCTTCAACACGCTCGAGGCTATGGCTACAGATTTTATTATTATCATCATCATCATCATCATCGATCCCCAACCGTATTTTTTTACATTTTTGTACTTTGTATTGCAAGCCAGGGAACAAAAAAGCAAATTGCAATGATGTAACCCTCCGAGGCATCGACAATATTATTATTATTATCACAAAAGACGACGACGAAGAGGTAACTAACTGATTTAATTTTCCATTACAATGAGTGTTGTACCTTTCACTAACCCTGACTCCCATGTATCAATAACGATATTTTGTGTTTTAACGCCATTCAATATTTTCGAGAAGTTTTGTAGAAGTTTGTCGTGTGAATGAACAGAAAATGAAAATTCTTGAAGAATTTAAATTTTAATTCAAAAAAATTTAAGATTTTTATATTCATTTTTTAATTATTTTTTCTCTCAAAATAATATTTTTAAATGAAATTTTATAAAAAATAAAAAAAATTAAAAAATCTCACTTAATTATAAATTCTAAAAAAAATTTTTTTTTTAATGAAAAAAAAAATTGAAAATTTTTATAATTTTTTTTTTAATTTTTAGTAAAACCACGATTAGAAAAAATTTCAGTAAAAATATAATTTTAATTCAAAATTTTAGAAAAAATATATTTTTTTATTCAATTTTACACAGCTCAAAGGATGTTTTTTTAGAATTATTTAAAATCAAAAATTTTTAAAAAATTACTTTTAATTCAAAATCGTAAAAAATTTGAATTTTTTTCGAATTTCGTTAAAATGAAAAAATTTTAAAAAATAATTTTTATACAAAATTTAAAAAAAGTTTAATTCAATAATTAAAAAAAAAATATTTTGCTAAAATCCGAAATTTCTTAAAAATTAAATTTTATACAAAATTTAATATAGTTCGAAATTTTTTTATAAGTTACAACAAATCACAATTAAAACAAAAATTTCGTTAAAACTCAGAGAAATTTCCCCCTTAACACTAAATAACTCGTCACGCCTCTGCACATTAATAACGCTAAAAATGTTTAATGAATGAAATGAAGAGTGTAATAATTAGTTAATGATGAGCTTCGTCTCTCGTTGTCGCTGATATTGATCAAAGTTAAAAAACTTATGATTATAATTCAATTATAATGTATTATGAAAATGATGATGATGATGATGAAATTTTTGTTTCGAACATCAAATCCCTTTAATTTAATCATTTTTACAACATTATTCAACGAGCCATCTATTTACCATACATCGAAATTCACCAAGATGCGGAGGATGAGCGACCTTAATGAGTGCGATTATCATCTGAAAGTTACTTACCGTCGACCAAAAACAGAAAAAAGTTTCATTAAGCTTGATTACTTAGGCAAAAGTTGATCAATTAACTTTTTTTTTGTCTCTCGTGTTAATTTAGCTCAAATCGACCTACATCAAAAGAAAAGTAAAAATGTCAAATCGAGAAGGGCAACGTTCAATTTCAATCCAAAAAGCAATCTTCACTGAGACTCTCAATATTTTGCCTTATCTTCGTATCGTAAAATATCCCCAATAGAATAGCCGTATAAAAAAAACGAAGTGTACCTTCAGAAGCACTTTTGATGTAATCAAATTTATCGATTTGGCATAAAAATACGAGAAGGCAAAGTTCCTGAAGAAAAGTTCATGTCTTGAACGAGCACATACAGAAAAGCGGATCGAAGTGCTATTTTGTACAAATTTGTTTTTATTTTGATCCCGATAAATAATAATATACACACGAGAGAGGCACGGCGGATGTTTGCACGTATTTGCGTTTTCGTATGAGATACGAGACGATGTTTGCTTAAATTTTTTGGTCTGAGCATTTCGCTTTATTTATATTGAAAAAGAAACCCAAGATGATGTAAAAGCGTGACCTTTGCTAACTCACACACATACGACGACGTTAATGTACTTTATCAGTAAAATATCAGGCATGACCACACATTATTTCATATTTCCCCGTACACGAAATTCCATTGAAGAAATAGTAGCAATTGATACTAAATCGTTGAAATACATACGAAAAAAAAAAAATTTTTTTTAGATCAATTGCTCGTTTTGCACGTTTTTCCTTTTATTTATACTCTTTTTCTCTTTTTCTGTTATTATTATTATTTTTATTGGGAATCGACACCAACAACAAACAACATTCCGAAAAAAAAACGAGAGAAAAAAAATATAATGATGGTAAAAATAGTAACACATGTAAATAAATAAATAAAATGTTTTTCGAGATCATCTTTCGCATACATGGTCGACTAACTTGACCAATTTCTTGCAGCAATTTTCAAATGTATGGCAATGTTATAACAGGAAATTCTGTTATTATTATATGTTCGAGTAGTAAATAAATGGTCTATTATTGCAACAGCAACAACACACATTAAAATAATTTATCGCATTTACTTGCCATTTTTGTGATTTTCTGATTTGAGAGAAGAAAAGAGCCCAACTTTCAAAGGGGCACGAGATCAGAGCAGGTAGAAACTCTTCCAGATCATTGAACGAATTATTCGCACTCTCGTGATTTCAAAAAGAACCGTGCATCGAAATCGCGGGGTGTCGTAATTTTTGCCACTCGATTAAAAAAGAGTGAATTTCGGTCCTTTTTATATTCGTTGATTCCTTTAAAAGTTGAATTTTATTTGACAAGCAAGAAAATTTAATCATTTTTTACGTATCTGCCTTTTTTAATATCGCTCTCGGTTTATGTTGCTTGTAAAATTATGTTGATGGTTTATTCATGTTAATCCAATGAGTAGCAAAAAAATTTTATTGATGTTAATCTAAAAGGCATTTTTTATTTCATTTTATTTTTTTTTCGGGGTTTCTTGCTGGCAGGCAAGCGGTAATGTGGTTGTGCACTGATTTTTCATCTTGATTATGATCATATTTAAATTATTTCACACCATTGATCAAAGAGTTTTTTCGAAATTTGTGCCTTGAGAGGAAGTTGGCAGAGGAATTTAAATGAAAAAATTTTGAAGACGTGATTTTTATTGGAAAAATCATGTAATCTCTTTGTTTTTTTGAGAAAAAAAAGCCACACGAGGAAAATTTTGATGAAAAATAGGGAAAAAATGTAATAAAAGTTCATTTTGACCTAATTCCCTTCGTAAGTTTTCGTGACATGTTCATCTACTACTTAGTTAGAGCTGATGCACAGATTAGAGACAGACAACAAGAAGCACTTGTCAATGTAAACTTTAAATCAGCTTAAAATTGAAACCAGACACGAGGAGAATCGTCATGTGAAAAAGTATGTCACTCTCGCTGAATAGCAACAAATATGAAAATGTTATTATTATGAAAGACGAGAGAGAAAAAAAAAACGATGAAAACAACAAAGTTTACGTTGTTACTGTTGCTTGCTTGCTCTTTTGTTACTGCCATTGTTCATCCCGTTATGATACATTGTGTCTCTATTTTTCGTATTTTTTATATGCATGTGATGTCTTTCCTCTGTCTTTTTTTTAATATAATATGCTATAACATGGAAAAAGTGAGTTTAATCTTGAAAAAACAACAAAAGTGTGTAGTAGCAGGTGTCGACTACAAAAATATTGACATTGTCATTGTTTGTCAAGAGCGCACGAGTGTGCAAAAGATAGCTTACTGAGCATTTAAGCAATACAGAAAAAAATTTTAAAGGGAAATTTTTTAATTTGAAAAGAAAATTTGTGAATTTCTCGTGAATTTCCGTCAATTTTTTGATGTTCTTTGATCAAATTTTCCAAAGTTTCGTTTACTTAAAATATTTAAAATTTTTGATTTCGTGATTGAAAGTCCCCTTGTTGACACAAAGGCACCCATTCATAAAATTGTTCCGGAAATTTAATCAAAATTGAGAAAAAAAACATTTTTGTTCCATTTATTGCATTTTTTCCGGTTTAACTCGAAAAACAACAACAACAAAATGATCCGAACAAGAACAAAACAAGAAATAATCCAATATTGTGTCGCTTGTTTCGCTATCGTCGACGTTAGTTCATTCTAAAACGATGAACGATACGAAAACATAAGCTCACAAACTTTTCTTTTCAATTTTAATACTGGAAAATTGTATTTTATTTATTTTTTTTCGTCTTCTTCGAACACAACGTTCTCTATTAGAAACTAAGTTTGGTAAAAAAATTTCTTTTAATTTTCCGAAAATAAACTTTTTCTTTGTTGTTTCGCTGTTCTGTTCAAATACGAGTGCCTTCAGGCCAAAAACTGTAAAAATAGAAGCCTCATACCAACATCTGCTTATTAAACACAATGAACTAAGTGTTTCGAGTTAAGTAAATATAAAGGACCAATTGAAGATTTTTTTTTAAATTTGAAAATTTGCTCAAAATATAACAATGCCTTTAAATGATAATAATAATGTTAGAAGAGCAAATAAAAAAAAAGTTACACGACACACAATAAAACTTGCTGATTTTGTGGTAAAAAATAAAACATTTCTGTGGCATTTGTCGCATAAGAGCTCAAACAGACAAAACAAAAGTGTTTAAGGAAAATATAATTTCTTTCTGTTTGTTACAGTTTGTTACACCGAAAAGGCTGAAAAGTTGTCTTGAAAACTTTTCCTGCCATACAATGCTATGAGAAAGGAGGAAAAAAGTTAAAGACAACAAAAGAACGCCTGTTTGTGTAACTTTCGAAAGAGATCGAAAGAATGAAGAAAAGATATTGAACAAGAAAAAAAGGGGTTAGGCCGTTTCAATTTTTTTTTCAATTTTTTGTCCCATGCCCCCCGAAAACCCATTAAGGCAAAATTAAAAAAAAAGTTAAAAATTTCACCAAAAATTACTGTTTTTTGTTCTATTTTTTTAATTTTTCAAGAAATTCTTAAAAAATTTCAATTTTTAATTTTTCTTTTTAAATTTTTGTATTAAAAATGATTTTTTTTTCTCGAAAATTTTTTTTTTCAATTTTTAATAAAATCTCAAAATATTTTTTAATTTTTTTTTAAAAAATTTAAATTTAATTTAATTTTTAAATTTTTTTTTTAAATTGGAAAAAAAATTAATTATTTTTTTTTTTAATTTTTTTTTCAAAATAAAAATATTGAAAATTATTTTTTAAAAATATTTAAAAAAAATTTTTGACAATTTTTTTTTTTTTTTTTTAATTTTTATATGATATGAATTTTTCAAAAAAATATTTAAAATTTTTTTGAAAAAAATTTTTTGGGACAAAAAGGTCGAAAAAAATTTGGAACGGCCTTATGTACAGTAAATAAGAGTCGCTGCTGCTCATTTTGCGGTAAATCGCAAGATAAAGTTCAGTGTGATAAGTTTATTCATTCATTTATACCTCAAGGTTATTCCACGAATTAAAGACTATTTTCCGAACTTTTTCTATTTCTCTCGAAGGTGTTCGTGAACTCGAAGTGAAATGACAAAAATGAACAAACAATCAACAGCAACTATGTGGCAAAAGCAACTTCATTTAATTTTCAAGACAATGCAATGTCGAAAGAAAAAAAAATAAGAAAGACGTTGAGAGAAGGAAAAACTTAATTCAGTTGAGAATTGAAAAGTTTTGCTGTATAAGCCATTATTGTCAACGATAGCATTTAATTACATCTCGAAAGTGCCTGACGTTGTTTCAACTATTTTATCTTTTCTCTTTTTTTTTCTTATTGATATTGAGGATGTTGTTGTTGTTGTTTGCTATTTGCGTTCGGTTGCCACAGTGAACCAGAGTTAAAATGAGCAAAGTTGGAATTATTTATTTAATCTTCGTGGTTTTCAAGGCAACAACAAAGCACCCGATGATAGTGTTGATGATGAAGATGGTCGTCTCGAGTAGCTGTGGCGTGACGAAAACGACGTAGAAACACATAATTGGTTACAATAATGGATGAAATTTCAGTAATTTAATTAAATGGTTAAAGTTTTCTCTTTACTCGAATACTCCAAAATTGAAGGCAATGACAATTTAAAGTCCAAACAAACTAAGAAGATTTATTTCCATCAACAGACAATTTCTCAAAATGCTCGAATCAATTATTACGAGAGAGTCGTTTAAAAACGAATAAAATCATTTTGTACTAATTTCCGAGCACATCCCATAAATTTCTTCGACACACACACGACGACGACGGCGGTTTGTCTTGCATTCAAAACATGTCAAAATGTGCGGTTAGAAAAATAAAATAAAATACGAGGAAAATTAGTAAGGAAAACAACATCTGTTCACATATTCGTTCGCGCGCGATGGAATGCCATAAGTAAGACATTTATGCATTTGATTGAAGTTTTCGAATGGAAAAAGTTCAGAGTCGATATAGAATTTGATCTTATGTCAGTTTCAATTACACACCCGTTTCGTCATTTTCATTTTCATCAAGTAGCTTCGAGTAGAGGAAGTGTTCGTCGATATAAATCAATCCCTTGAGAATTTTATTTTCATTCGAGTATGGGTACAATTTAGAAAACAAGTGAAATTTATGATGTTTGTGCGTTTGATGGACGTGTTGGAATACAAACATCAATATTCGTGACAGTATTTTAGTGTTTCTGGTTTGAGAAACAAGAAAGTGCTGCAGAGAAATTATTCATGGATGCTGTCAAAACATGATGGAATGAGATCAGAGATGCTGTGCTGCATGTTAAATGTCTTTTTGAACATAAGTTTTTTTTTTCAAATTAAAAAATTTTAATATTTTTTTTTACGAAATTTTTCAATAAAATTTTAAAGAAGTAAGAAAAAAATTATAAAAACGAAAAAATACAATTTTTTTTTTTATTTTTCAATTTTCAAGCTTAAGAACCTTGAAAAGACTTTCAAATAAAAATTTACGTATTTTTTACGGATTTTTTTACGTATTTTTATATTTTTTTAATTTTTAAGCTTCACAACCATCAAATTTCAAAAAAAATCTTCGATTGAATGTAACTTTCTTTAAAAAAAAATCTTAAAAATGCATCAAGAACAACTTTGAGATATCAAAAAGTCGTGAAATTCTCCGCAATGTCATTAAAGTCGCTTGTAAATCATTAACTCCATTCTGTGCGGCAATAAATGTCAAAAGAAACCCATTCCAAAACGCAATTCAATCTCTTAATTCTACACATGAGACAAAAATATATTCATCAAATGGCAATAAATGTTCTTACATGTCATGTCACTTCATCTGATCTGTCGAATGGAATCGAATGTTATTACTCATTTTTATTATCTTTCATTAACTCTCGCAATACGATATTCTTGATTCATTTCGCTGATTGACTAATGACTCGCTTTGTGTGTACCCATTAAAAATGTCTTTCTTAATAAATATTTCTGAAGAAGAAGAAAAAAATGCTCAAAAGGAAATACAGCATGTTGTGTCATTCGCACCGAAAAATGATTACTTTGTAAAACAATTTTAATTTATCACTCGTTCTCTTTCTCTTGGAATTTATTAAAAATTATTATTTTATTATTAAGAAATAATTCTGAACCAATTTTGACGCGGAAGCAACGCGTGTATTTAACATTTCATCTCTAATTAAGCAACTTTTTCTTCGTCTTTTTAAATAAACACTGAACAGAGAGAGAAAAAAAATGTTATAATACATCAAAATGTCATCTCGCTTGAATAATACTTTTTAATATAAAAAGGCAGTAAATTGTGCTGCTGCAAATATTTTTATATGTTAGCATTCCTCATTCGCAAAGGGAGACAAAAAAAAAGATAATCCTTCATTCTTAATTGAATCGTTAAAAAAATGTTTAAAAAAATAAATTAAGAAATGGAGATATGACAAGCGGCTGTTGTTGTTTGTTTATTTGCTTTCAACTTTTTTTTTTTTTGAAATTTTTTCCTCCTCATGAAAAGTTTGTAACACGAGACGAGTCGTATTTTATATTTTTTTAACGGTTCATCGATAAATTTATGAAAATTTTTCCTAATGCAAAGACAAATACCTCTCACAAAACTTTAAATGTAAAATTAATCTTCATTTTCTGGCACGAGAGAAAGAAAGACAGCAACTGACGACGTCGACGGTATTAATAAAATAACAGAGATATGATATGATACACTCCATTTCATGTAACTCATCATCGTCTCATCATCGTTTTTCTTCTGTTTCCCATCAAGTTTAAATTAAAATGAAATTTATATAAAATTTATTATTCTTTCGTGAATGAACGTGTACGTGTACGAGCGAAAAAGGAAGGAACATTCATCATTTTTCTGCCATTTCGATGACGAGAAAGGGACAAACACATGTCTATTTCTCGTCAGATTTCTCGTGATTCTTCTATATTTGCGCGATTAATATTAAATATTATAATTTTTAAGTCTAAATTTAGACATGTCTTCCTACGCTGTCGCCGCCGACGAACGAAGAACGCCATTCCATAAAAAGGGCATAAAACAAATGAAGAATTAATTGAAGAGCAGAGTACTTTTAATTTGAAAAGTTAATCTGTTACAGTATGAAAGTTTCTGTGTGCAATTGCTGTAAGTGTCTTTTTAGCTCTGTTCAAACTCTTTCTTCTTGCAAATCACGTACAACTTTTGACGCAGAAACGATTTTTGAACACATCTAAGACGGCGTGCGATGATGGATGAATAAAAAATTACAATAAAATTCTCTGCCTCATATTTACATTTCGCCAAGGTAAATGATAATTTCAAGAATAATTTTAATTGAATATTTTAAAAACGGGAGGCAAGCTGGCAGACAATTATTATAAAATGCACAAAACTTTTTGTTCGTCAACGTGCGTGCTTCAGAAAAGTTTGAACGAACGCCTTTGGGAGAAATTTATACAATTACCTATGGTTTGCTTGTCCAAAGAAGAAGAAGATGAAACATACGACGGCACTGAGATTCATGAAAATTATGAATTCCTGAAGACACGAGACAGTTCTAACTAAAATTTATATCGTTCATGAAGATTTATGTGCAATGATTGTGACTTTAATTATAATGGTGTCGTCTAAATTAAAACGGAGATAAATATAATTTGATGACAGATGACAAATTACGTAGGTTTTTAAGCAAGAACGACATTTCTGGTCTGCTATCGAATGCGGGTTATTCGTGATAACCTCTAAAATTTCTGTTTTAAATTTATCTCCTCTTAAAAAAAAATTTGGAGTCAAGAATTTTCGTGTGCAAAGTTAATCCTTTGCTTGGTTTTTTGATAAAAGTCAAAGAAACCGCACACACATTCACAAAATCCCTTTTGATATCGCTGAACGCTGTGCAAAAAGGATCGCCTTCAACCACACATTGTTAATCCATCATACTTTTAATCTTTTGCAAGCTCCCTTTCTCTCCAAAACGAGTTTGCTCCAAAAAAACGACATATTTTATGCAAGCAAAAAAAAATGTATTTCCCGCAACTATTTTGTACAGTGACAAAATACGAGAGAAAAAGAGAGATGAACTTGTATTTAAATGATAACAATCACACTCACACAAAAAATAAGCCGCCACATTTCCAAAGATAAGACGATTCTTTAAATAATATTCTTTTATTTGTTGTGTGTTTGTGTGATATCTCTCTATCATCTCCTTTGAAAAAGGGGATCAAATTTGGGAAAAGTTTATGCAAGCAAGGGATGGATTACATTTTTCATTCAAATTCATGTCGTTTTTTTATTATCTATTGTGCGATTCATGAGTCTAACGGGTTTTTTGCTCCATAAATAAATGTGTTATGGTTAACTTTGGCACCAAAAAGACATTTTCAGAGCGTTTATGACTTCAATTGTTAAAATTGTGTTATAAATAAAAGGGAGTTTTCCCTTTTAGTTACTTTCAGAGAAAAGTTCTTTCGATTTTTTTTTAGAAAGAACCTAACTAACCTGATCTGAAACGCACTTTTCGTATAATTCCCTGCGAAAACTTAAAACTACCTAACGCTCTATAGCAGAATCCCTTACAAACTATTGGAGAACACAATTCTCGTTACGAAAAAAATTGAAGCTTTCCCTGACTTTAAATATTAAAAAAAAACTTTTCCTATTAGAGCGACAAATGCTCTAAACTTAAAATTAGCTGAAAAAAACTTATAAACTACCCTAACAACGAAAAGTGCGGGGAATATTCTACTTAAAACTATAAGATTTAAGAACTTACGGAAATCCTGACGTCGCTGCTTCAGCTACTTCTGCATTCCTTGTCAACCTTGGGAAGAAACGAAGCTCTCGACAACCCACAAAAAGTCGTAAAGAGCTTCAAATTAGTAAAAATTCTTTGCTTTTCGAATACTTACCTCGGATTTCTGCTTCCAATTTCTTCTTTCAGCTTGTTTTTCTTCAAAACTCATCTTCCTTCAGTTTTTGTAAACCTGAAAAAATAAAAAAAAATAATTGAAATAAGAATTTAATATTTTCGTGCAAAACAATATGGCGAATGTAAACAGCTGAGTTTTGTTTTTCGCGCCAAATTAAAACCTAACCTTAAAAGAAAAAGTTTCGAGACAATAAATTGAATAAATATTTGTAAATTATTCTTCGTGAAGTGTTTGTAAAAGTACTTGAGGTGTCATATTGTTGAAAGGAAAAAATCAATTTAAAAATCAAATAACTCAAATTTTGTGCGTAATTTTTTGTCTAGCTTGTGTCTGCTAAAAATTTGCATAGACGACAAAAAAATGACTTTTTTACAACAACAGCATGAGTTATCGATAACAAAATCACGTCGTCATGTATTGTTATAATGAGATTTTATTCAAATATGTCTCATACTCTCGTCATGATTCTTGATCGATATGGGTGATAAATATATTACACAACAACAACATAATATCTCATGTCTTCCATCCTTATTACGATCTTTTTTTTCCGTTCTTGCATCAAAGTAAATATTTAGGGTGATTCTAATGTTATTTTTTTTTCTTCTCTTTTTAGGTGAGTAACACTTCAAGATCTTCAGGAGAAAAAAAAACCCATAAGCAGAGTTTTGTTTGAATAATCCGGAGATATGGATGTCACCCTATACAAACATAAACACAAAAAAAACTCTTTCGATAATAACAACAAAGTGTTTTGCAGAAAACGAAAACCATCAATTTTCATTCATATAAAATATAATCAATATGCCATTCATTCAATGATAACATCACGGCAACGTTGCGGCAACGATACTCGATGATAATGCGTGAACTTAAAATAAAATAGAATTGATATGCCTCAAAATACATTTATTTATCTGCAAGACTCTCTTCGTCTTCTACTTCGTGTTATGATGAAATTGAAAGAGCGACGTTGAAAAAAAAATTCACAAGGAAACATTTTCATTTGCGGTTGTCGTTCATGCCGATGACAAATATATTGTGATTGAAATGATGATGGTGTTGTTGTCATATTGCACGCACGGAGCGAATGAAAGAGAGAGACAAAATTGTCTCTGCATAAGCATAAATAAATGATTTACGTCTGTTATGTTAAGTTAAATATAATTAACATGAATTTCAATTGACAGACGAATGTGTCGACAGAGGGTGTCTGCGAAAATTTTCCTTCCCAAAATAAAAAAAAATGTCTTGATTTGCATATTTGTACGAATTTTGGGAGTCGAAACACACATCTTAATTTATAATTTGCATAAATTAGGTGTTGGTGCTTTAGATTTCCCATAACACACACACAATATATCTATTAATTTAACTCAATTGAGTAAATTATAGTGATTATAGACAAAATCTTGGTAGATATAGAATACAGATAAATATACATAAAAGAGGTAAATGATTGAAATTTACTCATCATCAAAGAAACGAAAGGCGTACTATTTGCCTTCTAATTAGAAAATTGATTTCCTTCCGAGTGTTTGTCTCCCTTTTTTCGGAAACATTTGAATCATTCGTCTGTTTTTCAAATGAAAGAAAGATTTTTCATTTGAAGTCCTTTTGCTCTATAAATTTCTCACAAAGCCACAGAAAAACAAAATGCAACATTTATTTTATATTTAAATAATTACTTGCTTGTGGGCTTGTCGTTTTCATGTATACGGAGAAAAGTGTCATGTTTATCGAGTCAACGACTCACTCGAAATATGTACCCTATGGGCGAAAAACGGGTTAGATTGCTCCTCTAAGAGAATTTTTTTTGGAAAATAAAATAATTTCAGAAAAAAAAAAATTTTTTTTTTTAAATTTGAAAAAAAAAAAATTATCTCTTCGTAAAACGCCTTCCCATGAAACTTGTCCTGAACAATGTTTTTCATCAAAAAAAAAAATTTTTTTTTGAAAATTTGGGAAAAAAAAATTTATCTCTTCGTAAAACGCCTTCCCATGAAACTTGCCCTGAACAATGTTTTTCATCAAAAAAAAAAAACTTGCCCTGAACAATTTTTTTCATCAAAAAAAAAATTTTTTTTTGAAAATTTTGAAAAAAAAATTTATTTCTTCGTAAAACGCCTTCCCATGAAAACTTGCCCTGAACAATGTTTTTCCTAAAAAAAAAAAAAAAAAAAATTTGGGAAAAAAAAATTTATCTCTTCGTAAAACGCCTTCCCATGAAACTTGCCCTGAACAATGTTTTTCATCAAAAAAAAAAATTTTTTTTTTGAAAATTTGGGAAAAAAAAATTTATCTCTTCGTAAAACGCCTTCCCATGAAACTTGCCCTGAACAATGTTTTTCATCAAAAAAAAAAAAAAAAAAAAATTTTTTTTTTTGAAAATTTGGAAAAAAAAAATTTTCTCTTCGTAAAACGCCTTCCCATGAAACTTGCCTTGAACAATGTTTTTCATCAAAAAAAAAAAAATTTTTTTTTGAAAATTTGGGAAAAAAAAATTTATCTCTTCGTAAAACGCCTTCCCATGAAACTTGCCTTGAACAATGTTTTTCATCAAAAAAAAAAAAAAAAAAAATTTGAAAATTTGGAAAAAAAAAATTTTTCTCTTCGTAAAACGCCTTCCCATGAAACTTGCCCTGAACAATGTTTTTTATCAAAAAAAAAAAAAAAAAAAAAAAAAAATTTTTTTTTGAAAATTTGGAAAAAAAAAATTTTTCTCTTCGTAAAACGCCTTCCCATGAAACTTGCCTTGAACAATGTTTTTCATCAAAAAAAAAAATTTTTTTTTTGAAAATTTGGAAAAAAAATTTTTTTCTCTTCGTTAAACACCTTCTCATGAAACTTACTCTAAAAAATGTTTTTCATCAAAAAAAAAAAAAAAAAAAAAAAAAAAATTAAAACATCTTAAAGGGATCAAATTTACCTCTTAAAATCATCAAAAATGCCTTTAAGGGATCAAAAATTTCCTTAAGGGATAAATTTGACTCGCTTTTCGCACATAGGGTAGGTCTAACGACACACACACAGAAAGACAGAACAAAGAGGTTCAAAATAAATGTTTAAAATAACATTAGATTGGTGAACCTCTATTGCAAGTCTTTTGTACATGTTTGGAAAAATCTAAATATTTATACAAAATTGCACATTCATTATTCATCCGGACAAGTAAATTTCACACTGAATATTTATGGCACAGACTTTTTGCATGCGAAATGATATCAGCCGACACACAAAAGAAAATGTTTGTCCTGTTTTGTGCTGTTATTGTGCTTATTATTATCATCATCAGCATTCGGAGAGCTTTGAGTTCATTTGCATCATTCTTGCGGTTGTCTCTTAATGATAGCTGAATGTACAATTTGCGGCAATCGATTACGCATCACGCAATCTCCTCCCGTTTTCGGAATATATTTATCATTTGTGGTCGAATTGATTGCAAGTTTCAAGTGTACGTCAAATGAGCTGAATGAGCTTCAAGTATTAAATGTGGGAGGTTTTTTGAATGAATATACCTTCACTTTAACGAAATAAATGGATAATGAGGTTAGTGCGGTTCCTTTTTGTGCATTAATTTACGATTAAATTCCTTGTCAAGTTGTTCAGCGGTTGACTTTTTGGGTAGGCGTAATGTGACAATGTCGAAGAATGTAAATGCTCAGTGAAGAAACATGTGTTTCGTTAATGGACAAGAGAAAGTCTTCGTCGACAAATGCAAAAAAATTGACAAAATTCTCCTTTTATCACGGGAAATTCGCCACAAATGTTGCATAACTGAAAATAAATGAATAAACAAACCAAAATAATTACATTGTGAATAAATTGTCAATTAATAACGCATGCAAATTTATGTGTGTCGGTGCACCGATTGTCGATTGTGTCATCAACTCGTTTTAATTTATTTGTAATAATAATTTTTACTTTATTATTCATTGCATTGGAGGGCGATCTCATTATCGCGAGTAAATTAAATTTTTAAATTGTCACCTATCGTGCAATTATCTACTTCGTTGGGCGTTCATGTCATGTCATGTCATCAATATGCAATAAATTAACAGAAACAGATCCGTTCCTTAAAGATTTTTTTTTCAATTTAATTCCATCATCTGCTTCCCATCTAATGATTTATGAAGTATTCGTTAATTTATATTAACTGGATTGAATTTTCTCTCGTCATATTTTTTACGTTTTTTTTCATCCATCATCAAATCGACATGCAATCTAACGGATCTCGGATTAAATAAATATGAGATGAAGAGAAAATTGTCGTCGTCTCGTTATTAAACGGAATAATAATAAAAACCGAAGACATTTCTCATTTTCAAAAAGTTTTTTTTTCTTGCTCGATTATCGCACAGAAAATAAGAAAAATGATGTTGAATGGAAGAAGTGAATCTGACAACATTGGCAAACAACGAGGATAAGAATAAGACGAAAGGCAACACAAATCAAAGCTGAAAGTTGAAGCCAATTTAATTTTTCAACATCATAACAAATAATATTTCTCTCTCGATTTTTTAAAGTGTGTGTATTCGAGCATTTCCTATGAATTTGAACACTTTTGAGGATTTGATCGATATTTTTAATTTTGCCGAGAAAACACTCTTCGAAGGTCATTCAAAACGCACGGAACATTTTTCTATTCTTTTTCTTCAGGGTCGAAAAAACTTTCAGTCAAAAAAAAAAAAACTTAAAGCTTTTGCTTAAGTTAAAGTCACAATTAAGTTGACTTTTAAGTCAAAAGTAAAAGCTTCTTAAGTTTATTTATTTTTACTTAAGGACTTAAGTTAAAGTTTAAGTCAATTATTAAAAGCTTAATTTTTCAAATAAATTCAAAATTTTTGAATTTCAAAAAATTTTTCAAAAAAAATTTAATTTTTTGAAAAATTAAGCTTTTAATTTTGATTTAATTGACTTAAACTTTAACTTAAGTCCTTAAGTATAAATAAATAAACTTAAGAAGCTTTTACTTTTGACTTAAAAGTCAACTTAATTGTGACTTTTGACTGAAAGTGTTTTCGACCCTGTTCTTCTCAATCCTTATCCGCTTCTTATCGAATGAAAAATCATTTTTCATATTTTTTTTTCTCTGTCGACATTCACAAATGGGCAAAGAAATTGATAAGTTATGAGAATTCCTATCAAATTTGATATTAATAACGTTTCTGACTGACTGACAGTCGAGTAATTTAATTAAAAGTCTCTTCGTGATCATTAATTTTCATGAATTTTTTTCTTATTGCATCTCAATTGCTCACAAAAAAAGGCCCATCCTTATTCGAAATTACGATTTATTGGAATAACGTATCATAAAAATCTGTTTGATCAGCAATAATTTCCAATATACGCAAATTTTTTCCAATTATCGAGGGCATGACACGAATTATTATGGGCGAAACCCTAATTTATCTTCACATTGAGCAGGAAATCGTCGAGCTTTGTCAATCCATCCGCGTGTCACATCTTGCCTTTATTATTATTTTTATTCGAGTTAAGTGATGGCTGAGGAAAAAATCACACACTGTTGTGACACTGAAATATTTCTCGGTTGTCGTTCTCGTGTCATGGCAACAAACAATCGTTCGTTGGTCGACACATTTCATAAGGACAGTTCTTTTTTTTACGAATTTCGTATTCCAAAGGCGTGCAAATACACGAATGTGTTCGCAATTTGTTGTATGGTTGCCCATAACATGCGTGAGCGAGATAAGAGAGATAAATATAAAATTAATAATAAAAAAAAAACAATAGAATTAGGACAAGCCCAAAAAATGTGAGCAGAAAAAACTGTTGTTGTTGTTATGTCCCTTAAATTAAATGTCTGTCATGGGAACTTTTTTTTTCTTCTTTTGCTGATGATGATGCGATGTGATGTGACAGGCAAGTCTTAGGTCAAAATGGGGCTCATGACACAGATTTAACAGAAAAAAATGAAATAAATACGACAGATGGATAACATTTTTTCCATTGGGAAATCAGTTTTTCACAAGTATCCTATTAAATGTTCGAAAATTTTTCGGGATTTGAAACCCCTTTAACTGAAAACAAATGATAAGTTGGTTAAAAAACAATAATAAAAAATAATAAATGAAAACAGGTACGGAGTGTCTGTCAATCGATATTCGGTTGCCATGTTCCATTTATTTAATTTTTTATGAGAATTTTTTATGGTTTTGCGTGTTGTTTCAAAAAAAAAAAATGAAAATTATTATAAATATTTATGCCAGGCTTCGTGTTTGACGGAAAAATTGTTGTCTTACGTGACCATTCATTAAGCAGCAACTAGTTCAGATTTTTCCTTGTCGAGGCATCAAGTCAATATTGAATCAACATTACTTCTGTGCTTGGTTTGGATTCATTGGAAAAGAAATTTTATTATTTTCTATTTAATTCTTCTTCGTAAGAAAAATAGAACAGCAGACAATAAACACAAAATTCTCTCACAAACACAAAAAAAAATAAAGAAGAACGAAAGAATGGAAAAAAGTTAAAGGATTGATTTATGAAAACATAAATTATTTGGGAAATGTCTAACTTTGTACATAAAAAGCGATTAAGATAGCAAAATATGTGAAAATACACGAAGCTACCATTTCAAAATAAATAACGACTTTATAAATATTATTATACACTAACTCAGGCAGCAAAACGAGCTTTGTGAAGAAAAAAAAAGTATTTATAACTAAAATATATTATTATTTTGCTGTTCTGCTGATTTAAATGCGGAGATTACATACATGCGGGTTGTTGTGTGAACTTTAGCACCTTCGCGTTTAGGGGTTAACAGCAAAAAAAGGCACAGACACATTTATCGATTTATACATTTCAAACAAACAAACATCGAGCCAGCCAAACGAATGCGAATTAGAGTTAATGTTTGTTGAATGGATGCCAAATTTTACGTCTCACTTCGTAATGCACGCCTCGCCTGTTGAAGCAATAAATCCTGATTAATTCAATTTTTCATACAAATAATTATTGTTATTATTATTACGTTGATTGTTACTGCTAATAGTTTATAAACGGATCGGCGCAATAATTATGACAGAATGAAAATGATTTAAACCTCAATTAATAATATTAATTTCCTGTTTGAATAATTATTATTTTAAGCTCTTATCGCTCGTTACAATTTGCGCTATTTATTTACTGTTTCGAGAAATTTATTGAATATGTTGAGATTATTTTTTTTACCGCATTTCGAAGAAAAAAATGCGGTATTAAACTCGACTTGTCGTGTGTATGTGTGTTCTTGTGTGCCCCAAAATTTTTTTAGAGGGCTCTAATTTATCATTTTTAATCATTTTATAACTCAAAACTGCAAAAAATTTGAAACTGAAAAAAAATTTTCTTTGACATAGTTTTGTTTTAAAAACTAAATCAAGAGAAAAACTATGTCAAAAACTGTGTCAAAAACTGTGTCAAAGCCATTTTTGTCAAATCTTGCTCCAAAAGGATAAAAATTTGTCAGAGGGCTCTAATTTATCATTTTTAATCATTTTATAACTCAAAACTGCTAAAAAATTGAAACTGAAAAAAAAATTTCTTTGACATAGTTTTGTTTTAAAAACTAAATCAAGAGAAAAACTATGTCAAAAACTTTGTCAAAAACTGTGTCAAAGCCATTTTTGTCAAATCTTGCTCCAAAAGGATAAAAATTTGTCAGAGGGCTCTAATTTATCATTTTTAATCATTTTTCAACTCAAAACTGCCAAAAAATTGAAACTGAAAAAAAAAATTTCTTTGACATAGTTTTGTTTTAAAAACTAAATCAAGAGAAAAACTATGTCAAAAACTGTGTCAAAGCCATTTTTGTCAAATCTTGCTCCAAAAGGATAAAAATTTGTCAGAGGGCTCTAATTTATCATTTTTAATCATTTTATAACTCAAAACTGCCAAAAAATTGAAACTGAAAAAAAAATTTTTCCTTTGACATGGTTTTGTTTTGAAAGTGTATGAAATTGCAAAAGGGTCATGAGGAGTACGAAAATGTGACTTGAGGAGTACGAAATTGTGAAATGAAGAGTACAAAAAAGCGTGATATATAACATCGAAATGCGGTATAGTATGTCGTTCTATAGACGACTACTTTCTCTATTTTTTTAATTTTGAATGAATTTCTTGTTATCATGACAATAATGACATAAATTTATAAGGATTATTCTCGGAAATTTTTTGACGAAAAATTCATCCTTGAACAAAAAACTTCATGTGAAAAAACAAAATAATTAAAAAATACAACAAAAATTATTACACGACACACTCCGCAGCGCAAACCATTCATTCGTGGGGATTAAACATTATTATTAATAATAATAATCATTAATGTAAATTTATTGATTTTGTGTTTCGTGCATCTGATATTTGTTTATGATTTTTACACATAATTACGAGACAGACACGAGAGAGTTGTGTGCGATAAAAAACCTTCCCATTAAACTTTTTAATATAAATAAATGAGTAAGTGAAAACCACTTTTGCAGTCATTAATTTTGCAGAAAAAAAATATGAAATAAATGAGTTTCAGGTCAAAGTTTTTTTTTCTCATTTTTATTTCAATTACACGAAAAGTTGTTCGTTCTTTTTTTTTGTGTGTTTACGTTTTTAAATAAATATCAATTTCCAAGCAGGAAAAAAAAGACGAATGATGTCTGGAAAAGTTTTCGCTTTGATAAAAATTCGCATTTTCTTGCTGACTTGTTAAAAAGATCCTCCCTTTTGATGTGCTCAAGTGAGTTTTTTCACACTCTCAGGTGCTTTTGTGAAGCATATGAAGAGAAGCTCGAGTGTTCAGCTTATTAATAGACTCACAAGTAGTGTGAAAAATATGACAAGAAATGTCAATCAATCAATTTTAAGCTCTTGTCGAGCTCGAACGATGAATGTAGCTACACGGTGTAAATTATTATTGATGTGCCTGTCAAAGACCTGTAATCGCATTTTGTTAATTTGCACTATTTAGCTAATCACTCGAACACAAATGACAAATTTCTGCGCTTCCTGATCGATGTCACACTTATTTCACACTTTTCAAGCCACGGCGGGTATTAATGAGCAATTTTCCATGTCTCATTTGGCATTTTTCACGAGACTTTTTTTTCGCACTGTTCGCAATAAATGTCACAGTAGCCTATTCCCTGTTTGTTTTGTGTTCGGCAATAATGCGATTATCGATTTAAAAATGTTAATTTAATTAATGTCGCCGGCGTAGGAACAAAAAGTGCTTACAATTTTGTCATTTCCTCCGTGCTTGTCAATTTAGTACGTTCGTCGTTCCCTGTCAAAACGCGAAATGGATTTAAATACCGTGTTTGTCTCATTTAGGTTGATTGTTGATTCCATCCATATTTAATGATGACGACGCGAAATACGAGACAAGAAATTATTTCAGTAATTTATGATTACAAATTCGCGTCGTCGTCATTTGGCAAAGACAAATTCTCTCCTGAGAAATGCCAAAAATAGTATTTGTCACCCTTTTACTGCCTCTTTTTAATATAAATATCGCGCTATAACGAACGAGACGTGCTTGCTGTGTGACGGCGGTTTTTGCTCGCTATTAAATTGTTAATTACGCCTTTGGGTGACAATTTATTCGAATATTTGGGTAAGTCAAGCATCCTCCGCCTCTCAATCTCTCTCTATAAATTTTGTCGCGCAGGATGAGATCATTTACATTTCAATGTCTTCAGTAATTGTTTCATCTGCTGCTTTTTGTCTGGTTTGCCATTAAATTCTTTGTAATAATTGAATAACATTTTGAGAGCAAATTTAATTTATCAAAATTTAGATTTCGTCTCGTGTTTTTTTTTTAAATATTCGTTTAATAAAGACTACTTTATCAAGTGAAAATATTAAGTTTTTGGAAGAAAAATCCTAAAGCCGCAAAAAACCTCATCTAACAATTTTTTAAAAATTCATTTGAATTATCCATCGCGTTAAAGTCAATATCGTTAGAAAAGTCATTATAAAATCTGATGCAGCGAGGAATGAAGGCATTGTTATAGTTGATTCTTGAAGCGATCTCGGATTTCTAATGTCATATTGATGGTTCCTTTCGACAAGTTTACTTCCAAAATTTCATCACGCGTTTTTTTGAAGTGCCTTTAAGGGATCAATGTCCTTCTAAAATTTTCGTTTCTCATTTTTCGCAAGAACTCGACCCATATTTGTCGTCGAATATCGATTTTCTTGTCACATTTCGTTGTATCACGTCACGTCAGTCAAATCAGATCAAAGGCACGTCACAGTTTTTTAAAAAATGTTTACCATAATTCTATGAGCTTCTGTCTGAAAGAAGAAACAGTAGAGACATAAAAGACAAAATTTTACATAGAAATACAATCTCCATTACCATATCGCTCCCTCACTCTCTCTCTCTCGTTACTTTTGTTTCCTCTGCGTGCCGATGGCAATGCGGCGATGTTTAATTTTGTTGCTTCTTGCTTAGAAAATGTTAAAAAATAGAGCGAGAAACCAGAAACAACCACACATTACATTATATTATCGCATCATGTACCAAAAATTCTCGTGATAGATAAAATTATGAGGTAATTCCGGAAACATGCCGTCTGTTTTCGCATCAATACTTTTTCTTTTTTTACTTTTCCAAATAATGAATAAATTGAGTACTTTATCTTTTATTCGTCGTTGTTCTTCGAAAAAAAACTTTTTATTTGGAAAACCGAAACAAAACAACAGATGTGAAGATCCCTCTGAAAAAGAAAACGCAAAAAAAATGAAAAATATTATGTCTGCAAGGTGTTAAATGGAAAATATATGAGTTTAGAGAAAATGTGTTTACTTACCTGAGAACCGAAAATATTTAAACCACAGCGCAATAATATATTTACTGCCGTGTGCGTGATGCTTGCTTGCTTCGTCGCACATAAAAAATGCTTTTATTTTTCGCAAAAAAAAAAATGGAAATAATGGAGAATAAAAAGGTAAAACACTGATAAGACGGGGTTTGAGTAATAAGTAATAAATATCATATGAGCGGAAAGTAAAATAAATGTGTGACGTAATATCTTTTGATAGGCGGGAACGGAATTTTTGCGATAATTTTCGGTTTTTACACGAGATTTTCCAAAGCACTCCTGTCTAATTGTGAGTGAAAAAGCGTGCCTTGACGTTGTAATGCTCTCTTGCTACTTATGCTAAATGCGTATCGCACGTCAAGGCAGCAGAAAACAATATTCCACATTTTTCAGTAACATTATTAGGTATTTATACCGTATGAGACTCACAACCTAATTTATTATACATCATACATTTTCACGACGATTTAAAATCATAATAATAAGTTCTTTGTCCTTTTAAAGCATTATCTGCTCGTACATGAGACATTTTCACATTCAGTGACGGATTCAGGCTTTTTACAAAAATATTAAAATATTTTAAAAAAATATTAAAAAAAAATATTTTAAAAAAATTTTAAAAAATATAAAAAAAATATTTTAAAAAAATATTAAAAAAAAAAAAAAATATTTTAAAAAAAATTTAAAAAAAATATTAAAAAAAAATTAAAAAAAAATATTAAAAAAAATATTAAAAAAAATATTTAAAAAATATAAAAAAAAATATTAAAAAAAAATTAAAAAAAAAATAAAAAAAAGATCGAAAATACAATAAGAAAATTTGAGAAAAAAAAACTTATCAATTTTTTTTTAATTTTTTTTAAATTATTTTTATGCTTGGTTTGAATTAATTGGAATAGATTTTTGCTTCATTTTTGGATCCTCATGAGTTTGAATACGTCACTGCCCTCATCCTAAAGACAAAAGAGACAACGACAAAAAATGCAATAAATTAAATTTTCCCAAAAGGCACAGAAAAATATTTTATTGTTTTAACTTTTACTTCCCGAAGTTCTTCCGTTTACTTAATGCCTCAGTTTTTTCGTTGTAATCCTTCTGCTGTGTGCTCCATTCTCGAGGAAAACAAAAATTATCTATAATTTCCTATGATGTTAGTTTACTCTTCGTCTTTTTTTTTTTTTGGCAAAATGTGTGTTACAAAGTTTTTGGGTTACTACTGCCATGGTAATAATTCAAAAATTTATGCAAAGTCATCATCATCTCATCCGATTTCGGATAATTTTGCTCTTTTGTTTGAATTGTTGGAAAAGGCAAAATTTTTGGGATAATAATCGACTTTTAATAATATAAATGAAAAGTTTTACAAGTCGTTATCTTCGAGAACGGAGCGGATATCAAGTTATTAAACAGCAATTAGAAGAGTTTTTGGCTCGTTTCTTGTTCTCAAAAGAAAAAAGGAGTTGAGTAGGTCACGTATACATATTTCGAACGAAAAACGAAGATAACTCCATTAAAATACATAGTTTTATTTAAATTAACCCGCTTCCATATAACAACAATAATATAATCATAATCCCTTGTTCTAAAAAACATTAAATTTAAATAAAATTGCATACATAAATCATGTAATGACAAAATATGGTTTTTATTGTGCTGTGCTATTTCGACTTATTTAATAATATAAACATAATGTTGTTGCAGCCACACAAAATATAGAATAATAATGATAAAATAACATTAAGCGAGTGTGTATATGTGCAGTTTTTAAAGCATAGCAGAAAATAAATTCGTTTTGGAAACGCGCACCGCACAATGGGGCAAAAGTATCGAGTCGCAATTGAGTGCGCTGAGAATGAAATTCAGACCACAGTGAAGCAGCGACACGAACAAATCCCATGCAATAACAAACATTATCTCTGATGCGCGCTCCAAACACACAAAACACACGGCTCGGGTTCCTGCAGAGCAAATTTGAAAAAGCCACTACCACAATATTAAATCCTGAAATATAAAATAATAACAATAATAATAGTAAAATGGTATCTATGCGAATTGAACGACGACAATGCAGAACGAAGGCACGGAACGAGCGAAACGGGTAAATAGATTTAAAGCTGTGTGTGCAATTTCAAGGTATTGAAGGACTGTTTCATGCTAAAAGAATAAATTTTTAAAGAAACGTTAATATTTTTTATTTTTTAAAAAATTATTCAAAACTTTATAATTCTAAATTTTTATTTTATTTTTTTTTTAATTATATGCTTCATTATAAAAAAAAATTATTAAAAGAAAATTTTTTAAAAAAAATTTTTTAAAAAAATTAATTTTATTTTTTAACTTTTAAAATAATTTTTTTTATTATTTAAAAAAAAAAAAAAATATTAAAGCTTTCTAAAATTTTTTTTTATTTTTTTTTTTTTCAAAAAAAAAAAAACTTTTTTGAAAAATTAAAAATTCAAAATTTTTCAACTTCAAAAAATTAAAATAAAATTTAAATTCAAAAAAAAAAACGAAAAAAAATTTAATTTAATAATTTAAAAAAAAATTAATTAATTAAAAGTCAAAAATTAATTATTTTATAATAATATTTCTTTAAAAAAAAAAAAAAAAAATTTTTTGACTTAAAAAAATAAAAAAAAATGCCAAAATAATCAATTTAGCATGAAACAATCCTTACCGTTAAAAACAATCCAAAATTGAGTGTTTTATAATTTGAATAGAGAATAAAAGTTTATTCACAATAGCAAACTACGTAACAACAAGGAACCTAATTCAACATAAATGCATGCATAATGCGAGCAAATTATTTGTACAAAATTATAATATTATTGTATTTATTTAATTTAAAACATTTTAATGAACAAAGAGACTCTCATGAAGTTTCAAAACGAATTTCGTACGAAACCAGCAATTGAAAGGTAATCCCCATTTCAAATGTGTGTGTAAAATGTACAAAAATACAGCAAATATGTGATGTTATAAGTTTTAATCCTAAACTTATTAGTTGTTTTAAATAATTTCACAAAATGCAACACAAATTTGTTGTAGCAAGTGCTGGATTAAATTAGCTTAAACAATTTATTCATTCACACAGACTCCGCTCGTTCTCGTGTGTGTCGAATTCAAATGCATTGTTTTATGTTAAACAAATGGCCTAAATTACGAAACATTTAAATTGCGAAACATTGATCCCGCTTTTGATTTTCGTGTCTGGTTAATTGTTGATTTGAGAAATCTGTTCGAGGAAATCTTCAATTTGTCTCAAATGGCGCAGAAATGACGTGAAATTTCGTTTTCAATAACCTCCGTTTTTATTTTAAATAAAATTCAATGAATTGTGCGACGAAATGGCAGACAGTCATGGATTTTCGAAACCCTAAAACGACAACGTTTCGCGCATACGGCACGTAAAATACTCGGAAAAAGAGAGAGAAAAATAAGTTTCAATCAATTCCAATTCATTTATGCACAAATGAGTCTAATTTTCGTCAAGTCAAGGCAATGTCATCGACATAATATGAGACTCAATTCAAACTTTTGATAACAATTTGATAGGGAATTCGAAGCGATTCTCGAAGAAAAAAAATAAAGAGGTTGATCTTGACCTTTTGTTGTCTTCTACGATTTATAAGAAGATGATAATAAATTACACGCCGGATGACATAATTTTATAAGTGAGAAGTGACTCTCGTATGTGAGAATTATTAATTAGAATCATAAATTATGGAGTTAAAAACATTATGTCGACAATTCTCTTATCAGTTGTTGGAGTTGAATTCCGATGAGCAACAAATGGAAATATTTTGTAATGTTTGAAATTTATTTATTTAGCACAAAATGTGACTAATTTGCAGTAAAAAGTGTTATTTTGCGAAAAAAATTAATTAAGGCATTTATTTATTGATTTTTTGAATAATTTTCGATTTGTAAAATTATTATGAATTTTTATTATTTTTTAAAATTATTTTGTATTATTAATTTTTTATTTAAAACATTCAAAATATTAAAAAAAATTCTTTAAAAATTATTTTTTTTAATTTTCATAAAAATTATTTTTTTTTTATTTTTATGAAATTTATTTTTTTTTTAATTTTCATGAAAATTCATTTTTTTTAAATTTCCATGAAAATTCATTTTTTTTTTAAATTTTCATGAAATAATTTTTTTTAAATTTTCATAATTGCATAATTCAAATTTTTTTATTTTCCATGAAAATTCAATTTTTTAAAAATTTTCATGAAATTCCATTTTTGTCTTTAAAATTATTTTAAAAAATTTGACTTTTTCTGAACAAATTTTTTTTTTATTTTTTTAAGAACAAAATTTTTAAATTGTAAAATTTTTCAGAAAAATCGTTCAAATTTCTCACAAAATGACACTTGAACATTTAGCTGACTTAAACACTTGAAGCAAAACATGCTTTAGCAAAAAAGAAAAAAAAACTTATAAATATTTATCTCTACCATTGAATGTACTTTTAAATCAAATAAATCATGAGCGCTCGTGTTAATGTTGCACTTTTTTTCCCTGAAGTCGGCTAGTCTTAGATCAACTTGTGACACTTTTTGCTCATATACACTCCTCTCTGTCGCTGTCTCGAATTTCGTCGAGTTGACATCATATCAGAGACGTTCATAAACTGCTTCATTGACTGCAAAAGCACATTCTGCTGCAAAAAATGGCAATCTTTTTATTTATTTATTTTATATTTATGAAAATGATCGTTTATTTTTACTCGTACAGAAATAAAGTGATTTAAATGACATCTCGACTGTAATTGATTTAATGGAGTTTTGCTTGTTTGCTTGTTTTTTCTGTCTGTTTCTTCTAAATATTTATTTTAAAAAAATATATTCAACTCGAATTGAATGCAATTCTGCAAAACGAAATGAAATTCGTGATTAAAAGACAATTTTTCACTTGAATGGACAATAAATCGAGTAAAAGTTTATGGATTTTTAATGGTTAAGAAAGAAAAAAAAATGTTGTTTGTCCATTTTTAATTACGTAATAATAATCCCATTTTTTTTTCTTTTTCTATTTTCAGGTGAGTTTACATTCGATTCAGGAACCAATTATTGCTGCAATTGTCGTGCCGAGCACTCACTATCGTTGCATTTGTCTGTCATGACATTCTTTGCCATTATTACTCGTTTTATTTTATTTATTTGTGCTGTGAGTATGTCTAAGCAATATTATTTACCGTGAATGTTTACAAAAAATTAATTTCAAATTTTTTTGCTTCGAAGACAAAGTCGCGGAAAAATATAATCGCACACAGTTGGTAATCGCTTCGAATGAATGAACGGTGCAGTTGTTAACATGACTACAAAATATTTAGTTGTTGTTACAAAACTTTGTTTGTACGATATTTAAAACGAAAGGAATGGTAAATGGTTGCTTGTGCAAATAAATATTAGAAATAAAATAATATTATTAAAAAGTTATCTGAAGCACTTAACGGGGGAAAACAAAAAACAGATGCATGCATGTGGTCGAGCAACTAAAAAAAATTACAACAAAAATACGTGAATTTTAGAGGGAAATTGTTATTTTATTGTTCAGTGAATGAATTTAGTTGATGTTATGATAAGGGATTGTCGATAGAGTGACAATTTTTTATCAAAGAATTTATTTCAATTTTTTTTTTTATTTTTTTAAATTTAATTTTTTTTTAATTCAATTTTTTTAAATACAAAAAAAAATTCGAAAATAAAAAAATTAAAAAAATTATTAAAAAAAAAATTTATCGAAATTTAAAAAAAAAATTTCATTGTTTGACAAATTAAATTTTTTAATTTTTCGAAATGTAAGGAAATTTTTCATAAAAAAATAAATTTTTATTTCAGAACTTTTAATTTATTTTGAGTTCAAAAAAAAATTTTTTTTTTTCATTAAAATTCATTTTTTTCAAATTTATAAAAAAATATTATACATAAGTTTTTATTGAAATTTTTCAAAAAATTTCATAAATGAAAAAATAAATTTTTTAAATTTATTTATCACTATTTTTTGATATACAAAATAATTTTTAATCAAAAATTACAAAAAATAAGTTTTTATTGAATTTTTTTGTAAAAATAATTTTTTTTTCGGATCTTTAAAGAAAATAATTTAAAAAATTTTACTTTTCGTTAAATCTTAATACAAAAAAAAACTTTAATTTTTTTTTAGGTAAACTTTCATTAATTTCAACAACAATAACATACATTCAAAAACATCATCGCAATAAAATGTAAATAATTTCCATGCAGTAACAACAGGAAAAAACTCCTCAGTTGCACGTGAAAATAAATTTCCTACTCACAATTATGCATGTTTTGCACAACTTTCTCTTGTTCTTGTGTTGCGGAGTTGTCTCGCTCTCACACTCCGCATGCCCATGCATTTTCTGAATGAATAATGAGAGTAACGTAAATGAATAATTACATTATTTGCATCTTATCTTACGAGAAGAGAGTCGAGAGTTGTTCGTTTCGAATTACAAGACTTTAATGCAAACGTGACTGAGTCATTGTTTTTATTACTATTTCGGCTTAAATAGTAAAATTATTCATGTTCTTGTCGTCTCTTTTTTTTATTTTGCGAAATTACATGACTTTGACTATGGCGGGGGCGTACGTGCGTGCAATTATCATGAAAATGACCAAATGTGGTATTTTTTGAACCGAACCAAACAATTTTTTTTGTTGAAAATTTAATTATTTTTATCGCAATTCTTTTGTCGTGCAATCTTTAATGGGAAAAAAGTACAGCGCTTATCATGACGCGCAAAAACATTCAAAGTAATCATAATAACGTTGTAAAACAAAGAAAATCCCCTCTTTTATCATTTTAATCTACAATAAAAATGCCGTCAAGTTTGTTTTGATGGAGATGATTGTAATTCTATTCAATTCCCTACTTCAATGTTGTCTCAGAGGAGGAACTGCATTTGACTTCATCTTGTTATTTTACGGTATTATCATTCATTTTTATGTTTATATTAATAATAAAAAGTCGAGTTAGTTAATCAATTCGGGGGAATTATGCAAAGCTTACCCCTTTTTATATTTTCATCATCCGCATTTGATGAGAAATTAGAATTTTAATGAAAATTTTAGCAAGTAAGTACGAAAAAATCCATCAGATTAAAAATTAATGAAAGAAATCGTTCCTGAAGACGGAAAAAATCTCGAAAAAAAAATCGAACAAACAATCAATGTCATTCTCATCATCATCATCATCGGTATTCATCTCGCTCGTTCGCATCCACATACAAATTAATTGGATTTATTCACTCTCAGTCTGTTTGCTTTTGTACTTTCAACTCGACTTTCAGCATTAACATTAAAAAGATGGCTGAGAATCGATTCGCTTCGATTGTTGCATTATTCCTCAGGATGAACAATTTCTTTCGTTTCTGCAACTGCCTACTTCAGAAACGAAAGATATATTCAATCATCATCGTTATTATTATTAAATTTATGAATTATCTGATGATTGTCTGACTGAATTACTCGCATCTTGTATTTTTTTGCATTAAAGCGACACAAAAATGATGAAAACGGACATTAATCAAACCAAAGAATCCGCCTACCTTATTAGTTTTGCACACATTGACAGTGAGGGAGCAACTTAATTATTTTGATAAGTTGGAAATTTTCGCCAATTTGTATTCGGCGCGCGTACTGTGACAACAAACATTGATCATATTTTGTCCGGAGGGCGATATGTGAAGGGAACCTACGGAAAAAAGGGAGAAAATTGTTACTTGCATTTCCCAAGATGTAAGAAAAAAGACATAAATAAACATCGTGCTCGTTATTGCTCGACGGATGATGTCTTAATAATGTGAAAAATGAGGAATTTTGCCCATAATATGAAAATTTAATGAAAAATCCCCGATTTTATGGGGGAAACTTCTAACCTAATGATGCGCACACACACATGTCAAAAGTCAAAATTTTCAAATTTCAATTTTTTGCTGACATGAATACCTACTGCTCGAAACGTGAACCACAGAACATTTTCATGTCAGATTTATGAATAAACTATTAGGACATTGATTTATATGTTTTTTTTTATCATTTTTTGAAGATCTTCATTTCATGCCAATATGTAGGTGAATGAGTGAGTTGTCATTTACCGCACACTTTTTTAGATGCGTCACTTGCATGCCCCATGTCATGTCGAGTCGATTTATAAATGAATCTGGGAAAAAAGCTGAAAATTTATTCTGCCTGAAAAATATTTATGTCTCACACTTTTGCCATCATCATTTATTGTCATGCTGCGTCGTTCTTCGAGTGACTTGACCAAAAAAAAAAACTTCGAAATTCATACCATGAATATTATTATTCAACCATCATCCAGATTTATGTCCATTTTTGTGTTGAATTTCCATGTTTTCCTCCTCTTTTCGAGCATTTTCGATTATTATTATGCCATTGCAGAAAATCTCGCCTCTACTTTGATTTGATATGAATGGAAAATTGTTGTTTTATGTGGTATTTTGTTGTTATTTGTCTCTCATCTCATCTCCGGCAAAAGTTTGCATACAAGGTGCGACGAGTGTTTGTCCATGTTTGTATGTTTGTGTTTCTCCGAATGGAATTGACAAACTATTTGACCTGAACTGCTTCTTGCTCCATGTTTCGATGACACTTCACATGACATTTTGTTGAAATTCTTGATAATTTAATATGGTTTCAGGCATTTTTTTGTGAAAAGATATGTGAGATTGATGAAAATTGAATCGATTTATGTCAAATTCGATGAAAATTTTATCTTCTGAAAAGAAAATTTTCAATTATTTTATTTTGTATTATGAAAATCAAAAATAAAGTCCAAATTTTTTAAAAAAATAATAAATATAATTTTTTTTTAAATTTAAAAAAATAAAAAATAAAATTTTAAAATAAAAAAATTTAAATAAAATTTTATTAAAATAAAAATTTAAAAAAAATAATAAAAATTTTAAATTTTAAAATAAATTTAAAATTTTATTTTTTTAAAAATAAAAAAAAATAAATTAAATTTTAAAATAAAATAAAAATTAAAAAAAATTTTAAAAAATAAAAACAAAATTTAAAAAAAAATAAAATAAAAAAAAAATTTAAAGTGTTTTTTTTTTTGAATAAATTATTTGAGAAAAAAATTAAAAATTTGAGATTTGCTAATTCAAAAAAAATAAAATTTAAAAATTTCAAAAAATAAATAAGTAAATTATATGAAAAATATTTTTTGAGAAGAAAATTTAAGTTAAAATATGATTTTTAAAACAAAAATTAGTAAAAGTTGAAAATTTTTAAAAATTTTTTTGAAAAATTATGAAAATACACAAAAAACGATCATTTTTAATAAAAATTTTTATTTTCTTTTAATTTTTCCCGATTGGATTTTTGCCTTTATTTTTTATTTTTATTTGGAGCAGCCTAAATAAAAAATATAGAAAATAAATTTTCCGAAATTACCTCAAACTGACATCCTGTTCAATTAAAACGCCATTTCCATTGATTTCAGAACACATTTTTGTCTATTACTTGTTCATTCATTGCACTTAATGTCTATTTAAAGACTCATATATCGCTTCTATTAATCACTTATCGAACGACACCGAAATAATGGAACGCACACGAGACATGTCACACAACGATGATTTGTATTTCATTGTTGAGCTGTAAATATTTACCGAAATTTTTCACACAATTGATTCGCTGAATGCATAGTCGTTCGAATTCAATCAGATTTCGTTCAATTGTTCCATGCGGCGTCATATCAGTGCTTTTGTTTAATGGAAATGATGTGACAAACCGCAGTTAATGGACTTTTTTATGGAAGAGACGAGTGATTTTGGCATCTGAATAAATTTCGAGTGTCAATTTTGTCGAATTTTGTCAATTTTTCGCGAAAGACACGGAAAAGTGAAGAAAATGACCCATATAAGTTCATCAAAACGTAATTAGTTTGCATGTTTGTTGCTGCCAAAACGACATTCACACAAAGCGACACGAGGCAAATGTATTAATTACAGTGTTTAACACACATAAAGGCGGATGCGACACACAATCAAAGCCTCTCTGCGCGATATGCATAACATTTGCGTTCATTTGTCATGAGGCGCAATTACAATAAAATATGGAAATAAAAAGCAATTAAAGAAAATAAATTTTTCTCGACTCGACATGTTGTTAAAACACTCATTAGAGGCAACTATACAATTGTTATGATCATGCAACGTACAAAAAAAACTTGATTAGCGCCAAATTCATTAGCGAAGCAATTTCAAAAAACATCCAAAACATCAAAATATTGCAGTTAACGTTTTTTTTTGTCGTCGTTCCTTTACGAGAATGTGGGTTACTTTTGCGACGACATGCGGCAAAAACCTTTTTACACCCGGAATATTTTAATTAGAAATTTATGCAAATGCGATTTAGGTGTTTTGTGTGCCGCGCGCTTGTTGTGTGATTTAATGAAAAGTTTAGCGGTTGTGTGATAGAAAAGTATAAATAACGAATACACGGACTTCCGCAAAATGCCTCGCGCTGAGTGAGTTGTGTGGCGGCAATAATTTAGGCAACAAAACAAAAAATGTCTAAATTAATATAAATGAGAACGGGAGAGTTCGTTTTTTCGAGACTTAATGCAAAGAGCGTGTCACCTGACAACAAGTCACGAGAAATTATCGGGGGATGCATGATTTTCCGCAGCAAAGTGATTAAAAGTCAGGGTTGAAAATACTTTCAGTCAAAAAAAAAAAAAGCTTTTGCTTAAGTAAAAGTCACAATTAAGTTGACTTTTGACTTTAAAGTCAAAAGAAAAAGCTTTTTAAGTTTATTTACTTTTACTTAAGTTAAAGTTTAAGTCAATTAAGTCAAAATTAAAAGCTTAATTTTTCGAATAAATTCAAAATTTTTTGAATTTTAAAAAAATTTTCATGAAAAAATTGAAATTTTTTGAAAAATTAAGCTTTTAATTTTGACTTAATTGACTTAAACTTTAACTTAAGTCCTTAAGTAAAAATTAAAAAACTTAAGAAGCTTTTACTTTTGACTTAAAAGTCAACTTCATTGTGACTTTTACTTAAGCAAAAGCTTTAAGTTTTTTTTTTGACTGAAAGTTTTTTCGACCCTGATCAAAACAACGGAAGTTTTTTACGCGTTTGATACTAAAAAGTTCATAAAAGGCTTCAAAACTTTCATTTTCGAAAAACTTTGTGTAGAGATCTCATTTATCATTCAGAACAAAATTCTCTTGTTTTATGAGGAAACTTTTAATGTGTTTTACACGAAGCGCAAACAAACGAACATGCATTAAAATTTTTTTCGCATGTCACCTTTTGTTAATTAGTTGAAGCATCAGCACTTCATTAGTAGTGTCGAGTGAGCTAATTTGACGGAAGTTTCGAAAGTGTTGAAAAAAAGTCTTCGTCATGACGAGTTAAAGGGGAGAAAACTGTGATTTTTATGTTCCTTTTAAATTTTTGTTGGATTTTCTTTTTATATCTTCTTAAATTTCGGTTTCTTTTGTACGTGCATTATAGCCTAATCTTCTCTCCGCACTCCATTCATTGCCAATAAAATCAAATAATGCCAATACCACACATTTTGTTTGTCTGTCGAGTCGACGAGCATCCCTCTTAATAATAATATTTCATGTCCGTATGTTTTTCTTCTTCTTCTGTGAACTTCACATGAGACTTACAATCAATCGTCTTTTATCTTCCTTTTTTCGCCGTAACTAAATTATGTTTATCTTGTGTTACAAATGATTTTTATAGAGATGAATGTCGAAGGAAGTTTTCCCTCGTTCACTTTTTTTTTCACAACTTGCACGGTTTCGAAGAATTCAATTTGCGCAAAAAATTCAAAGCACGACATGATTCATCTACTTTTCTCCTACTTTTTATATGGCACCGTTGTTACAACATGTTTTGTTGCGCTTCAAATGTTCCTTAACAGACACACTGTGTGAAAGGTTACAAACATTTTGGGTGAAAGTTCAAAGGAATTCCTTTTTAATTCTATTTATTTCATTTTCTCCGTTACCTTTTTTCCTTTTGTTAAAATGCCCTCTGTACGGATCTGTAGTAAGGAATTTGTAAAGTTTAAATAAAAATGCGTAAATATGGGGAGTTGTCTGACAACAAAAGGGGATAAAAACAGATTCAGAGACGATTTTTAACTAATTTTGACGCCTTTTGAATAAAAAACATGAATTATCTCAAAATTAGTTAAAAATTTGAACTTAAAACTTTTAAAAGTTATTGAACTCTCTGAAAATTTTAATATTTTTTTATTATTTTAAGAAAATTTGCTTGGTTTGGATTCATTGGAATATTTCGAAAAATATTTCTTTGATGTCAAAAAGTTGAAAAGTTCATTTCTTACGAAGATTCATCCCGAAATCCATATCTCCAGACACTTTTGCAGTCAATAAACCTAAATGATAGGCACTTAAGGGATACTTGTTCGCACACACTTGTCTTCAATACTGCTCTTCCATACTCCTGAAGTAACTTTATTTTTATTTTTTTTTGTAAAGCAAACCACACACAAATACCTTTGAATGTAAGAGCACACTTCAACTGAAATCCATTAGTCTGTTTAGAGATTATAATTTTTTGTGTTGCTTTTGTCTAAATATATCTCCTCTCATACACATGTCGGTTGATCCAAAAATTTTTCCAACTTTCATGTCGTTGTACGAGAAATTTTTCCCTTTTTTTATTTTCATGCCGCCTTTAGTCTCTCCTTTTTATCGTTTTCGCTCGCAAAATACTCAGCAAATTTTAGATTTGATTGGTATTCAAAACATGATTTTATTGAGTGAAGAGGATGAATTAAGATTAGATGGTAAGACTTTTGGGGGGATATCGAGAAATACACATTTGATTCGCAACCAGCTTAATGGAGTTGATTCGTCGGCTTGTTGTTTGTGTTTACTCAACAGAGGTTTACAAAATAAATAAAACTTTTTATTTTTATTTAATGTGAATGGCTTTGCCAAAGTTTTTCTTTGCTTATTCCCTGAAAAGAGAAAAAAAAAGATGATTGATTTAACATGCGAAAGAAATGACGACAACTAACACTCACCTAATTTCCTCCGTACTGCTTTTGATGTTAAACGCAGAGTAAGGACCCTTCACGTTTTCTTTAAACGTCATGTCATGTCTCGTTTTCGTCACTCAGGGGAATTTTCTCGTTTGCTTATGCAATAATTTGACAACAATAAAATTCACGCGGGATGCAAAACACAACATTCCGCAACAGAACAATTTTTCGGCAAAACGATGAAAAGTTATGTCATAACGGCAGCTAACAAGCCACGAACTCGTACGAGCAAGAGAGAGAGTGAGAGACAGAAATTGAACATATTTTTCGGTAAAGATTGCTCCCTCATGGCGATGAAATGATGTTTGAATATACAAACAACAAGAAACAAGGCATGTTATGTACTCGAAGAAGAAGCATGTTTCGTGTCTCTTCAAAAAAAAAAAAAAAAAAAAAGAGAAAATTCGTTCGCAAAATTGCGCGGATTTTCGCCTAAATAAAAAAAAAGCATTTAGGTTTGATAATAATTTTTTGATAGGGATCATCACACACGCCGCCAATGTCAAACCCAGATGATTTTCATATGATGCATGATGATGCGGAACACGACAACCTCCTCATCCATAAACGAATTTAATAAACATTCATCTTTCAACTCAAATTCAAAGTTAAGGAAAAAAATTCTCAAGAATAAAACGACGCAAAAAATAAATTGAAAGCAATATAAACAGCATGAACGAGTAAATATTACTTCAAATTTGTCTCTTTATTCAGGCAATTTTCAAAAAAATAAAACGAAATTATGATTTTTTTGATTTAGAAAAAAGAGGCTTATGTGAGAAGATGTGAAAAGTTAATCTCGTGTGACGTTTGTAATCGTTTCGTTTGTAATAAAGGAAAATTGATTTAAATTTAGGGTAATTGAAATCCATTTCGGTGCCAAATACTTGAGAGATTTCATTGAAGTCGAGAAAAAATCGGATAAAAATGGAGGAAATCCTTTAACTAAACAACTCAAAACTCAAGTCTCAACTAAACAAAGTTTGTGCTCGGAAAATTTTAATATAAAAACTTTTGCTTTCCCATTTCACTTTTTTTTGCGTACTTTATGTTTTTAAAATATCACGAACAACTGTATAAGTGGTTTTTTGTCATCAAAAAAAATTTTTTCGTGAATTTTCTCCTTCTTTTATTTTCCGATAGCAAAGTTATGGGAAACGTAAAAGTTTTTCATGTCACTTTTGTTTTTTTTTTCTTTATTTTTTTGAAGGTGTGCAAAAACTGGTTGGTTTTGAGATGACTATTAAATAAAAAAAAAATATTTAAAAAAAATAAAAAAAAAATATTAAAAAAAAAAATATTTAAAAAAAATATTTAAAAAAAATATTTAAAAAAAAATATAAAAAAATTATTTTAAAAAAAATATTAAAAAATATTTAAAAAAAATATTAAAAAAATATAAAAAAACATTTTTAAAGTCTTCAACTTCTAAAATAATTTTTATATTTTTCAAAAAAAAAAATAAAATAAAATAATTGTAAAAAATTATGGAATTTTTGTCATTGAAAAAAGATAGATTTTTGTACATTTAATTGACAGATGGGGAAAAAAATTTATAAATATTCAATAATTTGGACCTTTCATCGTTAATAAAATCCCTATTAGCAGCATTTGCATGAAAATCTACAAATGAAATCCGCTAATCCTAATCCTTTTTTAATAACAATGCTTCGGATAAATCGTCTAATAACTGCTAAAAACCGTATAAATGTACCAAAGTAGTTAATAATAATTCAACAAGTTAAATCCTTATACATTGTTCTCTCATTATGACGATTATTTATTATCGTAAGTCGTTTCATTCATTTCCATATATTAGAGCACACATGTTTCAGTTACCACGCTTACACACAAAAACTTGCACAGACGCCTACCATTTAATATTCTTCAACGCACGATGACGATGACGACGTCGAGAACGATTAGGAAAAGTTGTCTTTTGTGTGTGTTTTTCGAAAAGAGGATTGAAAGTGAGGAAGAAATTTTCGTTCATTCAATCGATAATTACTCCCTGAAGCAACAATTCAACATTAACATCGGGAAATCTTCCGGAAATTCATAAGACGAACGAAACGACAGACAAGTAGGTTGAAATTGATGCGATTTTACGTGTTTTTGTGAAAATGTACGAAGGACGAGAAGAATAAGTTATTCATTAATGCCAAAACTCGGAAGAAAACAAGACGGTAGATTAAAAACATTCACACATAAAAATTAATGAGCTGAGTTTCGCCTCGTACGAAGAGAATGACATTCACAAGTTGAATGATTAAATAGGCAATTTATCTATTTTATACTCAGCACATTAATTTTTGTGTTGTTTTTCGTGATGCTCGTCATTTGCATTGCAAACACACACGAGAGAAAAGTTTCTTTTTACACACAAGAATCCTTTTCTTCTCCAAATTAAATAAGTCTTTTTTTTTTCGTGCATTCAGGACGACCTGTAGAGATGCTGTTTTTTCACAAAGGGCGACGTCGTAATTTATATCATGTGCCATGGAAGTAACATTTCCTCATTATTTAGTTGCCATTTCCATAGGTAGCGATGCTAAAAAAGTGCAGATAGTGTAAAAACTCATTAACTTTTAATTATTTTAATTAGTATAGTGCTATAATTTTATATATGGGATGCAGAATGAAATCGTGTAACGTAAAAGTAATATGATCTTTGCTTTCTTTTCATGTTGCCATAATGAAAACTCGAGAGAAAAGCTCAGGTTTCCCATTGAAACGCATGAAATACGAACTTGAAATGCACTTTTGTACAAAAAAAAGTCATGCAAGAGACTTTTAATTCGTTTTTTTTTGCATTCCGGGACATTTTGAATTTTAATGAGAAAAATTAGATGCAGTGTTTTTTGCTGCGTACATTATTCGATGGTTCTTCAGCGAGCTTTAACCTTTTTTTTACAATTTTTATATTGATTTTGCCCTACAAAATTTGTTCCTGAGAGGTAATCTCGAAAACTATACGTCTCAGAGCATATGTTTCATGGAGAAAAATGTTTGTTATGACGTTTAGTTATTCTTTAAAATATTTTTTTTAAAATATTTTTTTTAAATATTTTTTTAAAAAAATAAAAATATTTTTAAAAATTTTAAATATTTTTTTAAAATTTTTTTTGAAATTTTTTTTTAAAAATATTTTTTTTAAAATATTTTTTAAAATATTTTTTACTATTTTTTTAAATATTTTTTTTTTGTTGTTGATGAACTTTCGTTACGGTAACACGCTTTGAATAAAACATCTAAATCAATTCAAAGTCGGATTTTTTTTCGAATATGTACTTTCAAGGGTCATGAATAAATATTAACCCTCTTACGAGAGTTAACTAACCCAAATACAATTTAATTAAGTCCTAAGTCATTAGATACAATATTTTTCTCGAGTACCTTTATCAAATTTCTGGTCAAAAACATGTTTTTGTCACACACAGATCCCTGTTGAGAGCCCGACTGAATGAATGAAAGTAATGAATAACATTAACCTTTTCTTAACTCCATCAAATGTCTCTCGTGCGACATCTTATCTATCTATTTTTCTTTGGATTTTCTCATTCAACTCCGTGCCAGACAACGAGTGTGAGATAAAACCCCTTAAAAATATGTCCTGCCATTACATGTGTCATGTCCATTCCAATTCATGTCTAATCTATTAAATTGATGTGCAGCCTTTGCTTCGCATGTTCACAAAAAATCCAAAAACGGAGTGTGACAACTAATTAGTATCCGAAAATTGTCGGTCATTTTCAGTCACTTTTTCAATTAGCTCACTCATAAATGTAATTTCGTTGTTTTTTCCCCCGATTGAATATTGATTCTCCCGCACTGTCTGACAGCCAAATAAAAAACGAGAGAGGTGAACATGGCGTGAAAAATGTAAATTTTAAATCGAACATCATAATTGACATGACACACAGATAGAGATCGAACAGAGTGAGCGAATAATTGGATATGGGAGATGATGCTAAAGATAATGCGATTTTCAAATCCATTACTTTAGATTGACCTCAATGTGTCACTTTTTGCTTTTTTGGCAAGCGAAGCTCATCCGTCAATCGCATTACTCGAAAAAAATCACACAAAAATATTTGCCTTGCAGCAACTTTTTTTGTTGAAAACATCAATACGTGTAAAAGCAATTATTCGAAACACATTTCAGCTTTTACTTATAAATAATAACAAATAAACAAAAATATCGATTGATAAATCCATTAATTTGCAACTCATCATTTTTTTATGTTTTTTGATTCAATTTGTGATTTTGAATCAGCATGAGTTCATTTTAAAAGTTTACGTTCAATTTTTTTCACTTACTTGATGATCCGGTTGATCTTTCGTCGAAGAGAAATTGATGCTCTGTGAAAAAAACGGAACTCCTTACGATGAAAAATGTCGAAAGGAGTTCCAAATTAGTAAAAATTTCTTTAAAATTGATCACTTACCTCTATTTTTTCTGCATTTTCGATTTTCCGAAATTTAATCTAATCCTTTGATCGTCAGTTTTTGCTTTCTTTAGTTCATTTTTATTGCTTTCTTGATTTTTTCCTTAAATTCCTTCTTCTTGTAATGCATTTCTATTTAAAAAATTAAATAAAATTTAATGAAAAATGGCTCAAAATTAATAAAAATTAAAAATTCTTACTTTCCATGTGCTTTGTTGTTCCGAGAATTAAATCCAATATGGCGGATTTGATCGTTGTCATTCATTTGACATTTCGCAATACCGTAAAGTATATAATTCTTATGGAAAAAAATTTGTTATAAATTCAAAAAATGGTAATAATTAATGGAACATCAATTTTGAAGTTAATAGAACAATATTTTTCCATTAATTTTTGGATTTTTTTTAGCAATTATTTAGACAAATTTTAAATTATTTTTCATAAAATTAAAAAATAAATTAATAAAAATTCATCAAAATTATAAATTCTCAAAAATTTTGTAAAAAATATTGAAAAATTTCAAAATTTCGTTAAAAATTCAAAAGTTTTATGTAAAAATGTTAATTTTAAAACCTATTTTCGTTAACAGAACGGATTATTTTTTTCCATAAGAATTATCTACATTACGGTAATATTCAAAAATATCGCCGTTAACAATTTTCGATCAACTAAAATTGATCGTTTTCATTCAATTAATAATTGTTGGCAATTTCTTTTTTTTATATCTCTTTTTTTATTATCATTATTCATCGAGAACACAAAAAAAATAATTTTAACATAAAAACCAGCACCATAATAATTTGTTGTATTAAATTTCATTGCTTACACAAGCCTTGCAGGCAATTTTATTGCATATTGCGTTGTTTTCACGAAAAAAAAGTGTATGGAGTATCAAAAATTAAGCAGATGCTTGTCACATTAAATTGTTTATTGAGTAATCACGCATTAATTAAGGTTTTATTTACATATTTTTTGCAGCTTGCATTTTTTTTTTTTTCATTATTTTCGTGTTGAAAGGAGTTTTTTTGTCATTTGTCATTCATTCTCGTTTTTTTTGTGAGTCGTTTTAATTGTTGCATGAATGAAAATTGTTTAAATGAAGTGCGGTGTGCTTTGATTTGCATGTCGACGGAAAAAATTTAATGCATCGGAAGTGAGGAAGTCTTTTTAATGCACGAAAAATGCAAAAAATTTGAAACTAACGAATTTTTCTCTTGTTTTTTCTCTTCGCAGGATGGCAGTCGAGGACACATTGAAGGATTGGCATCCGTTTATTGTGAATTACTGATGGCGCCGTTCAACGAAGTGCTGATGTCGATAGAATCGGCGCGACAAGAAGCATGGTCTGAACGAAGTCCGCAGCGAAATTGCATGGGAGCGAATCGAGGGCATCGGGGATCGCTGCAAGGAGGTTTGCCAAATAGTCATAGTCAACCAATTTATGTGCCAGGGAAATATTCGGTAAGAATTTAACTTTTTTGTTTGTAATTCGAGACGTGAAATGATGAAAAAAATCATTATTTTAGCCATCAAGTTGTCTTTCGGATAAGGAAGAAGATGAAATTTATGGTTTCGGTTACGGCGTTTTTGCTCCGCGCGTGGGAAGAAATAACGTGCAGCCAACCGTTTGTAGTTCATCGCAACCAAATGCCACAAGTGTACCTGTAGCTCAGCAAAGGTAAGTCACATTTATTGCTTGTTCGAACAAAATGCCTCATTTTTATTCATCGTCGACGATCAAAACGGGCCCATGTAAAACAATACGACTCTAACAACTTGTCTAATTCGAAATTTATCGATGTTCATTCATCCTACGAACGATCAGATAAAAGAAGATGACGAAGAAATGTTTTACAATCAATAAAATTCTCTCTGGTTTGGTAACTTGAGACGAAAAATCGAATTGTGGTCGTTTATTTTGGTCATCCAACTTATGATTTGAGATTCAATTTCGCAAGACAAGAATGACGACGATGCGAGATGTCGAGATAAGGAGAACGAAACAAAGAAACTCGAGACAATAAATAAAACATTTAATAATAATTTAACGACATTCAATCCCACATTGACGAAACCAAAACAATAATAACAATAATAATCGAGAAATAATAAAGCTTCGACGTCGTCTTAAGTTTCAAGTCCAATTAGGTGGCATTTGCTACATTTAATTGAATTACAATGACAAGATTATTATTTCGGTTTGAATGAACAAACATGGACAATGCGACACAAAAGACGAAATAATGAACTTTAATCAACATTGACAACAATGCCCGATGTGATGAGGAAGGAATTTGCGGAATTTCAAGCGGTTGTAGCATCAAATCGCAGACAAATTCCTAAATAAATTGATTTACTCAGGCAAATTTTTTAAATGAAAATGTTTCACAAAAAGTCAATTTTCACTTTTAATCCGAAAAAACAAATTTTTAAATTTAAAAAATTTATTTTAATTTTTTTTTAATTGATGCCTTTAAATATTTAATTGAAATTGAAGAATTTTCAATATTTAAAAAAAAATTTTATATATTTTTTTCATTTTTAAAAAAAAAAAAAAAAATATTTTTTTCAGTAAAACTGATACATTAAAATTTTTTCTTGTTAATTTTATATAAAATCAATTCAAAAAAAATATAAAAAATAAAAAAAAAATTTAATGTTAATTTTTGAAAAAGTTAAGAATTTATTTATGTGAAACAAAAAAAAAATTTTAAAATTAAAAATTAAAAAAAATAATTTTTATTTAAAGTTTTTTTTTTTAAATTTATTTTTCACGTTTTTTTTTATTAATTTTTTTTTTTTTTTTTTTTTTTTTAAGAAAAAAATTTTTCAAATTAAATTTTCTTCGATATTTCACGAAAATCGATTATTAATCGCTCTTTCAAGAGAACTCATTACGAAGAAAATACTCGACACGTCTTTGTCATAATATTTCTCCCTCTCGAAATATTACACCATGTAATAATAATAATCATGTACTTAATTTGGAGAATCATAAAACAATCGTATCGCAACAGAGAACGTCACAACTGATTAACATGACAAGTATTTCGTAACAAGAACTAAATATACGCCTTTGCTTGTAAATGATTCCCATTTCCGACTTTGTGACAACATTATAATCATATTTAGAGCATAGTTATTATTATAACATTTTTATTGTCTTAATCAAGCACTGCCATGTGACTTGTTGTAGGCGAATGGTTTCATTTGATGTTTTAATGATTTTTTCTTCTTCGTTTTTTCCGCAGCTGTTTAAGTCCACGGTCTGCCTATTTTTATGAATTCCCGCCAACGGATGGTCGCGAGACAAGCAAAAAACGAACAACATTAGCGCGCTTACTAAGAGGATTAAAGACTGTGAATAGAAGAGATAGACAAGCCAATCAAAATAGCGGAACATCAACACAATTAAGAGTAAGTACAATATTTTTTTTACCTCTTTTTTCTCTCTCAAAGTCTCTTCAATTTCATGTAAGGGACTTGCTTTGCAACAAAAACGAATGGATTACAGACACTTTTGCCGTTCTTTTAGTCCCATGCGAGTTCTTTATGAAAAATAATCATCGCACTCAGACGACACATTTTAGACAAAAGGACTTCAACTTCACACAAAACAGACAAATTTACATCGCAGACACAAAAGTCCCTGATAATATGACAAAAACCCATCATTATCAAACATCATGTGTGTGTGCGCGTTGAGTGTTATGCAGTTTTTTTTTGTCATCCTGCAGTCATTACACTTTCATTTTTTTACACTTTTTTCTGTGAACGAGTCACAAATGAGTGTTAAAACGTTCCGTTTGTCGCCTGCTGTTTGCTCTGTCGAAGTTTACAGTGTAACATATTGCTGCCAAGGTTGCATTTCCTCATTTGCGTCACATTTGGCGGAAAATTGCCTTGTCTCGACCATGTGTTGTGTCGAAATCGATCGATTCGCAAAAGAAATTGAGACATTTTTCCAAAAAGACAGACAAAGTTTTCAAAGTCTTGTCCCGTGTGTTGAAGTAATTTACTATCCTAATTGCATCCTTCTGTCTCGTGTGTGCCGTTCTACAGCAATCTTCTTCAGACAAGGTGAATGACCGAAAAAAGAGTTTCGTGTACCTTCATTACAGAACGCATTTTTTGCATGTACTGAAAAAAAAGAAAAAAAATATTAAAAAAAAAATTTAAAAAAAATTAAAAAAAAATAAAAAATATTTTAAAAAATATTTAAAAAATATTTAAAAAAAATATTTAAAAAAATATTTAAAAAAATATTTAAAAAAAAAAATATTTAAAAAAATATTTAAAAAAAAAAATTTGAAAAAAATTAAAAAAAAAAAAATATTAAAAAATAAAAAAAAAATATTAAAAAAAAATAAAAATAAACAAAAAAAAATTTAAATTAAAAAAAAATAATAGGATAGGAGGATTTGAGCGAGAATTTTTTCAAAAAAATTTTTTTCGCGAAATACATCAAGCACGTCATAACTAACATTTTTCTCCATGTAACATTTCTTCTGAGACGTATAATTTTCGAGATTACCTCTCAGCAACAAATTTTGTAAAGCAAAATCAATAAAAAATTATAAATTAAAAACTCTAAAGGAGTGAAACAAAATATGATGACAATAATTACTTCATACGTACTCGTCTCGTGTGTTTGTAAATAAAAAAAAAAATATTTGCAAGGATGAATACAGAACGAAAAAACAGACGAAAAAAAAAGAAATTTTCCTTTTTACTTTTTTTTTTGCTACTTACCATTTTCTCCTCGCACAAGTATTTGCACACACACGCATCAAGGGACAACGTTTGTATTTGCTTTCTCAGCTTTTTTTTCTTCCTCGTCACATTCACCGACTCGAGAGTACCTAAACGTGCTTAAAAATATTTTTGTTGATTTTTTATTTTATTTTGGGACTCGACTCCGCACACTGACGAGTTTTGACGTTAATTCAAAAGGCAAATTTTTTTTTTATTGTTTTATGTGAGTCACAATAATTGAAGTGCATTTGCATATGCATGAGGAAAGCAAGCCGTACAAAATGAATTTTTAAAAAGACAAAAGACATTAAGCAAGGAGAGACGAAAAAAAAGTAAAAAAAAAAACATGAAAAATTATAATCAGAGGAAAAGGAGATGATGACGAGATGTAAGCTTTTCGCAAATATTTTTTGATGTTTTTTTTCTTCTTCTTCGTTGGAAAAACGACGAATTTTTTTTAAGATTTTACGACGAGGTGCGTTTTTGTATAATCAAGTAAAAGGCGTTGAACT